>NC_140539.1:7495126-7630126 GCF_057382185.1 Mchenga conophoros | reverse complement strand
GTGGAGCATTGTTAGTAGAAACCAGCTCTGCTGGCATCTTACTCAAAATAGAATATGACGCTCAGTTTGGGGAACGCACCACTGTTGACAATTATCAAACAATAATACCTGCATTCACACCGGATTCATTCAACTACTCAAATGTTCGGCTAAGTGGGATATTATCACTTTGGGAAATATAGGAGGGGGGCATGAGATGCTTAAAAATGGAAGTGGTAAAAACCTGCTTGTATCATAAGAACTAAGTAGTATCTGATGAAAACAACAGGAGGGAACAGATTAGACTGTAGATGGAAAATTCTTTATTAACTTGACTACAGAGCTATCAGGAAAGGTTCAAGGCAATGGTTTGGTACTGGCACACAAGGTACATGTGTCCCAGTACCACATTACTCTTGATTTGCAGTGGTTCCAGCTGTACGCAACTGAGCAGTAGATGCAAACGTGTTTTACAAACTTCACAGAGGTTTGCATACAACCTTTGCGATTATAACCTTTGTGGAGAGCTCAAAATATTCTTAGCAATTTTCCCCCTTTGAGAGCCAGGGGAGACCAATGCAGATCTATAAGGAGAGGATTTTATCTGACACGGCTCCCATGCTGAAGTTTGTAGTCTAGAACACGGATTTCTTAATTACTGAAAGTTGATTCAATAGTTGATTTTCAAACTTAAGTTTTTTTCTTGCACATTTGAGTTTAAGTCAAAATTTTGAGATGCTCAGATGAAAAATCTTAAGATAACGTCCCAAAACGTTGTCAGTTGTGGAAACAAGCTTCCATAAATGATAGATAATGGGTACAAACTGGTTGGACATTTTCTCTCTGTATCATTTATTGTTAGCACCTTGAGGTAACCATTGTTGTGTTATGGCACTATATAAATAAAACTGAATTGAAGTTATGATGCAGGATAAAAAAAAATGTATTTAATAGTAAAATATAAAAGGTTTTCATTATTCTCTATTGGTATCATTATTCTTTCTACTTTGCTTTTCAACTTTAATATTCCATGAAATGTGTGGAGTTTGCATGTTCTCCCCGTGTTTGCGTGGGTTCTCTCCGGGTACTCCGGCTTCCTCCCACCGTCCAAAGACATGCAGCTTGTGGGGATAGGTTAATTGATTAATCCAAATTGTCACTAGGTGTGAATGTGCGAGTGAATGTGAGTGTGAATGGTTGTCTGTCCCTGTGTGTTAGCCCTGCGACAGACTGGCGACCTGTCCAGGGTGTACCCCGCCTTTCGCCCTATGACAGCTGGGATAGGCTCCAGCGCCCCCCGCGACCCCGAAAAGGATAAGCGGAAGCGAATGGATGGATGGATGGATGTTGGTTTTATATGTTTCCATGATGCTATTTCGCTCTATTTACACACTCTGCCCTGTTAGTACTGTATTTGCTCAAGCAATGACTTGCTTTCCCCAAGGGGATCATTAAAATTTCATTGCATCTTATCTGCAGTACTAGAGTTACAGTGGAGGAGTGCGGCTGTGTGCAGATAAAAGCAAAGAGTGTGAGGTCAAAAAAACTTCAGTGAGTAGATGAGGAAGTGTGCAGGATTAATGCCAGCTGAACTTTTTGTACTAGGCCCTTTTAGCATTTAATGGAACTTTCTCCTAAGCCAGAAGGCCACTTGGGATGTTTGAAATGGATCCCAGTGTACCAGGTAAACAGAAGCTGTGCCAAGGAGAAGACTGTTTAATGTTTTCAGGCTGCGCCCGACGTAATGTAATATGTGAAAGTGCTTCCTCAAGATCAGCTCAATCCTACGTCAACCCATTCACTTCTATTTAAATTGTCGCTCACTGATTAAAAGTGCTGCAAATAGCATTTCGCAATCAATTGATCAACAGCAAAGTAATTTGATTAGAAGCCTCCAGCACGCCAAAAGAGTCACATCTGGTGTTCATCCTCTTTAATCAGAAGTGTAACCTGCTGCACAGCTGAACAGGAATCATGACAAATGTGGTCCCAACATGGCGAAGCTGCAAGAGTACTCAGGTAATACGGTCAACATTTGACCCACCAATGCCAATCAGTGTCATCTAATCCACTTATTGTCCCTTTTCAGAAAGTCATTTTAAAATCTTTTTTGTAGTTTGCGGCCAAAATAAAACATGACTTATTTTAATTATTGGAAATCTATTCAACAGCATTTTGTCCCAAAAACAACTTCTAATCGTTAAAAATGTCCACAAGATGTGTGATGATAGTAAGGACAGCAAATTCTTCAGTCTGGGACATTTTTTGTTAAAGTAAATTCGAGAGACAATAAACGATACGTTACAAACTGCAACACAGAAAGTCATCTGGCTATGCTGACTTATAGAATGAACTTTGGACATTAGTGCTGTCAAAAGATCAAGGCTCCAGTAAGTAGAGTTGGTGCTTTTTTGAGCAATTTCTTAATCAAACTATGAACACAGAGCAGGCTTCATAAGTTCCCTTCTTTCAAAAAAATGTTGAAATTCTGAATATTCTCACGCTTTGAGACCTGTAAACTGATACCTCAAATGAACTGACAGCGGACCAAATCCCAGGCAGTTGGAGACTTGAAGTCTATATTGTCATGTAAATATTCCAAGGAACAGTCCATTACAAAATGGCCTGCAGACAAACAACAGCAACAGTAAACAGCTTGGGATAAATGGAAGCCGGAGAGTGAATAACTTCACATATACACATACACACACACTTTCACGTCTGTGTACAGCATCAGCAGTGGCAGTGTTTAATATGCTGAAGGAGATTGTGCGTGGTATTGGCTTTTGGCAGTGAGCAGTGGAGGGAGGAGAGAGATAGATTGGTGCAGGATCCCTCTCTTAAATGTTTAAAGACTACTCACACAGAACCCAAAGGGTGTGTGTGTGTATGAGAAAGAGAGGGAGAGACAGAACGAGAGAGGCAACATTATGTATAGAGGACTTTAGGCACGGCCACAGCTGGTTTGTGTGTGGATGCTTTGTAAGAAGAGAGAATTTCCACACTGAAATGTGGGTTTGCTGGGTGTGCTGATGCTAGAGTAGGTTTTTTGTGTGTGTTCGTTCCTGTCTAGCTATATTTGTGAGGACCGAAATCTGCATTCTACTATACCTGTGAGAACCAACAGGCACTTGTGAGGACGCACACACCGGTCCTCACAAATTTGAAGGCCTTTTTGAGGCTCAAATGTGGTTTTAGTGTCAGGGTTACAATTAAGTTATGGTTAGGTTTAGGGTAAGGCATTCATTTTTAATGGTTAGGGTAAGGGTCTAGGGAAACCATTATGTCAATGAAGGTCCTCACTAAGATAGCTGAACGGGCTTGTGTGTGTGTGTGTGTGTGTGTGTGTGTTGCAGTATGTAAACGAAATCAATTCAAGTTCTTTACGCTGAGTCACTCGGTGGGGAAGAACTTTGGCGTGAGGAAGTAGAACCAAAATTGTAATAAAGTGCTTTTGTGTGTATCAGGAGAATGAAACTGGCCTCACATTGACTCCATATTTCATGAATCAGTACATAACTACGGAGCCCCTCTGATGACATGGTCCAAAAAATAAATAAATTGTGGCCACAAAATACTACTTCGTGGGCACGAAATGGGTATAACGTGCCCACGAAATACTTATTTGTGGCCACGAAACACTTGACCGATAACCGTGATCCTTCCCAGGCCCTTGCAGTTGGTTCACAATAAAATCTATCCCGGCGTCCAGATCGTACTTGCGTTTATAAAACAACTGGGCTCTCAATATCCTGTTTAAATGTTTCTCTGTAATAATGGTTCCTTGCATTGCCAGGCTTTTCTAAATGCATTTGTAGCTCATTCCCAACCGTAAAATAAAACTCAATCATACTGTCTCTGTACATGGTGTATAGGTTTAGCCTACTCTTATGCCTATGGTTCTACGCAACTGTCCAGGAGTTGTATCAATATGATGTGCGCACGTCATCTATTTCGTTGCCACAAATGTGTAATTCGTTGCCACGTTATACCTATTTCGTGCCCTCGAAATAGTATTTCGTGGCCACAAATAAGTATTTCGTTCGCACGTTATATTATTTCGAGGGCACGAAGTAGTATTTTGTGGCCACAATTTATTTATTTTTTGGACCATGTCATCAGAGGGGCTCCGTACATAACAGACATCAGGTCAGATTTTATGGTTTTCTGAAGTTATGGTCATTTTATAAAAAAATGTTTTGTAAATTGTCTATATTATATTTACTTTTACAAAAGCACTGAAATAAAGTCTGTTTCATAAAAATATTATGATGATAATGTGTCAGGTGTGAAAATGTAGCTGTCATTTTTAATCTGTTGTTTTGAATTTGATGCAATTTTTTACATATTATATATCATGATCATGAAACTTCCTCAACTGAAACTTATTTTTGCATTACAGATTCTGAATTTTTTTAATATGCAATAGAGGCATTATCTATATGCCATATGTGACAACTTGTGAAGCTAATTTTCCAGATCATAACTGAACACTGGATTGTATAAAGGCACCTTGTTTCAGTTTGTTCAGTCAAAAGTGGACTGTCCTGCGATCTGACCAACAAAAATGTGAATTGTAATCTAATTCAATGTTTCATATGCAAGACACAAACACAATAGAACATACAGGCAAAGCTAATTTCTTAATTTCTTTTGGGAACTATGGATGCGCCATGCTTTAGGGACAAAAGCTTCCTGTTAGCACACAGTTAAAAAGAAGCATCCATTTCTTTGTCTGAGGGTCATGTCTATAAAGAAGGCTGCATTAATGCTAGACAAAAGATCCGCCTGTGAAGTTTTACAATTCTCGTCTTATGTTAATCAGTCTTGAATGCTTTACTTTTGGAAGGCTTAAATACAAACTAACTGCCATTTACACACAACTTAAAAAAACGGGAAAAACAGTTTCCTAGTAGCAGGGATATTAGTTCCACACCGAGGCTGAACACAGTTATATCTACAAATCAGACCTTATGCAGTGACGTGCGCTCCACCAGCTGGAACGGGGCAGGGTCGATCTTGCAGTTGTTGAAGTTGACCTGCTCATCAAGCTGCCTCTCTTCCCACTCTGCGATCTGAAAGTCACATAGAGGATCAGTGAAAGTTTGCAGCACTATATGATTTTCACCAGCCTGTACACTACTGATCAGTTAATGAACTTTAGTGAACTTTATTATGTTAAGTTCAGATGACACAGGCTTGTTTTTAATTAACAATTAACTTTGACTATCTATATGTGAGTGACAGGCTAAAGTGTACAGTGTAATGTCTTTATATGCATTGTCAGTCACTAATCAGAAGGCAAAGTGTAAAATAATCCTTCCTGACAAATCACATTCCTCTAACAGACAATCGATGGACCAGGCACCACAATGAATGACTCTATAAATCATAACGAGGCCTACAACACCAGATGAAGGGAAAGGTGAGAGGCGAAAAAGGAAGGGAGACGTACAGAAGAAGCAGTGACATGGCAGATGTAGGAGAGGTGAACGATAAGTTGGGGAAGGTCTGGAGAGGCAAAGTGTGAGGAATGTGTGGCTGACAGAGAGGAAATGAGAGGTGCTGTTGATGGATGAATTATGAATGATGTCATATCCAAAAATATAAGACTCCAGGGTAATAGGCCCATCTGGGGATATTGAGAAAAGCTAGAAAGCCAAGACTGTCAGGCTGTGATGTCACCAAAGTGGAGGCTGAAGTTGCAGTCAGAAAAACATAGATTTCTAAGACCAACAAAACTAAATGCACTTGACAGCTCAACAGATTCAGTGCTGTCTGTGTAGTTATAGCCGAAGTTATACCACAGCATCTTCATTAAAAACATACTGTAGTTTACTGAGTCTAAAATCTCACGTGTCCTCGCATCACTAAAGGTTATTCCTCCCCTGAAAATAGTTTAAAAAAACCCCCCCCAAAACATTATGCTAAACAGTACAATGTCCAAGTGTGGCAGAAAACTGAACCGCTTTCAAACTGAAAACAACATAGCATGGTGAGATTAACTAGCTAATCTCAAGGTGGGTTGAAATTGTCTGATGGCTTACGTTACAGTCTTCAACTTGTCTGATTGGCTAGCTTGTAAGAGCCACGCTCCTAAAAGTTAACCTGCCCATAGGTGTTGTGCAAGTGCAAGCTGCTTTGAAACCCACCTTCAGCCCAGCTTCTCTTTTGCATGTCATTTCTGAATTGATAAATGTTAAATCTGTTTATTTAAACATTTATCAATGTTAAATCTTGCTCTGGTGTGTTATTGGTCTTGCTGCTCGTCAGGTTTTTATGTATCCACACGGAAGGGTGGTGAGGTCGCAGAACATATGCAGGCCTCCAAATATAACTTACTGCAAATAAAAGTAACAGAGACGGCACTAGTTCTGACTTTGATACATTTTGGTGACTCATTTGACAGTACTTAAGAGCTAAATTAACTGGGTGCTTTGGTATTGGAATGGGATTTGGACGGAGTTGGAATAAAATGCCTTTCCTTTACTTCACTTAGAATTAATTCTATCATCATTATTAAAGACTATTTAATGCTAATTTTGATAATACTTACTTTTTTTTTCACAAATGACTTTTAGGTTTATTCTGAAAGAGCTTTTAAACCATCCTGTGACCACCAGCATCTTTAAAGAGGACCTAATATATTCATTTCTAACCTTATTATTTTATTCTCTGATGCTATTGCTCTGCATGAATCACTTTCAAAGCTTCTCTCCCTTTAAGCCAACTTTCTCCTGATTGGCTACACTTTGCATCTAAGACTATATCTGAGGAGATAATAGGAATAGCCCCTCTCAATGACATCATAAAGACCCAAGAGTTTGAAACAGCATTTAGAGCAGTATGAAGGCTGAGCTTTGGGCCCACAGGGACTACTTGTACATATACTGACCTCATTTATAAAAACTTTGGCCATGGTAAATGTGAATACCCATTATTAGAATGGTATATATCAGGCAGGAAATGAGGAAAAGAATAACACGCTACCTTTAAAATTCAGGGAGCCTACGCAGGCAAAATGAGATAACCTGATGATATCACTATGACATAACCAGGGACTATTTTCCCATCTTGACAAACCTCCTCCTGTGTTTTCACTGGCTGTGTAGTACCCCTAATGAAGTGAAAAATTTTGCAGTGCCTCCATTTTTTAATTCGCCAAAACAACACGCTGATCTCTTACGCTCTCATTGCTCGGACTGGTTGTGCATCTTACCTCTCTAATGGTCATGTCATCTTCCACATCTCCATCATCCTGTAGATGAGAAGCAACAGAACAACAGTCAGTACAGAAAATAAAGCTAACCAGTGTACTTTGTACAGTCTGTATGCCACAAATACACAGGCAAACAAAAGTAAACGAATGGGTGACAAACAATGGACCTCGGTGGGTTATTACCTACATAAATATTCACTTGTACTTTTTAAGTGCGCCCCCTTCACTACATCTGTGCACAGAAGGCTAAATGACACATAATCGCCCATGCATCACATCATAAGTGTTGTACTGCGCCGCTGTCTCGAGACAGATGGACAGAAATGGGATGAATGACTAAAGGAGCGACTACAGTATATTTAATGAGTGCGGGGGATGTGATGTATGAGATGTCAGAGCAGATGATCATTATAATGATGGATTGGCGGCATGCTCAGAACTCACAGCTCTTAACTGACAGGCGGACGCAGCAGGCACGGTTTGACGAGCGGAAGTCAAACTAGCAACCCTGTGCTTTGCAGAGATAAACCAAAAACACTACAGAGGTCTGGCTGAGAGGAAACTTACAGCTGAGTGGAAGGGTGCACTACCACGGGGTGTGTAAGCATGTGTGTGTTTAGTTGTGTGCTTGAGTGCAGGTATTTACATTCACAGGACTGGACGCAGCGCAACATGTGTGTGTGAGAGAGAAAGAGAGACATAAAGAAAGGCAGGGGGAATGTGACCCGAGGGCTGATGGAAGCCCTGAGCTCATTTATCCTCATCACCATAGTGGCCGACCTGTCGGTAACCCTAGCAACTGTTGCCGTGGGGTAGAAAGAGGTGCCCTACTGTAGCATTATGCAAGCAGAGGCCAGACGTGCCTGGAGTTTATGAGACAAAACAAACACGTAGACGCAACTACAGCACTTCAGCTCCTCTGTCTCACTGATCATTCTGCTTGTCACACAACACAAGGGCGCTCTGAATGTCACCAAGACACACCGTTGTTCCAGGGGTCAAATGTAAAACACAGGAAGTTGGGGAGGTTTCTGCAGAGGGGGGTGGGTCTCTGCATAGGAAATAGGGGCTTTTAGATAGATTAGCTGCTCTACTAAGACCAAATCTCTGCAATTTTGCAGAAGTGTGTGTGTGTGTGTGTGTGTGTGTGTGTGTGTGTGTGTGTGTGTGTGTGTGTGTGTGTGTGTGTGTGTGTGAGAATGAAGTGGGAGGGTAAAGTTTTCGAGTCTCTGTGACACTGACAGTCAATTCAGAGAAACTGCGTGGGCATATTCAAATGAGAATTGAATGAGCATGTGAGTGCACAGAGACATATTGAGAGGCACTGAGCTCCAGAGTGCTGACAATGGGCTGATGAAACCATTATCGCCTGTTGTGCTGCAGGTTTGATCAAACAAAAAGTCAAAGGGTCTGTTGCCCTTTCACTTGCTCCTCCTACAGCAGTCATCTTTACTTTGAGTCAGTGGAACCATCCACAGGGCAGTGAAGAAATTTAAGTACATTTACTTTATTATCCAAAAGTTACAAAACAATACTTTGCCCCCAATGTCACAAATATTTATGAATCACAACAGCAATAACATGCTGATACTGACACTGCTAAAATCATGCTTCTGTCTTTCATGGCTTTGGAGTAAAACTATTCACCTCTGAGTATTTGACCATAACCTCCTAGGACCCGAACTCTTCCACAGCATGCATTTTTAATTTCTCTTTGATATTTGGGCATATTGGGGCCCAATGAATATAAAAACAAAGAATTACCAGATTATTATTTTATTTTACCTTATTTTTGTTTTTAAGAAAAATAAGAGCCACATATGAGGATATTCGTTTAAAATTTTGATAGAACAGTAGCAGTATAATGTCCTCATAAGTGGATATCAGGCCCTTGTAGAGCAAAATTGAGTATTTTGGTCTAAATAACCCATGGGGCGATCGTGGCTCAAGAGTTGGGAGTTCGCCTTGTAATCGGAAGGTTGCCGGTTCGAGCCCCGGCTTGGACAGTCTCGGTTGTTGTGTCCTTGGGCAAGACACTTCACCCGTTGCCTACTGGTGGTGGTCAGAGGGCCCGGTGGCGCCAGTGTCCGGCAGCCTCGCCTCTGTCAGTGCGCCCCAGGGTGGCTGTGGCTACAATGTAGCTTGCCATCACCAGTGTGTGAATGGGTGGATGACTGGATATGTAAAGCGCTTTGGGGTCCTTAGGGACTAGTAAAGCGCTATATAAATACAGGCCATTTACCAAAATGTGATGTCCACATATGTGGACGCCAGGTCCTAGGAGGTTAAAGAATTCATTCACTTTCTGTGTGTCTGGAACACCACGACCATGTGCTGCCTGGCTGTTGAGTTTTCTTGGACTTAACCACCAGCTCATCAGAGCAGAATCATGCAGAACACAAAGGACCAAATAACTACACATAACAAATATTGGGGACATCTATTTATGTTTTGTAGGTCTGAAAGGAAAAATATCAGCTGATAATGACAGAAATATTGGTATTGTTCATAAAAATCCTGTATCCCTTGGATTCCATTTAACATTATATCCAGAAAACCTGTAACCAAGAAGAAGCTTTGTACAGGTGACGTCTACTCACCCATTTAAAATTTCATATTGAGGCTCAAGGTAGTGCTGGTGCGTTGCGTATACTTTTTGTAAGTTTTCACTGCATAAGGTTTGATATTAAAGTAAATTACAGCCCTTACTGTTGAAAACAATCATCCAGTGCTTGCATTAGCAATGTCAATCAATTCCCTAGTTTTATCTAGATATTTTATTGTTTGACTTCAAGAAAAACAAAACGGCCAAAAATACAAAACTTGAGGTGCTAAAAATGGTGACTAAGGCCATCTTTTTTTATACAGTCTGAGGCTCAGATCTCATGAGATGTGGTCAAGTCATTGCAATGTTCATTTTTGTTGTTTATACTTTTGCGGGCTCCAAATCAAATTTCAGCTTGTTGCTTTCAGGTAAGATTAAAATGTTACCTGAAAGCACTGTAGTGGGTCTCTGGTCTTTGGACTGGGGTTTTAAATAGGGCCCTGCTGCTCTCGGTCCTCTGAATGGCTGTTACAACTGGTGCAGTGATTATAAAAGGTGCCATAAAGTTTTATGGGCTGTGTTTATACTCAGTATAGTGTTGTATGCTCTTTCTCCAACTACACAGCACTGAATGGCACGATAGGGAAACATTGCAAATATAGTTGCTTGAAAGACTTTAACATAGTTTCAAAGTAACATCATTAATGGTTTCATTCAACTACAGTGGAACAATAACGAAACTGTGGAGTGACACATTGTTACGACTGCTGGTTAAAGTTGTGAAAAAGGGGATGAGTAAATCTTTTTAATATTGTGACTAAAACCAGCACTAAGTTCTCCACACTGAACCTCTGATATCAAACATCAAATCAGTTCACCCTCAAAACAAATTACAGCCAGCATGTCACACTCATTTTCTCTAGATAAGTTCACCCTCTCTGCAGTGTTGTCTGAAATTATTCAGGAAATGAAAACTTCATCCTGTCCCCAGAATATTCTTCCTATCAGATACCTGAAGGACAATTTTAATGGAGTCAGTGTCTTTGTAATACAAAGAACTTGCTGCTATTGAACCCATTCTGAAAGGACTAACACTTGACCCTGATGACTTTAATAATTTCTGCCCCGTTTCAAATTTTTACAAAAGAATGTGCCCCGTACTGTAATCTGTGTCTGTTTTAGACAGACAACCATTTCAGGCAGACAGAGATCATTACAAAAGTGAGAATGTTCATTCCACCCAGAACAAAAATTTCAAGACAGATTTGTTCAGCACTATCAGCCAAACTCATCACTGGTCTTAGTCCTTTAGACTTAACCTTGTGTTTAATGAAGTTAATCATTCTGTCTTCTTGGACTCTCTTTGGGACCAGGCCTGAGTTCAGCTTCTAATAAAAGGTTTTCTCTGATGTCTGTATACATATAATTCCTGTTACACACTGGTTGCCACTCTTTTAGTAGCCAATAATCCTCTTCTTTCATGTCATTTCAGTCAGATTAGATTGGACCAGCGATTCATAAATCAAAAGATTTGTTTTCAAGTCCTTACTAGCTTCTTGTAACAACTAGTTGGTACGAGACTGTTTAAAACTAGCGTCTTTATGTGAACTAAATCTACATTGCTTTTACATTTTTTTAAATTGTTTTAGTAATAAGTGTAGTTGTTTATGGCTTTTTTTGGTGCGTAGGCACACAAGTCACATCAAACATGTGGAGCTGCCTGCTGTGAGTTAAGGAGTAGGTGAAAGTAGTTTTGATTTCAGGATTTGCTAATTTTTGTATGCTTTTCTATAGTTATTGTTACGGACTTGCTGTCTACCGCTCTGCTCTTGTATTTACTGTTTAATTAATATTCTATTTCAGCCCAGTTCATTTTTCTTTTGAAAGTTATTGTTTTCTATGAATAAATGCAAAGCTAGGACTACTGTACATTTAAAAGCTATTAACAAATTACAGAATTAAATTAAAAAACTGGGATGACTTTCACTTGTTTAGAAATACATAAATAGGGAGATATATTGCAAGAAGTAGCATTTATACATTATAAAATACATGAGAACTATCCAATTAGAGCAGGGCGATATGACCAAAAATATTTATCACGATATACATTTGAAAATTTGCGATAACGATATAACTGACGATATAATTGACACTAGACAAAATACTTTACAACTCCACAACTTTATTAGTGCAAAAAACCCCCAAAAACCATCAATGTATTTTCACTAAAACAAGCAGCTGTTTTTTTATGTCCATTAAAGTTATATAAAAATTCAAGAGTGCAAATGCAAATTCCTTGCTGACAGTTTAACCAAAAGGCGTTTCCAGTGGAAATTGGCCGACATATCCTCAGCATAACCATGTATAATACCCACAAAACTTAAAAACAGGTTATACACACACAATACGTTAATATTATGTTGAAGCACAGTACGTATCACTCCGTGAGGCTCCTGACTACAGTAGCTGTAATGCTCCAACAATCCATCAAGCGGTGCAGCTTCGTAGCTTAGCAAAATCGTACTAAAACATTTGACAGATTTCTGCGCACCGTGTACCACATAAAAACGTTTCGAGGTCAGTAAACACAACCAGAATTCATACATAAGGCACACGGGATTATAAGGGGCACTGTCGACAGAAAAATCAAAGGATTGATTTTAAGTGTGCCGTATTTTCCAAACAACACGGTAATAACGACGGCCCGCTAGCATGCTCTACCAAAAATAGTGCTTTGATGTGTATGTGACGGACGAAAGCTAAACCAGTTCCACATCACTGAAGTTGCAGCATTTTTACAAACCAATTCTGGTTCATCCGATTCATTCAACGATCCGCTTTCGCCCATCTCATTCTCCGTCGCCATACTTTTTCCGCCATGTGCGTATGAAAACAAAGGCACTGCACATGTGCGTTTTACCCATATTCTATCGCGATATTTCATTTTCTTATCATTGCCGAACACTATACCGGTATTACAGTGAACGGTATGATATGGCCCAGCCCTATATCCAATGATGCTATCCTAATGTCAAGAAAAAACAGAGAACATATAGCCAGTGTTACTGGTATTTCTGGAAGAGTATGTCTGTGTTTTTGTTAAGGCAGTTCGTGAATTACCTTATCTACAAAAATTTGAAAGATAATTTCAAAATCAAGTGTCATTTCAGATGATCGCCTTGTTCTGTGTAAATATCAATCTGGTAGAAAGTACTAAATGGGAAGCATCAATTTAGAGTTCTGAACAATAAGAAGAACATAACTGCATCATCTTTTATAATGAAACATCCCCAAGTTTTGTGCAGCTGGATGCCAGTAACACTGTGATGCATGTAATTGGTCTGGGCACTTGGAGGCTCAAGATGTCACAGCATCTTAGATCATTATCTCCCAGCATCACTGATAATTGTGAAATTTTCGAGTTATTTGTCATAATAATGTTGGATAAACATGTCAAACAACTAGTGAAATCCTGATTTTTTCCCCCGCCCGCGAGCTTGATAAAACTGCTGACATCAAACGATTCCTCCAATCAGTCGCAGGTTTCTTTGCATCCATTTATATATTGCAAGTGCAGACAGTTTGCTGTTTGGTTTTGTCTTCTGTCACCATCATCATTTTCTCTAATTGTTTTCAAAGGTAGCAGCTGGTGTTATGTGCACATATTAGAACAGAAAAGTAGGTTCTGACTAGTTTCCTCATTTTTGGCTGTCCCCGGCTGCCTCGTTTCCACTCATTCTCCCAGACTGAAGCAGTGGAGTGTGAACAGTCAAATAGCTAGTCAGAATTCAGTTTAGGATAGAGGACTCATTACACGCATGCACACACAGAACAGTCTTAGGGCAACAGGGAGTGAAGACAAGCATTTTGAAACAACTTGTCTTTCCTGTCCTGATTGATGTACATTTATGCGCACTGCCATGTAGGTAAATGTCAAGAAAGAAAGCAGCACACATGTTGGTTGAGAAACTTGGGTAAGAAAGCAGAAAGAAATAAAGACAGAAAAGTGACGGGTCAAAAAATTATCCCACTGGCATCATAAATAAAGCATGGTAGCATTACGAAGGCACAAGAGTTGGGGTGGGAATGATGAGAAAAACAGCGAGAGGAGACAGAGAGACTAGGCGGCATCATTTCTCTGAAACAGACTACTGATGTCATTTACCCTGCATCAATATTTCACCGCCTAGATAGAAGGAGGAGGGGAGCGGGTGGTGAGGGGAGGTGCGGAGAGATAACAGAGATACGACAATGGGAGGAGGGCTTTTGGAGAAGTCACAGAGCTGGACAAAGAGTGTGAAATGGAGGTGCGAAGATAAAACTGTAGCCAGAAACGACAAGTGGAAGAAGTGTGAGAGAGAGGAGCTGTTGCAAGGGGAGAAGTAATAAACTGATCTCTCTTCTGCCATGGGGGCGTAATGCAGAAGTAATAGGAGAGGGAACAACAATTGGCTAAATTTGTTTGTCCACATTCCTGCTCGGCCCCGCAGAGCCTCGGCAGACTGAGAGCAGCGCTGCGATCAGCAAAGCCCTCTGCCATGTGCATGTATACACTGTTGAATGTTAATAACTCCTGATGACAGGGAAAACAAGCCTGCGGGCCTAGTTAAATGCTCACACTTGTGTGTGTGCAACAGGGGTTCATAACTAATTGGTTCACTGCAAGACAATAATGACCAACATGCTTCTAGGCTCACTTAACACATCCAAAACTTCACTGCACTAATAATGCACCATCTGTCTCTCCACTGACCATGCAGTATGCTCCTCATGGGTGCACTCAACAAATCATTGGACTTTATTAAGTTACATCAGGCAGTGGCAGATGAGGACCATTGGAAGCTTGACTGGTCTTCACGAGAAATTAAACACTTAAAAGTATAGGCAGGACATACATTTTTTACATAATATGGGACCACTAAAAACATTCCTGCACTAATTCGTCCCCCGAGGGTATAATAATACCCAACTTGGTTTTATATATTGTGCAATAGATCTGGCTTGCCAGATGGCCAAACAGTTTCACATAAGCCACAGATTTTTATGTATTTTCAGAAACTGAAGTGTTATTGCTGAAACCAAGGGGACTTGTGTGGCTTCAGATGTGGGTCGGGTTTTTCTTTACAAAGACCACAAATGATATGTTGCGTGTGCTTCACTGCAAAACCAATAAATGACCACTGAATAACACAGAGGTGGGCAGATTCATCCAAATATCGCTACAATCAAAACCAACGCTTGTATTGGTATTGGATTGATACTGACATGATGAGTTCCATCCTCTAAATTCAGTATGCAGCCTACTGAACTGTGTTAACTGTATTTATTTTTGGGGGGAATGAAAAACATACCTCAAACATAGAGTATGAAAAACTTCTGAACCTTTTTGTGTTGACTGTCACGTCTATTTGATTTTTTAGCCTATAAAACGCTTTAACAGCTCAAGTTGACCCATAGTGCTTTAGAGACAGGCACATTTACATTCCATTTCTCCAAAAAAACCTAGTTTATTGCATTAACTAATTATTGTGGCAAAAAAAGTCACTGTGGTTTGTGTTTACAATCTGCTAATTGATAAACATCGATCTCATAAATCATGAAACACCCTTCAACCATGTTATGAATGAACAAGTAAATAAACAAGTAAATAACTATGCTAGGGAGTGTTAAGGAAATCTGTTTACATTTTTGTGTCAAACAATGTGACAAATATGGCTAGTGGTTTTGGTTTGCCACAGTATTTTTTAGCATATTCTCGCATTAATTGGATTATATTTTCACACAAATGAATCAATGTCTGTTTCTATGGTATGTAGCTGTTCAGCTATGTGCCACTTGATTAGATATCAAAGAAATTATAATCTAACTATCTGCTGTTGGTGTTTGTTGAAAGATGCCTAAAAATCTTTGGAATTATTTTTTTTTTAAAATAAAAATCATGCTGTGACAAATCAATAAAGAGATTTAAATTTCCTTACAATTAGAATAAGTGTGTAGCAGTGATGACTACTGGAGGTTTTTCCTGTTTTGTGGTACTTAATGCGATCGATAGGATTTTTTAAACATTCAGAGAGCAGGCATGATGCGCTGCTGCATAACTGATGCCTCAAAGACAAACGGCGCGTACAATGAGCAACACTTCTTCTGTAAATGTGCGAAACAGGCCACATTTCACTTTGATTAATCTGTTCCATTACTACACTTGAAGAAATTATTTTGGTAATTCACCTCAAACTAAAACTCCTCCTGTGCGTTACAGTTTCTGTGGTCTTTTGCCACCATGCAGCTCCACACAAATATTGTCATGGTGTCATGCCTTGGGGTTCAAATTTTTTGCCATCAAATGAAAAAAAGAAAAAGAAAAAAAACACTCCCAGCATGCCTCCTCTGTTACTAATTTCACACTTTTTGTTAAGTTCCTCAAGGCAAGTCTGACTTCTGCTGTGTTACTGCACAGCATGGATGTGTTAAGGAACCAAAATGTTGCATTTCGGGACAGCATTTGTGGTACTTCATAGCCAAGAGAAATCATTTCATAACAGAGCTGTATTTAAAAAAAGTTTTTTGAAAGTTTTTTAGAAAGTTAAAAACCAAAAATATTTAACACTGGATATTGTGCTAAAAAGCCCTTCGAGAGCCAGTGGATGAACTTGATGGGGAAAGTGAATAATTTAAAAGCACAATGCTGCCAGTGGGTTTCCTTACTTATCAACAAAACTGTTCACAGTGTAATTCATCAGCTGTACACCACGGCTATGCACATGGCCCCTGAAGCGATAGATGAAAAATGATGTGACACTGTTCTGTGCTTTTCAGTGATTGAAAATGTGTACACACTTCAATAATTGTCACTGACATGTGAAAGTAATGTGGCCCTTTTAGTGCCTCAAGTCTAAATCATTAACAGTGCTAATAGAGTCATACGGACACAATAATAATGACTGAGAATCAGAAGCACAGGACGCTCTTACTCCTAAACCATCACATACAGTTGTTTGGTCAGGACTTTTACTTTTGAGTTTCCTTTAGGGTCATTTGTCTACTGCACTTCAGTAGAACCCCCTTAATATCTGAAATGCCAAATACTCTCTGCTGACATGGTCTCTGTCTCATGATCAAACACCACTGTAACCAAGCATGAAGGGACGTTTGCCTATGTTCCCCTCTTGTCAACCCAAAACCAAAGCCTAAACCCCCTCAAAACATACATTTTTTTGTCTTAATCCAGCTGGCCAGTCTCTAAAGACCAGTTTTTGAAAATGTGCTTAAAAAGGTTTCATTTTGGTTCAGAAGTGAAAAGTAACACTTCATTTTAATTTCACCTGTTTGGTTATCCACTGAACTCATTTCTGTTGAGTTTTAAAAGTTACCGAGGCCTGAGGAGTTAGAGTTGCTTAAAAAGAAAAAAAAAAAAGAAGACATTTTTGATCACATCCCTTTCACACATTATTTGGTCCACGAACACCGACTAATATTGTCGGAAGGCATTTTTTCCCGTAAAATCTAAAATATAGAAAACATGTTTCAAGGTAAGGGCAAATGGTTTTCTCTCTCCGTGTTAGCCCTGTGTGTTTCAGAAGATGAATGGACAGCTGTTAATGCCACTCACATATTTCTCTACATGTAAGAGAAGATTCTCATTGGGCTGTGTTTGACTCTGTGCGGCACAGTTAGCTTATTTTGTACGAGTCTGTTCCCACATGCCGCCACGCCTTTCAAACAAAAAGAAATATCTTTCTTGCAGAAAATCTGTGATTTGACTGTTTGCTTGGCATACTGCAATGACCGTACTGTCAGCTCCTGTAAAATTCCACCCGTCACTTCACCGACCGCTTTGCTTTCTGCAGTGTGTGTCAAACAGATAAGGGGCTACAGCTCAGCACACCCGAGCTACAGTAAATACTCAACCTAATTTTTTTTATTGGTCATTCGGCTCAGCTGTTATTAATTAAAAAACAAACAAACAAACATTTCGGTGCTCCACTAAAGTCTTACAGAAACCAGACAAACTAATATCTCCAGGACTCAAAATTTGCAAGCCAAGTATGAGTGAAAATAAAGTGGTCTTCTCTTTTCTATTTTCTTTTTTCAGTGCGCTTGGTATGCTTGATTACGTTGTGATGATAACACAACAATTTGAAGTTTTGAATCAAAAGATTGAAAAATTATATATACTGCTTTTGAATATTAGTCTGAACCAGACATTTAACCAAAAATGTTTCAAAGGAATGTGGACAACATGCTCACCGCAAAGAAACTCTTTAGGCTGGGTGGTGGCTCCTAGTGAATGAAGCGACATGTGATGTGATGAGTGAAAAACAATGTGACAGTTTGATGTGACAAAGGCTAGACTATGAATAAATCATTGATGGTAATTAATGAACAAATGTGAACTTATTCTATCAGAATACATGATTAATTGACCTTAACAGTGTTTGATTTTCAGAAATTGGTGTCGTCTGCTGATGTCTGATCATTTGTCATGCAATGCTGACTGATCCTACGTCGCCAAATCCTTTTTCTCAATTTATAATCAGACACTTGCTCCATTGATTGACATGCTGTAGTAATTGGATGGCGGGATGAGCATTCCAGTTTACACGGATATTCTCCGGTACTTCCCAATACTTCTCATGCATCATCATCATCATTTCACATGAGCTTGTCTAAGAACGCTGCCATTCTAAAACGTGCCTGATGCTAATGAAGAGATATGATGCTCCTATTCTGATATTTAATGCTGCATGCACAGGTGAGTCTGCCACAGCACAACTTTTCCCTCCCCCCCACTGAACACTTAAGACGTGGGCCGCCAGAGCTTTTAAAGTCGGCTGCAAAAGATAACACCAGATTTTAGGTCACACCAGAAACAGGGCAGAGCCTGCTCTGGGAGGCGATCACTGATTGGACGCCTCGGGTGACACGGCTGATGATGGACAGCACAGCATGCATGATTGAACAGTATTGTCCTTGAAGAATACTTGACCACAGCTTCACTACATCTTAATAAAATAAGACAGTAGCTGGACCATGTCAAAGTGGAGAAGACTTTAGATCCACAATGACAAATAAATTTTGCAACATGAATCACATTAAACAGGTTTTATTAAACTGGACCAAACATGCTTGTTTCCAATTTCTGGACTCGGGTCAGAATAATTCTTTTGATCTCATACTGGGGCCTGGTGGAGCACCTCAATTCATCCACTATCTGAAACAAGCCACTTTAAATTCCTTGCCTCTTCTTTTCAGCAAACATCTTCTGCTAAAGAAGGTGGGTGGAGCTTCCGAGCCCCTTCACTTTTATCAGACAAAGTAGAAAAGAGAGAGGGCCAGGTTGGGGAAAGTCTAGACTTCCATGCAACCCAAACCCAGATAAGCAGCAAATAATGAGCGGATGGATTAAAACTTTTAATATTTTTTTCAAATTTTTATTTCAGGCAGAAATTGTGGTGTAGGCTGTTCTTTTGCCATTGAATTTCCATTTTAATACAATTAAAAGGCTTCATCTGATGCACAGGATCTGAGGATTTGCATTAGTTTTTGATAAAATTCTAAATAAACTCAAATGAAATATTCGAGTAATTTATGAGTATTTTTGGGCACAGTTAAATTACCCTTACTATTAACTAGTGCATGCTTGGTGGTGTCGTGCATACCACATCATGCTTTTTATCCAAAAACTAAAAAAGGCAATTTGGTTCACAATGGCACACAGGTCCCAATGATGCATCGCTGGCATTAGCACTCAGGAGTAGTGGATTTCAGTGGTCAAGTACTCTGCATAACCTTAACTGACCATCGGACCAGTGGAAACTGGTTAAGCTGAATGGATGGCAGCCTTTGCCAATAATATCACTGACTAGAGGCAGTGAGAGGTCAGATGGAGTTACAGGCTGGACAAGAAAGACGATGTTCTGCACTTTTTTAGCACGATGGCATGCATCATCACATCCATCGGCATGTAGGATTAGCCCTGGGATGGAATGGTAGGGTGACAATCAGTTGATTGACTGATGAACCTGTTGACAGGCAGTTCCAGGCCCAGATCGGTGGCTCTTACCACGACGGATATCCGGACCCGTTTGGAAGACCTCCTGATGTCAGGAGACATTAGGCTCTCCATGTTGTTGTTTTTCTTCCGGAGTGACCAGAGACAAGCACACAATGTTAACAACAACCTCAATGTCAATCTGACTTGGCAAAAAGTGCCACTTAAGGCACGGCAAAACTTCCCTGCAATACTGAGAAAAAATACATAAATTGAAGGGTTACTTCTATGAAACAAGCCATTAATGGGGTGATGCGGGAGTGAAGAGCTTTCCTTTAAAGTTCTGCAGGATGCAAGGCTGAGACAAACTGAAAGAGGTTTTATATTGAAGCTGTTTGAGATACTGTGTGTGTGTGTGTGTGTGTGTGTGTGTGTGTGTGTGTGGTACTGTACTGTAGAGCGTGAAGGACTGTATGTGAGAGATAGCATAGGACTATGGGGGTGTACAGAATGTGTGAACAACAGGATGTGAGCCACTGCGTGTGTGTGTGTGTGTGTGTGTGTGTGTGTGTGTGTGTGTGTGTTGGCGCTGTTGTTGTTGGGTGTATTCAAGGACATGACTCTCTCACCTCCAGGGCTTCTGTGTCTGGACTGGAGCAGAAAAGGTTCTTCAGTGCAATACCCGAATGATCATGTGGGCCTGAAACAGAGAGAGGAACCAGGGTTAGGTGCCTTTTAGGTATGCAGCTCATAGCACCTCTCCCATCGAAATGGCATTCCAACATGTGAAAGAAAACAAGTGTGTTGCTCCAGATGTCTTCATTTTCACTTTGCTCCTATACCCTGTGTCTGGTTTGTAATCCTATATTTTAAGTGTTCAATGGACTGGAAGGCTATGTGTGTGAGTACTGTAACCAAACTGCCTATGTAAACTGCTTTGCAACCCTCTTCCACTCATCTGAAACATGATCAGGTTTTTTGCCAAGCTTGTACACGAATGAGGATTTTGTCTTGGTGGCACGGTGCAAAAGGAAAGCGGTATAGAAATATAATATAGAATATATGGTATTTATAGCATATGTAATAAAGACATCTCCTTATAAATAATAATTCAGATACAACAGGAGTATGTACTAACTGCCTACGTGTATTCCTACAGGAATTAATCAATGTCAAGTTTTGTGCAGAAATGGGAACTAGCAGGCATATGCCATCCAGCTTTTAGCCTTAACAAAATCCAACATCTAAAATGAAATCACACCAGCACTGACACAGCACAAAAACAAAGAGTGGACAAAGAGGTACAAAAGCGCCTGTTGTGGCTACTGACTCTTGATATTCTAAGCCAGGTTTGTTAAGACACTGTACAAATCCTGCATTCTGTTAGTTAACTTATCGGTTTTGTCATTTAACAGTGGCCACAAAGCAAAAACCGCCATTTGAAACTGTGAGATAGAAAAATGAGTACACTGTGTTGACACCTTGTGGCGAAGCAGACAAACAGTTAGAGATGAAGACAGCTGCAAGAGCTTATTAATCATGTGAGGACCAGAGACTGAGTGCCGTTATTAGCATTTTGTGAGTTTACAGACAAAGACAGAATCGCTCATGTTTCTTCCAGAGATATAACATTTTTCTATTCTTGATTCTTTTGGATTTCCTGTTTTTTGCGTGTGTTTGTGTACGCAAGTGCAGTTCTTACTGGTGGGAAGCTCGGTGGGTCGCTCCACCACAGAGGGTCTTTTCAGAGCGGGTTTGAGGGGCTTATGAGGTACTGGACGAGTGGGACTGAAGGACGACTCCTCAGTTGAGATCTGTGCGTACACGCACGCACGCGCACGCACACACACACACACACACACACACACACACACACACACACACACACACACACAAAGATAAGAAAATGCATTAAAAAGGTCCAATCCTGCTTAAGAGATCAGCATCTCTGTTATTTTTCCACACTCAAAGTGTGAGTGTGGAGAAAGTGACGGACTTCTGCAGGTTTACATAATGGAAGTAAACACATGGGGACACACGAGGGACAAAGAAAGAAAAGAAACCAGCAGGAGCTGAGAACTAAAAGAATGCTTGTGATGGTCTTGTAAAATTTCATGACTTCAATGACTTGCCCTGTTGCCATTTCCATGACCTAAAAATATTTTTATTTGGTAAAAACAATATTGGTTAGTTTTATGAAAAAAGAAAAGGTAGGGTACTTGTATACCCTACTGTAGATGGGAAACTATGTGAACCTGCCTATTTTTAAATATCCTGAATTACCCAGAGTTTCTGGGCAGTAGCATGGCTACATGCTTTTCTACACTGTATATATTATTTTCTTAAATATAAAGGGGACCCATTATGTTCAATTCCCGCTTCATATCTTTAGTCTTCCACAGCCATAGCTTTGCATGACTGATGTTATAGCAAATTTAAAATCATCAATGTAACTATTTGCCTTTACAGGCAGTAACAAAGAGTGGTAAGAAGGCACAAAGTCAAAGAAAAGAAGAGACTGAAATGAGCATTGTGCACAAAACACACTCCTTGTTCCTGCTTCCACATCCATGCCTGAGGGCGTTCTGCTCAGCCACTCAGTGCAAACTGATAAAAGATGGGGAAAAGGGAGATAAATCTCAAGTTTAAGCACTGCAGTGCAGTACCTGCAACCAATGTGGACATCTATCTTTTACCTGGCTGCCCATTTCCATTTCTTTCTTTAAAAAAATAAAAATAAAAAACACAGATAACCTCACACATTCATTAAATTCAAGACCTTGCAATACTGATAGAAACCCTTGGAACAAGCACTGGCAATAGAGAGGGGAAAGTAACTCCAATCTAACAGGAAGAAACCTCCAGGCTCAGGGTTTTCCATCAGTTGGGGTGAAGGAAGAGAAAAATAATGAGCAGTGAGAAAAATAAACAATAAGCAATAAAAACAAGTGAACAATAAACATGGTCAGGTCAGATCAAAAGATCAAACATGCACAGTGAAGGGTCAGAGACATCTGACAGAGAGGAAGAAGCACAAACTCCACAAGAAGAGATGATACAAAGTTAGTGAAATGCAACGTAGTTACACAGAGGAGACATGCTCAGTGCATCATGGGGAATCTCTCAGCAGCATAACTATGGGAGGGGTCAAAGCCACCTGATCTGACACCTGATATCAAAAAGGAAAATTTTAATATTACAGATATAACAGGCATGGTCTCTGTCTCCTGAACAGAGTGTGTTATAGAGGCCTGGCAGCTGGGGGCTCTGGCTCACATTGCACATGCAGATAATCTAGTAAGCAGACACTGCAGGTTTGTCTTTTCTCAGACATCAATAACCTACAAGTTCAGGTAGAAGAAATAAAAATGCTGAATTTGTTACTTTCGTTTAAAACCTGTGCTGAGATTCTTTCACAGAGGTGTAGGTGAAAACGCTAGACCTCTGTGATCCAGCAACCTCTCACCTGGAAGCGGACTTCCTGGCTGGTGCGCTGGCTGCCGTTGTCGTCGCTGGCTGGGTCCGACACGATGGATAGGCGTTTCTTCTCCTCGACGGCTCGTTCCCTGATGTACTGCAGCCGCCTGGCACGGCCGAGCTGCTGTGAGAGCAGCGACTGGAGCTGGGCACGCTCGATGGAACCCAGCAGGATCATTGACTCTGGGAGAGGAGGCACAAGAGGAAGAGGGAGAGGTAAGAAGAAGACAAAAAAGAGTGGAGGAGCAAGTTTGCAGAGGCGAGAAAAGTGAAGATAATGTAAACTTGTTTCAGGGACAAAGGGCGAGCTAACTGCAGCCAATTCCAAACGCATGTCGCAGCACTGCAGAGAGCTCAGCTGAGTTACATAACAAAAGCAAAGAATGCAGTGGATGTGTATTAAGTAGTGTGTGTATGTGTGCGAGTGAGTGTGCGTGTGGGTGGCCGCTTACTTGCTTTAAGTAATTGCCTTTGTGACAGTACGTGCTGATTATGTATTTGCTTAAATGCTGAAGCTAATTGTTCCTGCACGACTGCATAATTGAAACAGCGCTCGGAATACCAAATCTGCACTTCAGCGAGGCGGCCGGCGCGATCAGCAGCCTGCACCCAGGCAGGTTTGTCAATCAATCAATTAAACTAATGAGCACATCACCAAGGGCGCTGGAATTTGTTTTTAGTGCGCTTACAGCAACATCAGCAGCAGCATGAAACAATGACATGAATAGCACATCAGACGGGGTGATTAGCACACTGTTCTCACACAGGATTTACTACTGTAATAACTGTTGTGTTTCTTATATCACTTTCACACTGGTGGGTGCTTGGAAGTTTACACTTTTTTTTTTCTCTCTCTTTGTTGTAACACATTAAAAAGGGACAGTTTTGGGCACACAGAAGCTGGCAGTCAACAATTAACTGTTGCTATTCACTTTAAATATCTGCTGGAAACGTCACTGGACATTTAGGTTATGTAAAGGACCCAGAATGGGTCATTCTGCATGGGAACTGTAAGGATTGCGCCCTTAAAATCTGAAAATCTGTGAGCAAAACAAACACAGCCTTTCACAAATGTACATTGTTTGGGTTTTTTTTAAGCTATTGAGGTATTTTCTCTGTTTACATTGGGGTTTAGTCAACTTCTGTTGCATTTTGTGCACTTTTGCATCGCCTTTCTATTTACTGGTATTTTCTTAAGTTGCAGTGCATTTGCCCTCTCAGTGCCACTGTAGATGTCACTTAAAAGGACAGTAAAGCATTCTGGTACATAAATGTTGTGTGATGTCTGGGTGAAAAGTGACAATTATGGATAGACATTAATCAAAAAAGTGGTCTTTTGAGGACAGAGGCATACACAACGTATACTGACTGTGACACAGATGAATGTGAGAAATGGTGATTATGTCTCGCCTTGAACACCTCAGTGATCTAGAGGAGGTGGTCTGGGATACAGTTGGGCTTTTCTCTGCTTAGGCAGAAAATGGATGGATTGAAATTTTGTTATTTGTTTTCTTATTTGATTTAAATGAATGCTTAGTACTCTTAAAGTAGGGTCTTTAGTCATGAATAACAACAAATCTTTATATTCTTTTTAAATATCAGGGGACCCATGCATGGCACTTCTCACTGAATGACTCAGACCCTGTTTGCTTTGATGGTAGTCCCTGATCACTGACAACAATGTAGGTGAAAAGAACCTTTTCAGAGCCAGAACATTCATCTTTTATATAGGATGTGTCAAACTGAGAGAATTATGCAGCTTTGTGCTATGCAGTGGGCATGTCAGAGCTATTTTGCTGACAGCAGCAACCTGCTGCAGCTGGAAACAAGAATGAGAATGGAGTTATGTACAAGACAACAAGTATAATGAGCTAAAGATAATTGAGATTAATACAACCAATTAAAACAGAGTGTTGGGTTATACAACATTTCTCTGTGGGCTTGTAGTCACTCATACTACAGTATGAGTGGCAACATTTCAATTATACACAGTAATCTGGGCCACTGGGAAATATTAGTGCAGTTTCAATGCCCATTTAAGGCCAGTGATTTGCCCAATTTGACCATTGTGGCGGGGCGTGGCCTGCGGTGCCGTGCAGAGGAGGTGGACGCACCTGCACGGCATCCGCAATCACACCCCACCGAATTAAATATTGTACTGGGTCCTGTGGTTGGCGTTGTTGTTGTGATAATGTTGAGCGGGCAGCGGGAGAGCTGCAGCTCTGTGAGTATTGTGGACAGCAACCGTCAAAGCATTAATAAAAAGTATCAAAATGCCACTGGGTCTGCCGTGTATGTTTACAACCATCTTTTGAAAGACTAATTTGATTTGCCAAACGAAACCAGTTTACAGACTGTGCACACTGTATGCTAACAAGCACAGATGTCAGTGGGAGTGGGAGCTGTGTGTTCAGTTTGTGTTGAGCTCAGCCTTCGATTTCATTCGAAATTGAGCAGAAACTCAGAAGTGACAAATAAAGTTTATTCTGTTTTGTTATAACAAAGACTACAGCACAGAGCTGTGTCATAAATATATAAACCAGTGCATTCTGACACATTAAGTTACGCATTTCAAACTCGATTTTGGCCCATTGGAAATTTGAATCCAGGCCACCTACTAATTTGTGTGCAAAGTGCACACACTTAAAATAAAATAGCCAGACACACCTCGAATGCACCCGCAAGCTAACATAGTCACAAGAAAGGAAAGTAGATGGTGGAAGGCAAACAATCTCAAGAGGTTTTTACTGACTACTGGTTACTGACTTCAGGGTTGTTATTTTTGAACCACACATCAGCAGAGCTATGCAGCCATGCAGTGGCTCTGAAGTCAAAAGAGGGATGCAGTTATGCCAAAAGTGTTCTCAGAAATCTGGAGTGCTGGAGCTCTGACTTTCTTCATATCAGAGAAAGTGGCTAAGAACATCTAGGGGGTAACTTTGCAATCAATCAACAATTAATTTAATTAAAAGTTGTGTTCAGCAGTGGTAAACGTGGGCAGATTTCATCATAAAATGCAACGCAATAACAAGGTTTTACTGATTCAAAGCATTAATGATGCCGACTTTGTAGAAAATGTATGAAATAACATTCAAATGGCACAACGGGGCTAATAGTAACCAATTTTACACATTGGTGATTTTCAATAGGCTCCATATTGACCCCTGGTGGTTCGAAATTTCAGTTTTTAGACAAACCTTTGAAGTTAATTATTAGACATGCACACATTTTTAAAATTTGTCTCTATTTGTGCTGTAGACAGATAAATACAGTCATGTGGTTTCTTATAGAAAAAATATCTGGACATGTGTGTCATTGGAAATAAGTGTATGTATTGCAATGAAACCTGTTTGTGTATCAACAAGTGGAATAACGTGAAACTAAACTTCTAAATGTGTTACTCAGACTTTATACTGATCTCTACGATGGTGCACGTGTGTTTGTGTGTACCAGCTGATTCCACGAGTGCGAGCGTTTTGAGCTGGCCCGTCAGCAGCACGTTATGCAGGTCTCTGTAGCAGCAGTTGAGTGTGATGTACCGCACGTCGCGTACCATAATGTCCTCAACACGAATATTGTACTTCCTGAAATGAGAAAAGAGGAGAGACATTTATCAAGTGGTCATAAAGATGAGAAAAAAAAGTGAGAATAAGAAAGATGGATGCGAGAATTCATTTTTAATTTTTTTAAACATTCCTCTGAATAGCCCTTTTGTCGCTGACTTGTAAAAATTTTGTGTGACTGTCATGCACTTTTTCCTCTGATGAACTGTCAACTGAAGCTTGATTAGTGCATGGATCTATAAACACTTCCCCCCACATACTGTACGGCTTTGACAGCACATCCTTCTTTCAGCTGACCGGTCAATCCAATAACACCTTACTCTGTCGACACGTCATCCGGATGCTGGTGCTCTGCGTACAGTATTGGAAAGTGGGTGACATTTCGCGAGCAGCTCTTGCCTCAGCATAATCGTACGCCCCAGTACACCAGTCAGAAGCACTCGCATTTCTCTCCCTGAGAAAGCCTGAGCCTGCCAAAACCTGCAAACATGACCGCAGTCACTCAGTGGTTTTCGCTGCCAAGCCTCCGCAGCTGTGCCAGGATGCAGGCTCCTTCTGTGGTGACAAGTCAATACATTGACCTCGCTTTAAATACAAAGGTAAATTGATGACCATTGTCTGCCAGCTCCTCTTTAATACACACAATGCATGAAGTTAGTCCAACATCCCTCTTAGGGAAATGAATGGCAACAACACAGTTCTGCAGAAAGATTTTCTATTGACTCTCTTGAGGTGTTGTATCAAAGCCTAATTCCACTTTACAAACAGTATTCGAGGGTCACTTAACCTACACTGTAAAGAGCAGTATCTCAACCATATTAGACAAGAACATGAAAACAGGAAGGGAGTTCTTCTAGAACCAGTATTTTTTTTAATGCCACTGGACAGAAATCTCGAGGCTGAAAAACTGTCCAATATTACCGTAATTCCAGGAAATGATTGACTCAGTATCTAAATTCAGACAGTGTTGGATTTATTTGTCTAGGTTTTGAGGTATTTACTTCCACTGTACACAATGGAGGTGAACTAAATCTTGTTTGTGTGCCTCACAGCACTGAAAAATGACATTAGTGGCACCAGCTTTCATTTTTCATCGGAAGCACTTTGGAATTTAGTTTCAGAAAAAAATGGTCCCAAAGAAAAATCCTTATAGTGAGGAAAGTAGACTCCTAGAAAGAAATTAATAATTGAAACATAACTTTTTGATTTTATGTACCCTCAGCAGGCATGTGCCTGTTAGATTTATTCCCACCCTTTTACAAAGCTTGCCAAAACCATAACCCTATGGCTATATAACAAGAGGACAATTAGAAAAAAAACATGCAGTTTTGTAATCTAAATGAAAGTAATAGAAGGTCTTTATCTTTGTTATCAATAACTCACCACTTTTAGACATCTTGTAAATCAAACCATGATCAGAGACCATGAAATGTTAATGAAATTCAGCATATTTTGGGCACCACTAAAGATTTTCCTGCTTCTCTACATACCTAATGTTATCATTAAGAGAAAAAAAACCATTGGAAGGAACTGAATCGTTACAGTGCTCTATTAGTCTGCAATGGAAAGCAGAAAATAAAAAAAAAATAAAAAAAAGGTGAGCAAAAAGATCCTTTCTGGTGCAATAGCAGCCTCTTTTAATTTGATAGTGGATCTGAGGGAATAATGTAATGCATGCCTCTGAACTGGCCACAACCACTGCCAAGACTAATTTCCCTTGAGATATCAAAGGCAGTTGATGAAATGTGATTGGTTTCTTCTTAATTGGACCTTCCTCCCCTGCAAAGACTGGGCAGGAAGATACTGATCAGTCTGACTTATATCGAAGTGAGCATCAACCTATATATTTGAGCCAAGAGAAACAAGCTTAGAGGGTTATAAACCCAGGCTTCATAGATCATCCGCATTGCTCAGGGCAGAATGGGGGGAAGGTTTGGCTGTTAGGTTTCTACATGCTTGAGTGAAGAGGGTGCAGACATTCAGGACAAGCAGTGAAAACTAATAACTAAAGGGCTGTAATGATCATCTGCTGGAGCTCCAATTATTGTCAGAAAAATAGAGATAACAGCGGACTATAGACTATTCAATCAATCAGAACTGGCCATTATGAAATGACTAAGAAAAGCAAAGTGACAGAATAAACAAAAGACAAACACATGGAAAGTGATGTTATGTAACAGTCGCCACACTTTCTTTCAAATACCACTCCAGTGTTGAAGAACGGAAGGCACAGGAAAAGGTTTCATATCCGCAGCGGATCATATATAAGATCTTTGTATTTGTGTCCATCTCAACATGTCTGCTTGTATCTGCACTCATATCTGTAAGAGTTGTGCGGGAGCAAAGCATTGAAAAAAAAATCGAATTCTGTCCATGCCTGTGTGGGAGTATGAGCAAATGTACATGCTATCATACGCGTGCACTGCACGGCAGGCATTACACAAGTGTTCCTGGATTTGTGAGTGTGTGTGTGGGTGGATGGTTGCGTGGGTGTGAGATGGATAATTTCCAGTTAGAGTGAAAAACACGTTCTGCTTGGAGCAGGCCACACTACCTACCTACAGTGTCTCACCTACAGGTCCGCCTCCACCTGCGTATGCTGCAGACACACGCACACGCACACACACAGGCCTGCTGATGGAAAGTGGTGTGTGAGAGAGAGTAAGGAGAGAGGCACCAAAGAAAATAGAGTAAATGAAGGAGGAGGTAGGTAAGAGCTTTCTGCATAACGAGTCAAGTTCATGGAGGCCTATGTGTTATTGAAGATAGATGATTCCAAGAGTTTGTGTACGTGCTCAGTGTTTACACACAAACAAACACATTATACCTATCATATGGATTCACAATACTGGCAACGTGTTGTTATATACAGAAAATGACAGATGGTTGTGTCATGACTTATTTTCAATATGTCCAGGCTCATATCCACACACACACACACACACACACACACACACACACACACACACACACACACGCACGCACACACACACTCTATGCATGTGTGATTTTAAACATTTGCAAACATAATCATTAAGATCCACACACACAGCCACCTGCCTTATATAGTGTTGGTCCCCCTTATCCTGGTAAAAGAGCCTGTACTGTCGAGGCATAGGCTCCACTAGACCCCTGAAGGTGTGCTGTGCTATCTGCCAACATGTTAGCAACAGATCCTCTAAGCCGTAAGTTGTGAGGTGAAGCCTCTGTGGATCAGACTTGTTTGTCCAGCACATCCCACAGATACTCCTATGGACTGAGATCTGGGGAATTTGGAAGCCAAGTCAACACCTCAAACTCATTGGTATGCTCCTCAAACTGAACAATTTTGCTTTGTGGCAAAAAGCCTTGGGCACACATGACCCTGTCACTGGTTCATCACTGTTCCTTCTTGGACCACTTTTTATAGATACTGACCACTGCAGACTGGAAACATGCCACAAGAGCTGCAGTTTTGGAGATGCTCTGACCCAGCTGTCCAGCCATCACAGTTTGGCCCTTATCGTTATGCCTATTGGTACATGCATAGACAACTTGGATCTTATTTAGGCATTACAGGATTCATACAATATTATTGTAGAAAGTTGCGTTATGTGAATTCATGGGAAAATTCTTTTTAGGCTTCTTGTAATATCACAATGACCACTAGGATATATTGAGATAAAGGCTACCTATGCTTTATGCATCTAATTTGAACTGCAACAGCTGGCAGTAATGAGGTTAGATGAAAAAGGTGCCACACTGGAAAAATCTTTTAGACAGGCCACTGAAAAAAAAAGGTTTTATTTTTTGACCAAAGTGTTTCCAACGAGAAGATTCAGTTTGTGTGAGAGAAGATTAGCTGGTTTACAAAACTTTACAAATATAAGTGAGAATAATATTCCAACCTACACCGAACAGCAGTGCTAAACAGCCTCCCCAAGCTTTTTCATGTGGCATGTCTTCCCTGCTACAAATAGCATTATATAATCAGAAATAAGAGGAACCTACAAACTAGACAACAACTTGGTGAAAACACAGCTCACATTGCAGTTTCTTACTCTCCCCGACATACACATGCATACACGGACAAGACAAGATAGTGAGAGTGTGATTGAGAGGCCACAAGGTCACAGCAGATAATAAGAAGAGACAGAGGAGGACAGAGCAGATAGAGTGAGAGGGGAATAGATAACGAAGAGATGGACAGCGAGGGTCAACTGAGGTGCTGGCATAGGGCTGTTCGATATAACGATATATATCGGATGACGATATAAAAACGTCTATCTTTTTACTTTCGTGGTGTCACAAAATAAACTGTTTACGGCAATATTTTTTCATCATTTTGATGGTCACTGCAGTGGCTATATTAATTTCTTAAAGTTCTCTCTTTCTCTTATATTTAATATAACCACACTACAGACGGACAAGCAGCTGTTTTTATGCGTTGTGGTTAGCAACAACGACAGTATCAGCATCGCGTGTCTGCTTGTTTATGTTCCACGTAAACCTTTCACAATAAAGCTCAAGATCCTGTTGAGACTTTTCAAAATAAACCGAATCACGTGAAAGAGCAGATTATTTACGGATGAGAATTTAAAAAAAAGAGCCGCCAGGTGCTAAAAAGAAACCTTAGACTCAAACGTTAGAACAGGCTTTTCCCCGCAGCACGATGTATAATAAATACTCACAAAGAAAACAGCGGCCTTTACAACTTATGTCTAAAAATGTATCGTTTCATGCATCGGTTAAAACACTCGACTCCAGCTACATGACGCGCAGCTGGAAACACTTCCCGCAAGACGAGCTGCCAGAGATTCACAGAATTTACAGAAAATGTTACATTTTTGTGATTTATATCGATAGAATAACGATAGAATTCTTATATTGGGATATGAGATTTTGGTCATATCGCACAGCCCTATGCTGTGAAGTGAAGGACTCAAGCAACACACATAAATGTAACTCTACAGGGAACAGCTTCAGAAAATAATGAACAAGCAGAGGACCAAAGAAAACTTTTCCTCATTGCTTTCAATTTGTGAATGCCGCATCAAAATTAAACTATTATGTTCACCTAATGATTTGGCAGCATCTATAACATCAGTTCCAAACAATTACACCAACAGCGCTTTTATATGGAATCACAGAGCTCTGATGACACCAGGCAGTGGGTAATCCTATTCAGCATTGTGTCTTTGGCATGCATTATTATTAAATGTGAAGTCCATTAAAAGCCATGTACCAAGCCAGGTTCCTCCAGCCACACTTGTATTTTTGTGCAACAGATTTTACTGTAGTGCTATGATTGAGTTTAAACACCCAAATTAAAGGCAACAGTCAAAGCCATTAAAAAACACTGCAGACTAATGCTGAAGCAAGTGTATTCAGTTATTTAGTGAGCAACTAAACACAAATGTATTCATACAGTCAGTATATTTCATACAGTTTAGCCATAGTATGTTAGGCTGATGTAATCAGCAGAATGAAATGTCTCAACGCTTCATTCATAGTTAAACAGCATGCCACATAGGACAAAATTCCCTGCTGAGCCTCCAGTTTGACTCCACACAAGCCACTCTTTGCTACAGTGTCATTATCCTGCTATCTTTATCCACAAATCCTAACTTTATTGCAACATCTAATAAAGGCTGCCCTGCGAAATAACTTCCATGGTTGATCATCAGTCACTGAGTGCCACCATAAACTTATCAGCGCCATTAAAGAATCTACAGTTGTGGTTGAAATTTCTCTACAACTAGCAGTTTCCCTTTGCCAGCTTAAAAAGGATTTCTTTGAAAACACTCATTGGACTGACCAATCAGAACAATGCAAAAGTTGAAGTCTCTTTCTCACCTTAGAAAGGTTTCTTGGAGCCACATCTGAGGTTCTGAGATCATCAGTTTTACCAACTGTGTAAATGCAAGCTATTCAGATGTGTCACTACATTGCCTAGGTCTGGAAGAAGACTCACGCTGTCACCCTCAGAGAGGAAATTGTTCAGGAATAACCCAGGAACCACCTAGGCGTAAACCTGCCATGAACTACAAACTGCTGGAACATCTGCATCACTGTCAACCGTGAATCAAGTTTAATATCACCATGGACTAAGAGGGTGCAGACCAAGAAAGAAGGCAATGCTCCAAAATAGACACCTTTACATCTGTTCACATGCACAAGCCAGATGCCTTTTAGAGATTTTTTTTTTTTTTTTTTTTTTTTTTACTTGGCACAAATAGTTACCAGAAATGTAAGGAAAAGGTATGTTTAGAGCAATAAAAAAATGAACACTAACCGTGTAGGAACTATAAAGCATGGTGGTAGTGGTAGCATAACTCTCTGGAGCTGTTTTGCTGTTTTCTCTGGAGCGGTTTTTAGCTGAAAAATTGACACTACTGGGTGTTCCAACAACACAATTTCCCCAAACACATTAAAACTGGTTTTTCGAATCGATAAAAGAGGGTGACATTAAGCTTCCGGCATGAACTCTGCTAATTCTACCAAGAAGAGTAGTCAAATGTCCAGCAAGAATAATGCCACTATATAATAATATGCTGTACATAATGCTGCTAATGCTGCTAATGCTGCTTTTATGAAAGTTACCTAAAAAGGGACTATATATATCATTTCTCCAACAATGCGGTGGATTCAGACTAACACTCTAATATCTGCAAAAAGTATTTTAACTGCTATCATGCCAACGTGATCATGCCAAAAACTTGAAAGCTAAATGTTAGCATGCTGTCTGTGGACTAATGTCGGTACAGTGAGTCTGACTCTGCCCCAAGGTAGCAAAATCCCTCTCATACAACCTCTGAAGTTTATAAATTCCCATGTTATGATTTGCAATGCTTAACTTCACATAATAATAAGTTACGCTAACAGCATAATAGGGGTGCCTTTATATTTACCAGATAAATATAACAAAGTAATAAATCTTCTAATTCAGCTCCCACCAATTAATGTGTGCATTCTTTTTTGAGATGACATAAAGTTTTATTGGGCCCACTGACAACTTTATCATGCTAACATTTTAAAATCATTTTGTCTGTGGGCTAATAAAATTATAGCTGGCCTCAAGCTGTCCTAGGTACCAAAAATTAGCCTAGTAACACTTCTAATGCTGAGTAATTTTCATGTTGTACTTGTTTAATCTCACACTATGCTAAAGCTGACACACTGGTGGTCATAGTGGTTTTTCATTTACAAGCTATGCTACTGAGCTTTTCAAAATCATTAACAAAATCAATAAATGCATTTCCCAAAACCCTAATTTATTCCTTTCTTTGAAGCATACTGTTAAATTAGATTTCTTAACAATTTGATGCATAGATATTATATGACCTTTAACCTTTTGCACATACTATAAACCTTTACCATTATTTTTTGAATTCTTATTAGCTTTTGGTTTAGTAGTTAACATTCTGCATAATGGCATTTACAAAATTAAAACTTATTTGTAATTTGTCTTGTTGTGTGCTGGTGTTTCTCTAGAATATACATACTCGTGATGACCCCAGCCCAGCTCTGGGAGGTAGGGAAGCTTCTTGATCCTGATGATGGAGTCGTAGAGGGAGGGCTGCAGGGACTGGGCCACGGCATTGGCTAAGATCACTGCTATCATTACCGGCAGGATGTGGGAGATCTGGCCAGTCAGCTCAAACACGATGACTGCAGTAGAAACCGTGTGGGTGACTGCTCCCGACAAGGCTGCAGCACCTTTGGGTTTGGGAGAGGACAGTGGAGTTAGTAGAGGACCAGAGAGAGAAAGTGTAGAAATAATTGGTTAGACGTTTGCTTGTAAGGTGAGATTTGGGGCTTTAGAAAGGGGTCCTTTGGGTGGCATTCAAAGCCCCCCTCCAAAAACAGATGGGTCAATACTAATATGATTTCAAAGAGCAATAAAATACTATCTTACTGTCCCCAAGCATATGACAAAGAGAACTGTTGATTAATGCCAGAGACTCAAGATTCTGACAAGCTGCTAAAATTTCTAACTTACACATTTCGCTTTCTGAGTCTCAGTTCTTCAAAGGTCTTTTGAAGATGTTAAAAGAAAAAAAAAAAAACTTTTTCTTGCACTTGGTTTCTTTACCATATTGATCCATCATCAGTGACTTCATTACTGTCTGCGTTCCCCCCAAAACTACAGGAAGTAAAATTAGCTAATCCCAAAATGAAAATACATAATCAGAAGTCTTTCAAACGATACAATAGAAAAGCTAACAATGGCGAATTACTTGTTTTGGAACATGATCTGTAACTTTCTTGTGCGAATTAGAGCAGTGCTTTCGGATGTTTTATAACCAACCTTCCAAGACTCTTTACTTCAACTACTACATGTCCATATTACACTATTATTGATTGTTGCTGTTAGCTGTGATATAACATCTTATAAAAACATGTATAAAAAGTGGTAATTTTAGGCTTTACTTCCCTTGGTACAATCAGAAACTGTTTCTACTGAGCCTATAAAGACCTAAAAACTATACTTGATTTAAATTAGCACGCTATATTTAACCATACACTGCTATGGTCGTTGTTACTACATTTCAATCCAGTTTTGACTTGGCAGTTCTGCTGATTTTTTAGTGGTCATAGCCAGAGAACTGGTTTTTATTACTGTGACAGTAATCTTCGTTTTGAAGTTTTGGTCATTTTAGGAAAAAAAAAACTTTGATATTTGTGCTCGGCAAACTTCAAGGTACATAAGTAAACTTCAAATGTCCACCTCCAAGTGTTTAAATCGATATTCCTACAAAACAGTCCAAATGCAGCAGGTGTACAAGATGTGCTCTAGCACTACACATGAATCCAAGCTTGACAGGGGAATTGAATGAACTGAAATCATTAACAGCATTTAAACAAAATTCTAATAATTTTACCTTAGTGTTGTAGCGTGCACAGTGGGATAGATTATTTACATTGTCTACAAGAAGCTGTACATTGTATAGAACACATTTCTAATCTAATCTACAAAATCAAACTTCAGATTTGGAAGTTAATTCACTCGAAGAGTCTTAAACAACAAAACAACAGAGCACTTTGCTCTCACACTGCAGGCTTACTTGTTGTTCCTCTAGTATTTAAAAGTAGAATGGGAGGGAGAGCCTTCAGTTTTCAGGCATCTCTTCTGTGGAACCAGTTTCCAGTTTGGATTCAGGAGACAGACACTATCTCTACTTTTAAGATTAGGCTTAAAACTTTGCTTTTTGCTAAAGTATATAGTTTGGATCTGGTGACCCTGAATCCTTCCTTAGTTATGCTACAATAGGTGTACGCTGCTGGGGGATTCCCATGATGCATTGAGTATTTCTTTTTCAGTCAACTTTCTCACTCACTATTTGTTAATAGACCTCTTTCCACTGAATCATACATCTCTGGCTCCACGACCCCAACTGGTCGTGGCAGATGGCCGCCCCTCCCTGAGCCTGGTTCTGCCGGAGGTTTCTTCCTGTTAAAAGGGAGTTTTTCCTTCCCACTGTCGCCAAAGTGCTTGCTCATAGGGGGTCAAATGATTGTCGGGTTTTCCTCTGTATGTATTATTGTAGGGTCTACCTTACAATATAAAGCACCTTGAGGAAACTGTTGCTGTGATTTGGCGCTATATAAATAAAAATGAATATAATTGAACACTATCTCATCCATACTGACTCAGTTCAAGCAACTAAATACACATTTATCCCCCCCACAGCCTTCTCCCCTATGTCCATAAAGCAAAAATCAACTATTTTGAATAATTCAATATAAAAGGAAACGTTACATTTGCAAATCTATTTAAAAAAATAAATACAGAGTAGTTAAAAGAGGAATACTCTAGCCACATCAAAGCAGAAAGAGCAGCATGGGCAAAGTGAGTGTTTATCCTAACAGAGAAAATGGATGAGACCAATCCAAAGAATGAGATGAACACCAGGGGGGAAAATACCAGAGAATGAAAGCATTAAAATAAAAAGAGAAACAGATGGTGAGTAAGAGAGTCTACAAAGACAGGTTTCATTGTTCTTTCTCCTAACTTAATTAAGCCCATGTATGCCCCTCAGATAAATGCTGCTGCTCCCTCTGCCCATCCCAACACTTATTCCTTAAAGCAAGCTCCGCTGCGAGATGAAAGAGGCTCATCAGAGTGTCAGGTCTGTAAAGGGGTGACTCATCAGCTATAGTGCAGCACAACAACAACAACATCAGCCCCAGAAAAACAGCCACCGCCAACCCATAACACTGGCATAATCAGCACGGCTGTCAACAAGTAGCAACTGTAGCAACGCTGCACCTCATTAGACACACAACTTCAGGAAGAATCTATAATGTATGTAGTGCAACCATTTCTTTAAAGAAATACTGGGTACAGCTTCACTATCCAGTGTATACAATCATTACCCTTTGCTGGTTATTATCACTTATTTTACTATTCGTCTGTGTATCCAGACAAATAAATCATCTAGACTGATACATCAGACATTAGCTTGTCGCAGTGTTTGTGGCTTCTGATGAGTAACAACAAACAGAAGTAAAGATATGCCATAGGGAAGTTCTGAGTCATTAAACATAATGTCTCTATTACATGGTTTGTTCACCAGAGAGTAAAGATCTCAGTATTGTTTGTTTAAGGTACATTTGTTTAATAAACCATACAGGAAAACTAAGAAAAAACAGAAGAAAATAAATATTTTGACATTATTAATAAGTTAAAATAATCATTTGCATTAACTAGCTTATTATTATCACTGTCCAGAGGGGGTATTTTTTGGGCGTTAAATGCGTAATTATTGGTAGTAAACTAGTAGTAGGAAATTATGGCTGTTGATTAAAATTTTCCCACATATTCTAACAAACTTGTTGTCTATCACATTACTTTTACAATTCAGTTGCTCTCCTTGTGTTTAACTTCCCTTGATATTTGAATAACAAAGCTGTGACACTGAGTGCAGTGCATTGTTGATTTAATGACTGTATTAGTACAAACAGGGGTGTGCAGTGTGAGTAAAAGTTGATGAGCAACAGCTGTCATATTTACCATTAGCTTTCTATTTATCCTTGTTTAATTGGAACTAATAAAAATTGTAATAAAATTATCGAGTTTCTGGCAGGTTTAAAAATTAAGTAAATACAACCTATAAAAAAAAAGTACAAATACAACCTGAGATGAACACTAACCTTATATTACACATTGTTTAGTACAGTTCATGGTTCGGGAGCTTGTAGAACAACCTGTAGCAGCAATAACTACTTCTTTGCATGGCTATTAGTCTGTCATATTATTTCTTTGCGGGCATTCATGTATGCACAGCTCTCTTAAGGTCCCCAAACAGCCTTTTAATCAGGTTAAGGTCTCAGCTTTGACTCTGTCCAGTGGATGCCCAATCCAGTTTGAAACAAGTCTTAGCTGTCGAACACATAGCCTCACATTTTTCTCAAAACAAAGACTATGGTGTACAGGAGTTTATGGTCAGCTCAATAACAGCCTAGCATTTGTCTAATAAATTATAACATGGGATAATGTGTCATGTTTGGTAGTTCATTTCTCAGAAATCTATACAGACAGACTTAAAATGCAGAGAAACAATACAGTTTCTTATCAATATATTCTTTTAACACTTAAATTATGTTCACTTTTTGTGAACACTTTTTGTATTCATATATATATTCTTCAAGTACATTATTCAGTCAACACAAAACAAAAATATGCCTTTGCCAAGCAACAAAACAATGTCTGCTTCTTAACAGGACTCCTGGATTGCACATTAGCTTGGATATTCAACTTCCAGACTTTCTAGTGGAATATGAACATCTGACAACACCACTGTGAAGAAATTTGTTGTTTTTTTTCAGCTGGTGTCTAAACTGTTTTGCAGGAGGTTTCTTTGTCGTGACTGGTCTGGGGATCTTATAAATATAATTTGATTTTGTCTGGAGCACTTGAGTCTGTTCATATTCCATGTCACCTTTAATCAGGGTCAACTTAAAGCCTTAACTTGGAGCTGAAAAACTGAGCAATTCTGCTACAGGAAATATTTCTGTGCATTCACTTTTATTTCTCTTGCCATCAAAGATGAAAGCCCTTCACAGAAAGCCAAGAAGAAAAATGTGTATATAGGTTTATAATGCAAAGGCTGAATCACAGAGGAATTGTAGAAGCAAACGTCTTTTATTGCAGCAAAAATATGTAGATTAGGATGGAGAGTGAGAGACAGCTGAAATGGTGTGTGCCTTTAACTTACCCACAACAGCATAGCCTCCTGGCACTATGGGGTAGATGGTACCATCTGTGTTAATGCCATCAGGGAACCAGGCAGCCATGCTTTCTCCAACCAGACGACCAAAGGCTGCCCCTGAATTACACAGGGAAACAGAGACACACAATCATTGAGACCATTTCGCAAGTGCAATATTGGTGGTGGCCCAGTAGATGCTGTAACGCCAACCACTAAAACATAAATCCTTAGGTCAAAAAGTACAAACGTCTTGGGTATGCTAAAAAGTTTTATAGTGAAAGTTTAATAACTGTATTTGATTATGATTTTCTCGCTGTTTCCAAATATGAGCAATACACCACTGCTTTGGTTCTCGTGTGAACGACAGCATCAAGCACTCCTTATTTGAAAAACCTTTCTCTAAATGGAAATGAACCAATTAAAAAAACGAAAACTGTAACGTTGGTATTAAGCCACACCAGGGTATTTAAAAATGATTGATTTTTTTTCCCCAACCGTTTTGAAAATACTGTACATGTGCCTTTCTTATACACCAGTACATGTGTACTGTACTTTAGGGGTGGTGAACAAGAAAGCTGGTTGCCTGACTCTGTGTTAGCACTGCAACAGGCTGGTGACCAGTCCGGCGCGTACCCTGCCTCCCACCCTATGACAGTTGGGTTAAGGCTCCACCACCACCCTGAATTGGATGTGGTGTTCCTGGTCAAGTGTCAGGAGGATATAAAGTTATGAGGTCAAAAGACATCACCTAATCCTATGTACCATATGCCTACAGCGACAATTGCCTCCTCTCTCCTCAACTGACAGCTGGATATTTGAAATGATTGTTATAGTTGCATCTTTTGTTTGGACAGGAAAGCAGGGTAGCAATTAGACTTAAAATAGCAGATTCAATGGCAGCAGTTCCAGTGACAGTCTAGAATGCTAATTAGATTGGTCTCATAAGTTTCACTTCCTGCTTAAATAAAGATACTAATAATGCCAAATAAATTCCCAAATTAAATACAATAACATTATTTGTATTTAATTAGTGGCAAACATATATAGTAATTTATAGTACATGACTGACTTTCAAAGGATTTATTTTTGTTTGATTTTTTTGGTAAATACAGTGGGGCAAAAAAGTATTTAGTCAGCCACCGATTGTGCAAGTTCCCCCACTTAAAATGATGACAGAGGTCAGTAATTTGCACCAGAGGTACACTTCAACTGTGAGAGACAGAATGTGAAAAAAAAAAATCCATGAATTCACATGGTAGGATTTGTAAAGAATTTATTCGTAAATCAGGGTGGAAAATAAGTATTTGGTCACCTCAAACATGGAAAATCTCTGGCTCTCACAGACCTGTAACGTCTTCTGTAAGAAGCTTTTCTGTCCCCCACTCGTTACCTGTATGAATGGCACCTGTTTGAACTCATCATCTGTATAAAAGACACCTGTCCACAGCCTCAAACAGTCAGACTCCAAACTCCGCCATGGCCAAGACCAAAGAGCTTTCGAAGGACACCAGGAAAAGTATTGTAGACCTGCACCAGACTGGGAAGAGTGAATCTACAATAGGCAAGCAGCTTGGTGTGAAAAAATCAACTGTGGGAGCAATCATCAGAAAATGGAAGACATACAAGACCACTGATAATCTCCCTCGATCTGGGGCTCCACGCAAGATCTCATCCCGTGGGGTCAAAATGATCATGAGAACGGTGAGCAAAGATCCCAGAACCACACGGGGGGACCTGGTGAATGACCTGCAGAGAGCTGGGACCAAAGTAACAAAGGTCACCATCAGTAACACACTACAACGGCAGGGAATCAAATCCCGCAGTGCCAGACGTGTTCCGCTGCTGAAGCCAGTGCATGTCCAGGCCCGTCTGAAGTTTGCCAGAGAGCACATGGATGATACAGCAGAGGATTGGGAGAATGTCATGTGGTCAGATGAAACCAAAGTAGAACTTTTTGGTATAAACTCAACTCGTCGTGTTTGGAGGAAGAAGAATACTGAGTTGCATCCCAAGAACACCATACCTACTGTGAAGCATGGGGGTGGAAACATCATGCTATGGGGCTGTTTTTCTGCCAAGGGGACAGGACGACTGATCCGTGTTGAGGACAGAATGAATGGGGCCATGTATCGTGAGATTTTGAGCCAAAACCTCCTTCCATCAGTGAGAACTTTGAAGATGAAACGAGGCTGGGTCTTCCAACATGACAATGATCCAAAACACACCGCCCGGGCAACAAAGGAGTGGCTCCCTAAGAAGCATTTGAAAGTCCTGGAGTGGCCTAGCCAGTCTCCAGACCTCAACCTCATAGAAAATCTGTGGCGGGAGTTGAAAGTCCGTGTTGCTCGGCGACAGCCCCAAAGCATCACTGCTCTCGAGAAGATCTGCATGGAGGAATGGGCCAAAATACCAGCTACTGTGTGTGCAAACCTGGTAAAGACCTATAGTAAACGTTTGACCTCTGTTATTGCCAACAAAGGTTATGTTACAAAGTATTGAGTTGTATTTTTGTTATTGACCAAATACTTATTTTCCACCCTGATTTACGAATAAATTCTTTACAAATCCTACCATGTGAATTCATGGATTTTTTTTTCACATTCTGTCTCTCACAGTTGAAGTGTACCTCTGGTGCAAATTACTGACCTCTGTCATCATTTTAAGTGGGGGAACTTGCACAATCGGTGGCTGACTAAATACTTTTTTGCCCCACTGTATGTTAAATTACACAAACGTAATCCTGTAGAGTAGGGTTAAACCTAGGGTTGGGTTTCTTCTGTCCCTTTACACACACAAACACATGTAGTCATTTACTTCTTACCAATGACAAATACTGGCATGAAGGCTCCGGAGGGCACTGGGATAGTGATGGCCAAGGCAGACATCCAGAACTAAGAGGGGAAAATAGAAGCAGATAAAGAAAGAAAAGACATGAAAAGAAAGAACAGGGTGGCATTTCAATTAGCTTCAGAGTACCATCCGGTGTGCCCCTCGATGATAGCCAAGCTGAACCCTCTACCAGCAGTGAGGAGGCGACCATGCGAGGCTTATTGCTGAGGTTAGATTGAGCTGTCACTTTCACTCTCCATTTGACAAAGACCCTGAAATAAACCCCTGGGTAATGAGCGGACTCTGCCGATTGGCGGACGGTGCACCAGACGAGCGGAGAGACTGCTAATTAGGAAAGAAACAAAAACGGAAATGTCATCACTGACAATGTGTGAGCATTATCGTCAGGTCTGTGTGTGTGTGTGTGTGTGTGTGTGTGTGTGTGTGTGTGTGTGTGTGCAAATGTATAAGTGTAGCAAGATGTAGGAAGATGGTTGAACAGAGATGAGTTTTAAAAGGCTGTCATACTCACTTATGGAAATAAAAGTCTGCACTGATACCTGGGACATCGTTAAAACGATGATCCACGCTTACTTGACTGGACTCAATGTTAGATTAAAAAGTCTTATTAAAATTCCATTTATACTCCACACTACCAGCATAGTATTTATCGGTTCTTCAGTAAAAACTGTCTGATCACTCTTTCCATCCTTGACACTTGAGGTAGTTAAGACTGACTAAGTCAACCTTCAAAGTTAACTCTAACTCAGTTTATTTGTAGAACAAAGTGTATTTTTGAACCTTTTCAATGTCTTAATAAAGAAATCCTCACTGAGTCAAATCCTTACTTGTTCCCACAGTCGCCAGTTCACACATGAAGGCCATTTGGATCACTTCTGTACTGAAGACCGGTAATCCAAGGTGCATTGAATCATGAGCACCAACATGCTGCACTCTACTCACAACACACACCAAAAGCATCTTCCAAACATTCAGTCTGTTAAGGCTACAAAACAATCACATCTCTCTGACTTGCCCTCAGTGCCAACAGGATTGCTGTGAATCATACACTGGGGAAACCAAACAACTGTTGGTTAAGCGCAAAACAGAAGAGCTACCTCGTCGGGCCACAACTCTGCTGTCTACACCTCCGGCCCCGACTCTTGACTCTCAACAATGATGATGTGCACATTCTGGCCAGGAAGCAATGCTGATTTGGGAAATCAAAGAGGCCCAGAAAAGGAACAACCATCATATTTGAAAAGAGATACTCTAGACACCAAACTGACTGCTTATGTAAGAAATTAATTATCTCGAACATGAGTTTTCTAGGAAATGTGAGAGTCTGAATGTGAGGCTGAAATATTGCTTGTACAACACTAAATGCTGGTTGAGGTTGTTTCATTTTCCTTTCAGACAGAAACAGGAGTTTAACAGAGAGCACAAGACACATGTACGAGCTTGTTTCAGCTGAACTGTGTAACGAAAGTTGGGAAGTGCCTTAGAATCAGGTTCCCAGTGAATGAGGGGTAAAAATGTTTCAGTGCGAGTCTCCCAAGGTCTTGATTATCCAATCCATTAACCTCCTAGGACCTGGCGTCCACATATGTGGACATCACATTTTGGGTTATTTAGACTAAAATACTCAATTTTGCTCTACATGGGACTGATATCCACTTACAAGGACATTATACTGCTACTGTTCTAACAAAATTTTAAACGAATATCCTCATATGTGGCTCTTATTTTTCTTAAAAACAAAAATAAGGTTAAAAAAAAAATCTGGTAATTCTTTGTTTTTACATTCATCGGGCCCCAATATGCCCAAATATCAAAGAGAAATTAAAAATGAATGTCGTGGAAGAGTCTGGGTCTTAGGAGGTTAAGGTACTAACGAAAAGAAAAGGAAAGAGGATTTGGAGCTAAAGTGCTTTAATAGCCCTTGAATTGAGTAATAAACTAATCGACTGTAAGTAAATCAATTAGTGAGTATTTTAAAAGTTCACATTTTTGAGTAAGTTAAAGCTAAAATGTCAAAACCTTTTCTCCAAATTCTGTAATCATTTATTCTGTAATTTGTTAAACTACAGGTAGGCTTGTGCATATGTTTCCATGTCATTTTGAAAAATCAAAGCAAAATACTCTACTATAAATAACAAATTCAAAAAACTATGTCCATTTAAATACAAATATTAACATACGATGTAAAGTTGGGTATACAACATTTTATGGTTGAGACTGTATGTGGTGGAAACAGTTGGGAACAGTTTTTACTTGCTGTTCCCAACCAAGTAACAGGTCTCTACAAAGGGTCACACAGTTGTTTGATTTTGTTTCCTTGATCTTGACCTGAGATTGTGAATTTGAACAATTGAACAATTGAATTTGAACAATTTTAATTGTTTAAGTAGCATCTGCACAGATAGCATGCTAACTCAAAGCTAGCCAAGAGCAGAGTGATGTTAAAGCTGAGTGCATGAAGACCCCAGCCCAGCAGCCAGAGCCTGAACTTCAACAAGAAACAAAGGCAGTGATGAGCAGCTAGACTGCAGCCTCCGTTTCTACCTGTTCATGTTTCTAAAGTAGACTCACTGGGGTAATTAACTTTGAAGTCTGTTTAGGCTCATTGTCATATAATATCCACTTTTACTGCTACACAGATGACACCCAGCTCTATTTATCTTCCAAACCCACAGCTACTCTCCCACCCACATCCATTTCTGACTGTTTAAGTGAAATCAAGGTTTGGTTTACTCATAACTTTCTCAAACTTTATGGTAATAAAACAGAATTTATTCTAATAGGCACCAAATCAAAACTGACTAAAGTTCTAACCAAAGTCTTTCATTATCCATTGATAACGCTGTTGTCACCCCTTCCCCTGAGGATAAGAGTCTTGGTATCATCTTCGACAGCACTCTTTCCTTCACAACATATATAAATAATATCACTCGGTCTTCTTATTTTCATCTTCGTAATATTAACCGCCTTCATCCTTCACTCTCTCCAAACAGTACTGCCATATTTGTACTGCTTTTGTCACATCTAGTTTAGACTACTGCAATTCTCTTCTCTATGGTCTACCTCATAAGCCTCCCCATAAACTGCAGTTAGTTCAAAATACAGCTGCTCATATTATATGAAAAATTTGATCTTCTGAACATATAACACCTGTTCTAACACAGCTTCATTGGCTTCCAGTTCACCTCCAAGTCAATTTCAAGATCCTGCTTCTTACTTAAGAGCACTTAAAAACCTTGCGCCTCCATATTTACCTGACCTTCTTCACATGTACTCACCCCTACGTACACTCCCCTTTTCTTCAGCTTCCCTTCTGTCTGTTCCAACTGCTCACCTGACTACAATGGGACTGACTACCAAAACTTTGGAATGCACTTCCACCAGATCTCCGCACTATTAACTCGGTTTTTAAATCACATCTTAAAACCTATGTATTCAGAATTGCATACCCTTCATCACTTTTCTGTCTTAGTCCATTTTTTATTTCGTTTAGCTTTTATACTGTCATACTTGTACATACATACTTTTTATTTTTGTTTACCTTTTTTTTTAAATTTTGTTGTAATAATGTAAGGTGACCTTGAGGGTCTTTAACCTCCTAGGACCTGCCGTCCACATATGTGGATTTCACATTTTGGGTTATTTAGACCAAAATACTCAATTTTGCTCTACATGGGCGTGATATCCACTTACGAGGACATTATACTGCTACTGTTCTATCAAAATTCTAAACGAATATCCTAATATGTGGATAAAAATAAGGTAAAAAAAAAAAAATCTGGTAATTCTTTGTTTTTACATTCATTGGGCCCCAATATGCCCAAATATCAAAGAGAAATTTAAAATGCATGTCGTGGAAGAGTTCGGGTCTTAGGAGGTTAAATGTGCCAATAAATAAAATATATTATAATTATTTTTGATTTGTGTTAATACATAAAAACTGAAAGATCCCGTCTGTGTCCTCATTAGGACAGAGATTTGTGCTGGTGTGTGGGACTCTAACCTCAAGGCTATATTGTTAACTGGTGAGAAGTTTGAGATGTATTTCTCTTTAGCTAGAAACACAAATTTTCTGTTCCTTTTTCCATTACTCTCACCAAATTAGAAACGGATCCTGTTTCAGTAATAAAAAGCTTTTAATATAAAGATAGCTAAAAATTAGCCATCAGTTAGAAGTGTGAGTAGAAATAGAGATTATAAGAGACAATGTTTATGTTCAAAGTATCCTGAATAGAAATCTTTAGGACAACTCAGTTACGGCAAAGATAGTGGTTATTACACCAATTTAACAGCTGTAACAAAAAACATGGCAAACAACATTCAAATTTAGGGTCATTTTAGCCTGCTGATCAGAAAAAAAAGAATCAGTCTAAAATGGATCAATAGTGCAATTAGAGATTATTTTACATGATGTTACCTTTAAATAGGCCAGTACTATTAATTGGCACGTATTCTTCGGCACAGAGCGGGTAATGTATTGAGCACAGGCTTATATTTTCAGTGTTTGCATGCACAGAATGAGATACATGAATCAGTGTATTGTACAAGCCATTACACAAACCTCATCACTATAATAATCTCATGGTTTCAAATAGACTTTTTAATTACACTCATTGCTCCGTCGCTCTCTCTCCCTTTTCTGCTCCCTCTGCTCCAACTATAGTTAGCTGTAATTAAGGCTGGCTGCCATGGTGACGTAATGGATCTCCTTCTGTGACCCTAAACTGCCGCCGCTTTCGCACCCCGTACAAACACACATATGTGCGTAGGTGTTCACACACACTATAACACGGACTCAGCGAAGAGAATCAGGCTAAAACACAGTCACACACGGTTACAAAATACAAAATAGGCCTCATGGGAAAATGAAGACAGCAGTGTGAAATAATCTTTAGACTTGCCTTCCTCTCTCATTCTTTCTCTTCCACCTAGACAGTAAAACTAGAATAAGAGTTGGGAACTTTTAAAAGATCTGAGAACTCATAAGAAGAGGCTTAACTTTATTAGAGGCCATGAACTCCCAGGAAAGCAGTACACAAGAATGTGAGTGTGTCCTCGGGTATGTGTGGGTTATATCGTCAATACTGAGGCCACACTGATCTGAGAGGAGTCCACTGTTACCGGGTGGTTAAACTACAGGTAGACCTTCACACACCTTGTATTTTATGATGCTCAGAAACACTGTGCCCATTGTTGTGTTACTTTAAAAAAAAGCAATTCTTATCTCATCTTTGGCTCACAATAAAGGCCCATAAATTAACAAATAGAAACTCATCATAAATTGTGTACAATTTACTCTTAAATCATAATACTTGTGACTGATTTTTGGTACTAAAAAGTAGAGATGGCACGATACCACTTTATGTCCGATACCGATATCATAAATTTGGATATCTGCCGATACCGATATGAATCCGATATAGTGTGTTTTTTAATCAATAAAACGTTTTTTTTAATATTTGTTGCTGCATTTTGTATAAGTTTATACTCAAGTTTAAATAAATAACAACACTAAAGCTATTCTGTTATACCTGTATATAAAACATACACTGCGCCCAAAATATTTCATAGTTCAGCAACACTGATCAATCTAATAAACTTAAACCTACTTAAACGTGCTGCTGTTGTTCAGCTGCTGGTTTCCTCTTTCTGGTGAGAAGTGGGCCAAAAACAAAGAAGAGAGACGGACTCACGACAGAAAAGCCGATCAGCTGATCATTAAGCAGTTTCATGATTGAAGTAGCAGCAAGAAGAGGCAGTCGCTCCATATATCGGTTGTTAAGCTTAACGCGGGAATGCTTTACAAACATTCAGAGATGAACTTACACACTTGCTTTACTTCTCTCTGGGAAAACTTTCTCGGAGATGAAATGCTGGTGAGGCTACAAATACACACAGCCGCTCTATCACGTGATGCATACTGCTGCAACGTGCTACGGCTATGAGCCGAGTTACGCCGTGTAGCAAGTTTTGTGAGGTGCTTTTTTGATATTTAATGGATCGGATTACATTTTTTATTTCTCGCCAATATCCGATCCAGTAATTTGGGTCAGTATCGGACCGATACCGATACGTAATATCGGATCGGTCCATCTCTACTAAAAAGTAAGAGTCTGGAATTAGAAAATGTAAAGTTTGGTGGATATTTGGCATTTTAAAAAGTTCAGCAGAAAATCTTGTTTGTTTTTATTAAACAAACAACAATAAGAAAGTGAATGCAGACAATTGTTACAAAAATCAAATCTAAAATTTTAAACAATTTCTTGCTTTCTAAATTCCACTTCAAATTAGACTGATTAAGTGTCAGAAACAGTTCAATCTTGATGACTGATAACTAAAATTATTCAACCCAAGACGTTTTTTGTGATAACACCATAATTAAGGTTTCAGCACAAAACCAGTTGGGTTAATTTGTAATAAAGTAATCATGGTCATAGAGTATGACCATAAGCAATCCTTGACATTTAGAATTTATTTTGGTAACAAAACGAATATTTGTTATTTATGTCTATAATCAGTAAAGTTTATTTTGTTGACCCATCCATCCACCCCAGCCTCCACTCAATAAGCACTTTGTCATTCTGTTTTGAGGATGCTCCACCTTTCTTCTTACAATTATAACTAAACAACTCAAGTCAACCCCATGGGAGCCTTTCTGCGTGGAGTTTGCATTTCCCATTTCCCTGGGTTTCCTATGGGTACTCTATCTTCCAGCCTGAGTCCAAAGACACATGTGTTAAACTAACTAGTGGTTCCAAGTTGAACATGAATATGAGACAGATAAAATGTTTAGAATGAAGCACGAAGTTTTCAGTGAGCAGTAAGAAAGAAAAAAAGTGCTGTGTCAACATTTACATATATTAATCTGTGTCTGTGTTTTGTTTTTCACCTTAATGTCAACATTAATTAATTTGGTGTGCTTTCTTATGTTCATCTTGTTAGACTTATTTTCTGAACCATAAAGGATAAAGATGTTCACATTTAAATTTAGCTATTTTACAATTAGGGCATTTTAGCACTTATGATTAAAAATGAATATTTTTGTGCATGTAATACTTTTTGGAGACACCCAGTCAAAAAAGATACAAATATTGTGAAAAATAAGATGTAATTTGCAAATAGACTTTCAGCAGTTCTGTTGAGAGTGTGTAGCTGACAGTGTAATCTAAACCAGCAGCCTGTTTACTCATAGTAACATGGTCAAAAACACTTGAGCACGGGTGACTGTGGCAGGATGCTGCAGGCACTTTATTCTCCAGCCTTATAGGACGGAAACCTCAATTATAGCAACTGAACTGATGTCTGCAGAGTAATAGCTGCCAATGGGCACTCCTTCAGGTGGCTTGGAGCTAGTTGTTGCACTTGGGGGCATAAACTAATAGACACGGACAGGATACTCCTGGCTGTAAATATGGCTCCATGGGAATTAATGCTACATTATCGTGTCCACATTTGTAATACCATATTGTATAAATATTTGCAAGCAAATAAAATATATTTTTATATAGAAATCATACTTTCAAGTTGCAACTATTTCCTAGTAGTACACCAATGCTGTACTAGAAATACAGATTGTAGGAAAAAATGAGTTTGTATTTTCTGCCTTCATAATTACATCAGCTTTCATGAGAACCCAGACACCACTGGGAGAAATAGCCCCAAACCATGACAGTGTCTCATTGGTTTTACAGATGACTGTAGACACTGTTGTACCTTTCTCCTCCTTCTTTTTAAAAATGGCACTGAGACCATTTCTGATGAGGTTTTCGTTAAAAAAAAACAACAAAAAAAACCCAAAAACAAAATACAGATGCATCTCTCAGGGCCTGTGTCAGCTCTTTGCTAGTTGTTGTTTACTAGTAGTTTGCACTTTCCTTAAATCTTTTTAAACTAATACTTACTATACATGACATTTCTCTGTAGTTTCCTTTGAATACCTTTGTCTATCGTCTGGTTAAGGTTGATTCTACACCATCACTACCACAACAAATGCTAATGGTGATGATATGCAATGCCATCTTCATCAATAAAAACTTCCTGATGCTCAGGTTCATTCATTATTATCAATTATACTGCATTTCTCATAAAAACAGGGGGGGCAGCAAGTTCCTCTAACTGTGACTCAGCTACATTCAACATCCTGCTGGACCTAAGACAGTTTGTACATAATTAATGGTATATAACTAATTAGAGAATTAATCAGCATGGTCTGATAAGTCAAGTCTGACTGTGTGTGTGTGTGTGTGTGTGTGTATTTAGTTTAGTTATAACCCTACCCTGCTCTAACACTTACTGCCAGGTTCTGAGGTTTTTGAGCCAAAGTGTGCAGAGAATAAAGCAAATGGATAGTTTTCAATTTGACGTAGTACGACCATATAATTGAGAGATTGTTTTAGAGGAGACACATTAGCATTTCCGAACATATCCCTCTACCCTTTATTTGCTCTATTACTATTTATGTCCTCTTATCTATTGCTCTATCCAATTCTTTGCTGAAGCAATGACTCGCTTCCCCCTGAAGGAGTCATTAATGTTTCATCTAATCTAATCTAACGTAATCTAGTAGATGTACATCTCGCAGAGGTAGTTTACGACCATGAAGATTTATGAGGATCTCTGACCTCAAACTGAAAGGGGACTTTGATAAGCAGTGGAAGGCAGCAAACTTAAGACCTGAAAATCAAGCTGGGACTGTTTGGGTTATTGGTTTAAACCGCTGCAAATTCAAGTGGAACAAGTGATCAAGGAAACCACTTGCATGAAATCTTTCCTTATTAAAATCCAATTAGAAAATTCTTAATGAACCTTGTGAATTTTGACAGTAGCTTTAATGAGTCTTAAAAGTTCTAAAGCTGCTTCGGGGCTATACTATTTTAGGAGAAAGCATCATTTGTTAATATACGCAACTGAGATTTAATCAGTGTATAATATTAGCTTTGTGCTTGCTCAACAAAAATCTGAACAGCTGCCTTTAAAAAAAAAAAAAATCATGCGCCTTAGTTATCACGCCACTGATGTAATAGGCTTTATGTGAAAATGAATGATTAACCGAATCAGCAGTAAAGTGTAAAAAGTAGGCCAGAACGTCAAGTATAGACATCTACCCCCAAAGATTGTCTTTTCAGGACGTACTTATGTTTTGCCTTTCACTGTAACAGAGCCAATACTTTGACATTTGATGACAAACATAACTACAAGTATGACTTAAATGCAATGTGGTCAAATCACACTGATGCTGACACACTGCTGCTACAGAAGATGTTGAATAAAAATGCTCTGTCAAACCTTTTAAAGCAATTTTAGATTAATTAAATGTATTTTAGGCATTTTGAGTCTGTAAAACAGTGTTCATGGTGACAAACAGATTTTACATGATGCTGCATGCTTGGACCATGAAAAAAAAATTCTAAATGCACAAAAACTGGCTAAAGACAGAACTTTTCTTTTATTTCTTATATATGGGTTTGTGTGGCTCTTGCAAGAGCTCATTGTTGGCATGATGCCTACTTACTAAAGACACTGTTGAGGCCTTTTGGTGTTGCTGGCCAGTGCATTCATTCTTTCTTAACAATTTACCAGATTGATGATTTGGCTACTGCCAAAGTTTTTGCTCTCTCTCTCTCTGACTGGGTTATTTAGTTTTTTTTGTAGCCAAGTGACAGCCTCCCTCAACTGTGTTGACATTTCTTAGGGGGATGATATTTAAAATTACAGTGGCAATCTATAAATTGAACTACTGAAATCAACTTCAAATAGAAGTCAGTTAGATAGATGTCTGCTTCATCTTTGATGAAATATCAAATGAACGGTTCTCACCCGGTTGTGAAACTACCTGTCAGTAAACTGTCCAATAACTTTTGAGCCTCTGAAAATAAGAGATTTTGTATAAAAATGGCCAAAATTCCTAAAAGGTTATGGAAATTTCAACTAAACCTATAAGTCAGCATTTCAATTACATATTGCATAAGGCTACTTCAAAATATATTGTATAGTGTATGTGTAATAAACAAATGCATGTATTTGTATATGACACATATGGTTATTTTGGTCATATTGCAGCAGACATACTAGATAGTCTCTTGTATATCTGTATTTCACTGATAAGTAAATAGTATACTAGTAATAGCTATTACCATCTGGAACCTCTACTGACAATGCTTTGCCAAAATTAAAATCTGATTTTTCTTTTTTTCCAGAAGGCTTTCATTAAAATTAAGCTCTCTCTGAAGCTAGAGAAGAGTAATAACATACTCTCTACCAGATCCCACATGAAAAAACCCTCTAAATTTTCCTTTCAGTCAAATAAGGGGCTCAAATAAAAGCCTTCCCATCTTGCACCTGCATATCTTGTTAGATGATCAAGTTGCTATTACAACTCATGCTGAGGAGCTGCATAAGAAGCTTTAAATAATTAGGTTTCTTGCTGCCAACACGATTAAGTCCCTGCATGCTGTCATAGCTCTCTTAGAATTAGATTTTTTTTTCCTTTTTACCAAATTATTTTTTAAACTAATACCATGCTAATCATCATCACTTTTAAAACTTGGATTTTCAAGAACCCTTGGATACCCCATTTATGAATTAAAGAACCTCAGTAGTTCTAGAATATTTTGCGCCAATGGCGCACTAAAGAGGAAGCTAAAATTAAAACATAATATATTGCTTTGCTATAAGCTTCATTAGCACTACCTTGTTGCACTTTCAATCTGTCATGGTGTCTCTGGTTCAGACTGTATGCCAGGTTTGTCCCACTTTTCTCAGAAGAGTTGTTGGGTTTCCAAGCACCACTTTGGCCTGTGTCCCCAGTAAGATTAGTCAGCTGCTCCACACATGTGATGCACTTGGGTAGAAGGCTGTTTACATCCTTGGCCTGAAATGAGTAGCTTCCACAATGCTTTTCTTCGTTTTTCTTCAGTTGGCGGGGTTTTTTCTGGTTTTTATTTGTTTGCCAGTTAGTTGTGGTTTGCTCCACACAAAAATGATCAGTTTTCCTTCCTCACAAGTTTTTTCCACTTTCCTTGCCATCAATCACACTTTTAGGTGTCACACTGGGAAATGAACTTTTCTAATGTGCCACATAAGAAACTGTTGTAGAGGGCCGCACCAATAAGCTTTTAAAGAACTGAGTTCAGCTTCTTGTTCAGTCCCAGTTTCTTATGTGCCCCCATGGGAGAACTCATTTCCCACCTTTGTTCTGGGTAACTTGAAACTGAAAGGTGTGTCTGTAACTTACATAGTAATTTGAAAAAGTTACACATTGCAGTTACATATTGTGATAATACCTTATACTCAATACAAAATCCACTGATCCGCCTTAAAGGTGGAACAGACTACATCAGGTCACACCTTCAGTTTTTTTGTCCTTGAGTAAATAATTGCTAGTTTTGTTCTCTTTTTGATCAGGTAATGACAGTAAAGTACAGCCAATCCAAGCTTTGGTCCCAGTTGGTTCCCCCTGATTAAATTAAGTTATATAGCTATTCATAAGAGCACAAGACTCACAATTCTTGCACCTTGTGTTGAGACCGATTTTGATTGATGTTTCTTTGACTAAATGATGGAAAACAATGAAATCAGGAGAACAGGAGCAGGCAGACAGAGTGAAGGATAGTCAAGTCAAGGGTATCAGTTATGACGCACTATCCAGGACATTTATACTCTAATTTGTCAGTCATCTGGGAGCCCTCTGTACTTGCATGTGTGTGTCACATTCAGAGGACAGTCTGTCGCCCAGGGGCCTCATGGGACCCTCGGGGGCCCTTCTTCTATTCCCACTCCAATTACAGTCCCGCCAGCTCTCTGTCACTGATGCACACACACCAACAGATAACAAAGGACTCGCACAGGCTGGAGGACACATACCTATATTAATAAACTCATCTCTTCCTGAGAGCTGTTGATGTGCATAATTGCACACCACTAAAAATAGCATTTAACTACAAAGCATGCCAAATGAGTGTGCAAATGTATGTGTGTGTGTGTGTGTGTGTGTGTGTGTGTGTGTGTGTGTGTGTGTGTGTGTGAGTGTGAGAGAGAGAGAGAGAGAGAGAGAGAGAGAGAGAGAGAGAGAAACTTGAATGTTATCAGCACTGCACCTCACAACAACAGCAATTCAGCCTTTTCTTGAGGAACTTTCTTTAACTTCCTGTCTTGTCTTGTACTGATTTGCATGATTCAAATACACATACAGCAGCTTCACCGGCTGACCAGCTGCTGGAACTGCCTGACACTAAACATTTTATCTGCACCTTGGCTTTCAGAAGTTCAGCTGCTGAATTCGGTCTTCCTGAAGTTTCGACATGAAAAGACGCAACGAGACAAGATGGCTGCCAAGTTGAATAAAAGAACCATTCATTACAGAGCAGGAGAGGGAGAGGGAGCAATCTCTCCTTTGAAAGTCACCAGGCTGAATCCAGGAAAACCAAAGGCTGTAATTAGACAGAGCCATTACAGCCTCACTTTGAATGTTGTGTGTGCGCGTGTTGTATTATGTTCTGGTGTGGATGTATGGACTGTAATTGTGTGTAAAAGGGAGACCAAGTGTGTGCATCCATACAGACAGATGTTAAACTGTCCAATGAGATTTTGCAGGGGTGTGATTTAGTTAGAAAAGTTTGGTGTGTGTATGTGTGCGTGCGTGTTATGCCTATCCTATATGTGACCTACAGGAAATGCTGCATATTTGGTAACCCTATACATGCCCAGCACACCTACACATGAGGTGGACGTCACGCTGAGAGCAATGATGCTGAAAGACTTTTGATAAAGGACAGCAGTAGGACAGAAACACACACACACACACACACACACACACACACACACACACGAATAAGAAAACAAGTTAGTGGCTTTATGCAAGAGACAAGGGAATCAAACTCACTCTATAAACTGATTCAAAGTTGGGATTTGACTGTGCTTTGTTCACAATGACCAGAAAAACAGCTGCGAGAGACATTCGCTATTATGCTGTTGAGAACCAATGATAGTGAGTCAGTTCCTGGCACTGCTGTTACATGGTGCGCATCATCAATCTCTTTGCTTACATAACTTTGACACCGGAGCTTAGGTAAGTGTTGGATTCCTGTTTCACCGAGTGTCTTTAACCAAATTTTGTAGGACAATGCGCTTGGCTGTAATTCTGCTTTCACAACTTTGCCATTTTATGAAGGGCAGTTTGTGTTTTCTTCAGCCTTTTAAAAAAGAAAAAAATATTCCTAATACCAAAAATAAACATTTCTGGGTAACTTTCACAATATCTCAGGTTAACTGAACAATAATTAATATTGTCAATGTTTAATCGACAATGCTGAAAAACTAAAACAGACTGGTGACTTGCCCAGGGGGTGCTCCACTTTTTGCCCTATGATAGCCAAGTTAGCCTCCAGACCTCCCAAGGCAAAAGAATGTAGCCCGTTATCAATATATAAATAAAAAAACATATATTAAAAATACATGATATTTTTATGTTTAGAGAAGTAAACAAACAATTTAAAGTTCATTATTCTAATATGTAACATGAGCTGGATTTAAGATTTTGTGGATAATGGTTATTATAATAATGTTCACACAGCTGTCAAACTGCAAAGTCTATAAATAGACAGCTTCTTATATTGCACTGATATTTTAGGATGTTTAATTGCATATCAGTTTCATTTACACAGAGAAGCAGGAGTTGTTAAATGACACTGAAATGGTCATCGATATAAAATTAGACTTCACTAATGTGAGGCTAATGTCCAGTGTTATTATCTAAAGTTTGTTAATGCTTTGTTAATTATCTACCTCCACCTGAGCCAGGTACCAGGTAAAGTCACATGACTCCTCACTACTTCCCTGATGTTCAGGGTGTTTTTTGTTTCTGTTGTTTAGGAAGGCAACTTTGTTTCTTTTTTAATATTGTGTGTTATGTGGTATTTTGACTCCCCAGTGGATTGCACAGCTGTGTAGCTTTGCTGTAAATAGACTCATGTCATGTACAGTAACAGCTATCCAGATTTAAAAAGCTACATTTAAAAAAAGTCCCCCCAAATCCCCCCTCGCAGGCACCCTCTCATATACTCCCCTACACATTACTCAACTCCACTCTACTTGGCACCCACTCCTACTTCTGTGTGAAGTCTGCTTGCTGTATGAAGCCCACAACACACTCAGTGTTTTTGTATTGGAAAAGGACATTTCATTTCAGCTGAGCAGTGCAGCCCAATAAGTAAAGGTTACATAAAAAGCCAGACAAGCGGCCCTGTGTTCTTAAACAGGCAGGATGGTGGAGCACAGAACGACCAAACTCATTTCTGTTTTTTCTTGTTACCGAGCACTAGAAAAAAAACAGGAGAATGGGCGGTAAAGGAGATAAATGAATACATACTAACAGTTCAGCTTCTTGAGTCCATAGAGGCCAGGACTGCAGAGCCTTCATTCCACCACGCTCGGCCCTCACTCAAACTTAGGAGTTGAGCCAAGTCCAAGAACTGGTACTTTGTCTACATATGTCATCTCAGTAAAACCTTTTTTTTTTTTAAATATACATTTTTCTAGAGATGGATGTTGCATTTTTTCCACACCTCTCTGCTGCAACATGAGTCACTTAAAATTGAATCTATGGGACAATCCAGAACAGTGGATGTGCTAGAACAACGGCAAACCCAGACATCGGTTCCATCCTGACTCAAAGAGCTGGACCAGGGATCGTCAAAATGGTCTGAGCTGTAGGTTCAGTTAAATATCATTCTGTGTTTTCTACATGTATCAACAGAAGGGCACCAGTTGCAAGTGGAATAATTAACAAATCATGGAGGATGCCAATAAGGCCCATTTCCTGAACTCACCAGGAAAGTGTTTACTGAAGCTGAGGGTCAATTTCTTACATCTATAGCATGAGAAGTTCTATTTATAGCCACAGTTTAGCTTTACTTTTTGGAATCTCTCCATCTTTATGTCTTCTACATAAAGTCAGAAGACATAATGATGTGACTTTATTCTTGTAGCCGACTGCTGAATCCTCTTCAATCAGTCCTTTCGCTCACTGATACAGCATCAAAGTGACACAAAACTTTTAATGGCCTCCTGGGAAAACAACTATAACACACTGACGGGGAAGACAGACAACATTTTTTTAATTTAACATGGTCCCCCTTTGCTCTTCACCAGTGAGAAGAAGAGATGTGATCTGTTCTATTTGGCCTATTAGCTCAGCTCTAGTGTTAAATAAAAAGGTGAACACTCCTTGGATTTATAATGCAGTACATCCTGTCATGCACCGTGTATGGGATTTACTCACTGTGTCAGCATACATGCTTCAATTCAGAGAGAAACTAAATAGTCCAGCAAAGGAAGGGAAGCAACCAGAAAGAGCCAACAGAGTCTAACAACTGTGATAAATTTAGTTTTCACATTAAAAAATTGCAAACAATGAAAACATTTTGCATTAAAAACTCCAGAGTCTTTTTTATAATTTTTTGCTCTTCCTACCTTCATTACGATGAAGAGGACCAGCGTGACAAAGACGTTGACTTGCGGGTGCCTCCAGGCTTGTGCATTTCCAATGTAGTCGAACTCCTCGGCGATGCCCTGTTTGGCCCAGGTTCGGTTGTCCAGTAGTGTCACCAAAGCCTCTTTCTGAGTCAGCTGCAAACCAATCAACATGCTTCATTCAGATTAAAATTCATTTAAAAACTTAAAAGGGGGAAAAAAAGAAAAACAGGCCAAGTTGGAGGATGGTCACAGACACTCACAGATACAATGCACATAAACAATCACTAGGTCAGTAAAAAACCCATGATTTCTCTGAGTTGCACTATCACTTTTTTTTTGTTCTTTGCATTTTGCATAAATCTAAATAAATTGAATAATTCATTATCTAAAAAAGACAGTGTGGAACAACAAAAGTGATAATGAAAGAAAACTTTGGTCACATGCGCCTAGAATTTTGTGCTAAAATCAAAATCATTACCCATTTCTCATCTTAATACCTCTTTTTAAGTGGTATTAAAAAGAAACAGCTGGAGGAAAGTTGTGCAATTAATGAGGTTACTTGGCAACATGTCAGGTAAAAAAAAAAGGTCAGCAACATGACTGGGTATAAAAAGAGCATCTCAGACAGGCAGCGTTTCTCTGAAGTGAAGATGGGCAGAGGTTCAGCAGTCAGCAAAAGGATGCTGATGCATCCTTGGGTGAGATAGTGAAGTGTGAAGGTGCTTAGCTATAGATAATAGCACCTTATGAATATGTGGGTCTCTGGGCGAATAAGACTTGCACTTAAAAGTGAAAAAGTCCATTTATAGTTTCATAAAGTATTGATCAGTGGTACATAAAATCAAAAGATTTAGAGAATCTGGAGAACTCTCCATTTTGCAAAGTATTCCAACTTTTTCAGTATTGCAGGCATTGAGTATAAGAGCACAAAGTGAGCTGCAGCTTTTTAAAACTGACGGTGCACACTGGTGGGGATAACGCTGCCCACATCCACAAAGCTCACCAATGAAGAGGTTGTGAGTAAGACTAAGATACACAATTTTGAGTGTGCACTCCAAAGAGGAGTGGGCCAGTGTGGGCAGATTTAGAGCCATACAGGCCTGACTCACGGTCTCATTAGCGGCCAAGACCAAGCGACAGCGCATGTGTGTGTACTGTCGGTGTGTGTGCAACATCCTCTGATGCAGAGGCTATTCCCTTTCTAATACTGATAATTAAGACAGATGAAGTGAGTGATATTGGAGAGAAGCCACAAGCACACACTTGCGAGTCATCGCAGGAGCAAAAAGACAGTATGCTCATCCAATCCTCCAGGGTACACAGGTGACACACAAACACATCTGAACCTGCGCTGCACACATTAAAAAACAACTACACCCTGACATGAATGGTAATAAAGTTGTTATTTATTGATCTAAGTTGGCTCACAAACACAGTGAGACATGAAAATCATGGTTAGATGGATACATCTGAATGCACTCAGGGCCTGCACAGTGACACTTACTGCACATAAATTACAACACAAAAAATGCAGTGGACACATAACATAAATTTTAAATATAATACAATATCATACCATAATGGTCCATAATGCCCCAGGCTTTCTTTTACATCCACTGTAATAGTTGCAGGGTGTTGAGTATATGTAATAAAAATAATATATGTTGAATGAAATTGGGGAACGTACTTTTCCAGCCATAAACTGTCCAAAGCCAGGAGGAAATGTGAGGGTAGAAAGGACTAAAGTGACCAGTGCTGGATACAGCAGACGTCTAAAAGTGGAAGAAAGACAAGGAGAGAAACAGTAAAAGAGATTTAAAAAGCAGGCACAATCGATGTGTGACACTTAAATAGGCTTGGTGATAAAGCTGTGCTTTCTTTGATTACATAAAGTCTGCACATTTGTGAGTACATGACGACGTTCCTGTTAGCACCGCTTCAGACAACTCAATTAACGCTATTTATCCCAATATTTGTACAAATGTCCAACAATGTTTAACCTTTCGTTTTACAGGATCCTGTCGGGGGAGCAGATTTTATTGCGGCTACTGAGCAGGTCTGTGCTCAGCTTTCAGTGTCATGTGAAAGAGAAAATCTTCTAGGTCTTTTGTAGGATTTTGTTACCCCTTTTAATCCAATCGTGTATCATCTTCGATACATGAGTTTTTGAGACTTTTATATAGTGAGATTTTTTTAACCTGATTTTTGTTTCTAAGAAAAATAGGAGCCACATATGAGGACATTCGTTTAATATTTTGTTAGAACAGTAGCAGTATAATGTCCTCGTAAGTGGATATCAGGCCCTTGTAGTGGAAAATTGAGTATTTTGGTCTAAATAACCCAAAATGTGATGTCCACAAATGTGGACACCAGGTCCTAGGAGGTTAATGGCACAATTTATTAAAATTTAAAATTGTAAAAATTTGGTTCAAATTAAAACGAATATGTGCAAATTAATATTTAATTTCTTTTAAAAAGATTTAAGGTTCAATAAATGCTCCATTTTCTAAAAAAATGAATTTTCTGGCAATGATTTCATGGTTGAGATATTACAGGGTTAAAAAAGAAAAAATCAAGTTACAAATCAAATAAGTTGCTCTCATTTGTCCATAATGTTCCTTGACACTGATCAAGAACAGGTCACGTACATCATAATGCTCCCAAATAAAGAAAAAAAAAAAAAAAAAAAAAAGAGCATTTCTGCTATTTTGTCTGACATCTGATGCTACATAAACTTATTTTAATATTACAAACCCTAAAAATTCCTGATCTGAATTTGGCTTTTACAAGTAAAAGGACTGATTCTTATATAGCGCTTTCGACTCTCCAGGAGTACTCAAAGTGCTCTGTACAAGATGCCACATTCACCGTCTTCTACGCTGTTAAGTGCTTTCTAGCTACCATTCACACTCCGCTGGATGCAATGTTACACGATGTGCTTATTTTATTTTTTTTATTTTATTAATTCAGTAGTGGACAGGTACTATTAACAAAAAATCTAATTATAATCAGTACCTAATACCCATTTATAAACTTCTGACTGTTTTTTTTTAGGGTGAGATAATCACATAGCAGCAATTCAACACATTTCAGTATGTAGGCATGCTCAAGACGACCTGCTGAAGTTTAAACTGAGCACCAGAATGGGGAAGAAAGGTGATTTAAGTGACTTTGAATGGCATGGATGTTGGTGCCAAATGACCTGAGCAACTCATTTAAAGTAGTGAGATTTGCCCACTAAATGATCTCTAGAGTTTATATTATCCACCAAGCAGCAGTTCTCTCTGTGAATCTGGTTTGTTGATGAACTCTGAGTTCATAGGAAGTCACCTGTCAACTGTTTACAACCAAGGTTTGCAGAGAAACAAGGATGTACAACATGCTGGATTTTGAAGCAGATGGCCTAGCGCGAGCAGAACACCACACCAGGTAGCATTCTGGTCAGCTAAGAACAGGAAACCGAGGCTACAGTTCACACAGGCTCTCCAAAATTGAACTACAGAAGAATGGAAAAACACTGCCTGGTATGATGACTCTCGATTTCTGCTAAGTAGCTTTAGTAAGTTTGTGGTGGAACGGGAGATTGTTATTGTCGTTTTGAGCACATTCATTTATTCTCATTCCCAGAGGGTCATGAAATTGCAACTTTCATTAAAGTTGCAATTTCAAATAAACCACCCACACATTACTACAAAGCAATTACAGTATTAACCAATTATCAAACACTATTTCTGCATTACTTTGGCCAATTCTAAAAACTATTAACTAAAATTTAATCAACTTACATTTTCCCCATTTTCAAATGATGGTTATTGTACAATGTTATCCTGACAGTTGACACAAGTTTAAAGTAACAATGCACCATGCTTTCTGCTTTACATAGAAAAAAAAAACGATCAGATGTTACTATATCACTTGAGAAAATGCAGTGAATATTCTTTCTGGTATGTACTTTGTATGCACCCATTGCTTTATTAAGGTGATTATACTTACTTTTTCATTAGAAATTTGTTGATGACCTTCTGTTTCCTCATGAACTGGACAATGAGTCGGTTCAGGTAGACAAACAAAGCCCCACCGAAACCACTGGCAATACTGCAGACAGAGAAAACGAGTAGGACTATTTTTTTCCCTTTCCCCACCTGGTATAATGCATCAAATCAAAACAGAATGGAATAAATTTGTTTAAGTGTAAACAAAGTAAAACATCAATGCATCGAGTGCAACATTTTTCTCACTTGATCCACCTCCATAGGGTGTCCCCAGTGCATTTGGCAACAATAAAAACAATGAAAATGTAATGAGTTTCTAATCGACTGGAGATGGTTGCTGGTAATAAGTGCAAATGTAATTCTGTAAAGTTGTGGGGAACAGGAAAACAAAGAAATATGGGAATGGAGGAAAAAAGAGAAAGTACACAAAACATGTGGGAGGCATATACTGTAGACGGAGAGAAATAAAGACGAGCATGGAAAAAAATGAACAGGGAGTCAGAGGCATGAGACAGTAGGAATAAAAGAGCGAGAACACTGTCAGATGGGGATTTGTGGGGGAGTCTCAGACAAAGCGGAAAAAGAGGTTTATATAAGCGCGCATTTAGAAGCTTGGTGGGAGTCCTCTTTATGGGAGTGAGAGCCAAAGAAAGCAGAGAAAAGGTGGCGAGAAAGAATAGACTCAGACAGCTACGCAGACAACCTAATGCTTATAAATTTATCCTCTTGCATTATTAATTCCATCAAATACCTTTGAATAAGTAATGAACAGGATGATGAGGGAGTCTTTGCCTCTTTGGCACAGCTGAGGAAAACGCAGCACATCTACCTTTTCATGCGCTTTGTATGGTACACGTAAAAAAAAAAAAAACAAAAAAAAACAAACTGTGTCCTCTGTGTGTGTGTTTGGGTGGGGGTTAAGTGTTGGAATCTGGGCTTGTGCTCATGATTAAAACAAGGGTGAGTGTACCGTTTGAGGACAAGAAGGTGTTAAAGCTATGATCAGGCGATGGTGTACAGACGTATGTATGACTCAATAAATTAACGTAGCATTAAGTGAATTAAAAATAATAATAAAAAAAAAGATACAGGGCCTTCATTTATGAAAGGTTTTTCTGTATTTATATACATTTGCAGAGATTCATTCAGACCCATTCATTCAATGCATTTTCATTCTACATTCCTTCCATATTCAATTCTTTTACTTAATTTTTCAGTTATTATTGTAGACAACTTTACTTCATCATGCAAATGAGTCAGCTGTCACACAGGGGAAACGCCGCGCTCATTGGTTGACTGATCCTTACAAGTAAAATAAGTTAAGATACAATATACAGGGTGGGCCATTTATATGGATACACCGTAATAACATGGGAATGGTTGGTGATATTAAAGTCCTCTTTGTGGCACATTAGTATATGTGAGGGGGCAAACTCCTCAAGATGGGTGGTGACCATGGTGGCCATTTAGAAGTCGGCCATCTTGGATGCAACTTTTGTTTTTTCAATAGGAAGAGAGCCATGTGACACATCAAACTTATTGGTAACGTCACAAGAAAAACAATGGTGTGCTTGGTTTCAATGTAACTTTATTCTTTCATGAGTTATTTACAAGTTTCTCTTTGTTCACAGCCATTGACTTGTCGAAGAGGTTAACACGTGAGGAGCGGATCGAAATTGTGTTGATATCTGGTGAACGCAGTAACCGGGTCATTGCAGCAGATTTCAATGCAAGACACCCTACAAGACCACCCATCTCCCATGCTACAGTTAGCAAACTGCTTGCTAAGTTTCGTGAAACTGGTTCAGTGTTGGATTTGCCAAAATGTGGACGCAAGAAAACTGTCACTAATGAAGAAACATCAGTGGCTGTCCTAGCTTCATTCAGCAAGAGCCCACAGCGTAGCACTCGCCGCATGTCACTGCAGAGTGGCATTAGTCGAACATCCCTTCGGCAGATATTAGCTACTCACAAATGGCACCCTTACAAACTCCAGCTACTGCAGCATCTCAACGAGGATGACCCAGATCGGCGCACAGAATTTGCAGAATGGGTAAAACAAAAATTGGAACAGGACCCTCAGTTCACGCAGAAGAGTTTGTTCAGTGATGAGGCAAACTTTTATGTGAATGGTGAAGTTAACAAACAAAACCACCAGTATTGGTCTGACACTAACCCACATTGGATGGATCACTCCAAGACTGTTGGAACAACAAAAGTGATGGTTTGGTGTGGTACATGGGGGTTAAGGGGGTAAAGCTGGCACGTTCCCTGAGTTTTTCCAGCAAGATGGTGCACCACCACATTATGGGTGCCAGGTCCGAGCATTCCTAGATGAACAGTTTCCTGAAAAGTGGATTGGTCATCGTGGGCCAGTTGAATGGCCCCCAAGCTCTCCCGATCTGACCCCCTTAGACTTTTATCTTTGGGGTCATCTGAAGGAAATTGTCTATGGTGTGAAGATACGAGATGTGCAGCACCTGAAACTACGGATACTGGATGCCTGTGCTGGCATTTCTCCTGCGGTGTTGCTATCAGTGTGTGAAGAGTGGGAGAAGAGGGTTGCATTGACAATCCAACACAATGGGCAGCACATTGAACACATTTTATAAGTGGTCAGAAACTTGTAAATAACTCATGAAAGAAGAAAGTTACGTTGAAACCAAGCACACCATTGTGTTTCTTGTGACATTACCAATAAGTTTGATGTGTCACATGGCCCTCTTCCTATTGAAAAAGTTGTATCCAAGATGGCCGACTTTTAAATGGCCACCATGGTCACCACTCATCTTGAGGAGTTTGCCCCCTCACATATACTAATGTGCCACAAACAGGACTTTAATATCACCAACCATTCCCATGTTATTACGGTGTATCCATATAAATGGCCCACCCTGTACTTTAAAATGAAGGCCCACATTCAAGTAATGTTAGAGAAGGTGAAAATAATGGAGCCTGTCAGTATTACTTAGTTTCATAATAATGGTTAATGATTTCTACTGATATGCATCTCTGATTTTCTTTTAATTTTTTTCTGTTAATTTCAACTGTATTTTTATTTATTGAGTTATTCACTTCTCCTAATTTTGGATTTTTTAGTCTGCAACACCAGAAAAGAAATTGCAACAATTTGCTTTATAAATAATTTGCCTAATTGGCTGTTTGTCAACAAATCCATTAATTGTTTCTGTGGTTAGGCTTTTGTGCCGATTACAAGAAAATTTCTGAAATGTAAATAACATATCACTCATTTTTTAAAATATGATCTCACATTTTCATTGTACATTTTTGGGAAAATGAATCCATTTTTCGACAATTTTTTTATTTTCTGATTTTCTGTTGCTCATTGGAGGAAGTCGTCAGCAGAATAGTTTATAATAAAAGTAATCACCCTCCTGTCGGCCTACAAAAAGTCCAGGTACACACATTATGGACACATATACATGTGCAGCCTTCACATGTTGAGGTGACCCTCTCCCTCCTAAAACAGTAAACTGTAAACAGTAAGTAGAGTAGTGTGTGACTCTTCAAAGACATGCCCTTGGCAGCATGTAGCACACACCAAACTCTTCCTGGCCTAGTTGACTGAGACACTGACCGACTTTCCCTGCTTGACAGCTACTGGCAGGGGAAGATGGAAACTACAACGATGTACCGGCACACACACACACACACACACACACACACACACACACACACACACACACACACACACACACACACACAAACAAATCTGCCAGTGTGCACATACAGACTCACAAAGTGTAAAACTAGAACTAAGCACTCTGCTGCCTTCTCTGGAGACAGTGTACTGTATGTGCAAGCCACTGATGCAGTGGTGGGTGTTAAAGCCTCCGGACAAAAAAAAAAAAAAACCCAACTAAATATGAAAGAAAAAAAACCCCCCAAAGGATGAAGAACAAGATGACGACCCCCACCCCCCCCAAAAAAAAGAAAGAAAGAGAGGGATTGTCTTCTCAAGATAAGTTACACAAGTTACACACAGGCACACGCTTTCATCTGAAAAAGAAGGACAGAGTATGGAGCAAGAGCACCCCCTCCAAACTCTCAACCAGCTTCCTTCTAGGAGCCCGTGGTCTCTTTCACAGGCACAGAAGAGCCCTCAGGCTAGGACAGGATAAAATAAGACGTCCCTCAGTGCGCTGGCAACTGTTGCAAGCTGAATAATCCATGTTAGGTGACTCACGCAGTCCACCCCGAGGTAACACCTTCACAAGCTACAGTAAGTGGATCTCCTGAATAATGTCTGAATTTATGAGGCAATCATAATAAATGGGAATACCTGTCAGCGCAACCAGGTGGACAAAACTGACTCAGAGTGGATGAATTTATTTGAATTTTTTTGTGAAACAAGCTAGTTTCCATTTTCTTACTAATATTGGTTGACAATCAGCTTTTTATTCATTTAGGCTTGGTCTTATTTACAGTACGGACCTGCTGGGTAATGTCTAATTGATGAGTTGTTGTTTTTTTTAAACTCTCTGTCTCTCTTCCACAGCATGTCTTTATCCTGTCTTCTTTCTCTCACCCAACCGGTCACATCAGATGGCCCCGCTCCTCCCTGAGCCTGGTTCTGCCAGAGGTTTCTTCCTGTTAAAAGGGAGTTTTTTCTTCCCACTGTCGCCAAAGTGCTTGCTCATAGGGGGTCATATGATTGTTGGGTTTTTCTCTGTATCTATTATTGTACAATCTACTGTGCAATATAAAGCGCCTTTAGGCAACTGCTGTTGTGATTTGGTGCTATATAAATAAAATTGAATTGAATTGAAACCAACTTCAGCATCTTAACCAACTTACCCAATGACAGCGAAGGCAGGAAGCTCCTGGAGGTCAAAGGGAAAGTCTAATCGGAAGCGGGTTTTAAACAGAGCTGTGATGGTCTCTGGAGAAAGAGAGAGAGGACAAGCCACTGTATCACTGAACAGACCTCAAAGTCATTAAGCGAGGTTAAAAACAGGTCTTCTAAACACATATAGGGCAATAAATAAAATATATTAAAGCTACTGATGCACCACTGACTGATCTGACTGATGGAAGGAGTAAAAAGGAAAACTTCAGCTTACTGTGGAGGTGATGACCAAAAAATGGTAAATGGCCTGTATTTGTATAGCGCCTTACTAGTCCTAAAGGACCCCAAAGCGCTTTACACATCCAGTCACACCCATTCACACACACATTCACATACTGGTGATGGCAAGCTACATTGTAGCCACAGCCACCCTGGGGTGCACTGACAGAGGCGAGGCTGCCAGACACTGGCGCCACCGGGCCCTCTGACCACCACCAGTAGGCAACGGGTGGTGTCTTGCCCAAGGACACAACGACCGAGACTGTCCAAGCCAGGGCTCGAACCGGCAACCTTTCGATTACAAGGCCAAATACCAACTCTTGAACCACGATCGCCCCAAAACTCCAAACCTCACAAAACCTGACCACATTAAACAACTGGTGGGAGAAAAGGCTGTGAAAAACTAAACCACTAACAGGATCCTGGAAATCCCAAAGAAGTTTGGACGCCTGCCACTGAGAACTTCTCAGTTTACTGTTTTGGTAGGATGAAAATTCTATTTTTAGCACCTCCAGTGTTGCAGCAAGTCTTTGTCCTTTACTCAGAATATTATTTAGACTTGCACACATGTAACTAGTAAAATAATGACAGAGCTTCATTTATACACAGATTAAAAACCCCATTGCCCCCAGGCTCAAGAGGTATGTAACACTCCAAGAGCCAAACCTGCAAATATCAACATCCTTAGTATCTCAGCTAAATCCTCATATAAACCATTTCTACAACCACCAAACACAGCGAAAACAAGCAATGATTAAAAGAACAGTTACTTAAATGCGCAAAAGTCCGCTAAACACACACAACCGAGCCAAGAAATCTCCAGACTTCAGGTAGCCATGAAAACAATGGCTAGTTTGCTTGCAGGGCTCTCTCACGCATTCCAAAACACCAAGTTTCACCATGCTCCAACCAAAATTCACTAGACAAGCTGCAAAAGAAGACCACAAAAATGTCACTGTGATTCTATTGGCTCAACCGATTAAAAAGAGGTGTCAATCATGCAAATTGGCCAATAGAGGCCTAGGCTACAGCCCCTCAGAGTTTAAATCGCAAGAGGCCATTTAAACTCACCAGGGTGCAAGACAGAAAGGGCTCGCTGACTGGGAATGTGTGGTTAATTCTTCAAAAATATTCAAAAGACAAGCATTTCTAAGCATGGTAATGAAGTTAAATCATTATTGCTGTTTAAAAAAAACAGCAGAACTTCTACTCGTATATGGTGTCCAAGGTGCGCCAAAACTGGACATCCTGTATAACACCTGGACATTTATTTATTAAAAGTCCTGCAATTTTTCACAGTTTCACTTTGGAAGCATAAATCTTTGTTTATAAATTGATTTCTGCTTTTCTGGATTACAGTGTCAATTAAAGCATATTTTAAAAAGGGTTATATGCTAGAAATTATTTGCTATTATATTGTATGTTATATGCTAAAAAATTATATCACAAAAGACTGCATGAAATTGAAAAATTTGGACCATTCAATCCCAAATTCATAGCAGACTGACTCCATCTTATTGCTGCTTTTTCACTGTCTTAATTCACAAAAGTTGCTGTGAAGACATGACGTGATGGCTCAGCGCTTGCAGACCTGGTCCCAGTCTCCAAACCACTAAAACATTGGGCCTTAAAGTGGACTCACTCTGATCATTTCCAGCCTTATATTTGAATTCTAACTGCATGACTCACAGCTCGTTCCTTATCGATCTTAAACTGAGCCTTGGTGAAGCCCCTCAGTTTATCCACTGTTTGAACCAACTTTAAGGCCACTCTTGCTTTGATACGACTTTTATCTGATTTTTTTGCCCCTCAAAAACAAAAGACACTGAACATGCCACTAGCTACTACAAAAATGGATTTGATTGTGCTGGACTAAGTGTTCCTAATAAAGTGCTTATACTGTCTTATACTAAGTACAATGAACACATCAGTCTTACCTTCATCTCTGTTCCAAACAGCTAATACCCTGAAGATGAAGGCACTGAAAGTGGCAGCAAAGAAGCCCCTCCAATAGTTCCTCACAGCAAAGAATGTGGAAGTTACTTCAATACTGAACAGCACACCTTAAACACACAAACACCACAAGGCATGAGCACTGACATTTAAAAAATGCACAAACAAGTGAAATGGACTTCTCTTGACATGCAGTTCTTCATGTAACACTCAAGTAACAACAACATTTCCTTGCATTACACACAGATGAATTTGTTCGCCAGCGTCTGTATTCAGACATGATCTCCATTTTTGGAAATGTCATTTACCTCAGTTAGCTCAGGCTTAGCAAGATGAATTCATGGTGGGGTGGAAGCACAGGCTGAAGAAAAACCAGCTAGAAGCTAAATAAATTATGTCACTGATACAAAGGCGTGTAGTGTGCTCCAAGGCTGTACCAGGGCTCTAAATTTAACATGAGATGATATGAGGGTGTACAGAAAGAGAATACCTCCGCAAAAGAACATCTCCCATGAAACAGCACTGATTGCTCCATCCATTTCAGCAACATGCAGCCCATTATATGTTAAGTGGGTTACACATTGTAAAAGTTATACAGTGCTTACACATTTAGCTCATTACAGAGTGCCACAGGCTTCAGGTACTACATCACGTTTGCTTTAGACTCACCTCCTATGGGGGCAGCGAAACAGCAACCAACTCCCACGGCACAGGCTGCTGCCAGCATCTCTATGTTCCTCGACTCATTCTGAAACCACACAGTGGTTAGATTTCAGTCACCAGCAGTCATTCAACAGCAACCACAACAACAACAACAAAAGCGAAAAGGAAAGAAGTGAGTCAATTCATTACATTTTTTCTATGACACACTTTTAATAAGACACCTAAGCAAAAAAAAAAGCATCCACATTTTTGTCATGTCACAGCATTATTCCAAAATGGTTTCACCTACACCCTCCATATACATGCTCCATAATGATGAAGTGAAAAAGGTTTGCTTAAATTAATTTTTTTATCAACTAAAAAAAAACAAAAAAAACCCCCTCCTCCTCCTACTCATAACAACAACAACAACAACAACAATAATAATAATCAACAATTAACAAGCAAAGTAAAATATTCCTAAATCAAAGCAAAATTGAATTTCAAATGAGTACAAAACAAATTGGATGTCTTAAAAACAAAAAAAGTCAAAAAATATTTTAAAACAATACCATGGATATATGAAAATCATTTTTTATATTTTAAATTAAACAGTAATAATATTAATGAAGGAACATATAATGAGCTGTGTCGTAAGACAGAAAGACAGTGGGAAAGGGACAATCATGCTGCATGAGCGCGGGATGGACTGTGGTGCATTATGGGAATGGAGGTTTTTTTCCTTTCTTTTTGACACTTCTGGTCTTATTTACCTTCATTCCTATGAGACCGATGTCCTTCAAGCAGCATGGCAGTGGTAAAGGAAAGTTACTGCGTGTTTTACTTTCACAACAGAATATTTTATGTGGAAAAGTTGGTGTGGACGAGAAGGTGCGTGTAAGGCTTAATATTTAGTAAAACAAAGGAAACTTCAGAGAATTTTCCTCTGTGAATGACAAGTAGGGATGCATGGATTATGAATTGTGAATTATTCTGAGCAGATTCCAGGATTGCACATGCAACTTTCTCTGATGCAGATTTTTGTTGTCTTTATTTTGTTTGTCTCATTTCTCCTGTTATCCCACCAAAACATACACAAAAAAAAACCCACTGAAAAAAAACGTTTTTCAGTCTATCAAACATTTTTTGAACATTTAGAAGAAACCATGCATGCATGAGGCTTAGTTACTCCAAGTTCAGAAAGTTACTGCTTATCTCCGTTGTCACAGATTTTATTTTAAACTGATAAAATTCAGTTTACCTGTAGATTCAAACAAATTCAATCTACTTTCAAAGACATAAAAAGGATAAAGTAGAAATTAGTTTTTTAGATGTTTTGGCTTCATTCATCCTTCCTGCAACTCAAAGGCATGATGCCAATACCGCCATGCTTCACTATAACAGCTGCGGTGATGCGCTACACATTATGCCTGGACTTCTCCCCAAACAGTTCCACTATTGTCTCGTCAGAACAGATGATCTCCTCCCTAATGGACTCGCTTAAAGTACTCTGAGTGAACTATCCTTTGCCCTACTGTATACTGAGAGAGGTCTATGGAGCAGCTCTACCATGACTGATGATACAAGATGGTCCTCTGTTTTGCAAGTTCTCCATCTTTTGGAGGACTTCTAAAAATCTGCTGGAGTTACCTTTGTGTTCTTGGACACTTCCCAATCCACAGTGTTCTGTTTGGCCATTACAGACCAAGTGGCCTCCAATCGACTTCTAGACAAATCTGAAGTAAAACTAAAGTTCCACTAAAGTACTTAAAGAAGAACAGACTTGCTGTTTTTATTTCTAATAAATCATAAATAATAAATGCAGATAAAGTAAATTCTCAGTTCATTTTCACTAGACTCAAATATTGTTGGGTATGAATAGTACACACAGTGGCTTTGATAAAGCTTTACAAATGCTAATAAAAGAGAGTGTGTTTTTGCTCTTCTCTTTCTCCTTTCTTTTAGTCTTTAACTGTATTTGAACAGTGGGTTATGCATGTATGTATGGGCTTACATAAGAAATAAAAAAAAAAAATCTTTTAATGGAGCCTGACTAATAATTTTAAGGTGAAACAAATGGGGAAAAAACTTTATTTCTAGGCTTAAAACTAGTGCTGTCAGCGCTAATCTTGTTAAAACAGCACGCCGTCAACGCGTTAGCGCATTAATGCGTTAGCGTTCAGCCCCATGCACGGGGCAATCTGCGCTAACTCGTTAATGGAGATTTGCGGCGTTAATGCGGTTATGGTATTAGCGTCATTTTAACGAGATCAATGCTGACAGCACTACTTACAGCATGTTTTGTAGACTGGATAGTGGAATAAGTAACAAATGGAGCTCAGTAAATCAGTTTGACTGTAGCTGTAGGGATGAAGGAATGTTCATGCTGGGAATTTTGCAGCTGAATTACCTTAATCCCTGTAACACCGGGCTCCTACAGGAAGCATGGGAGTAAGAGACACAAGTTAAGCTAGCAAAGAACAAATGCAAGAGTCTTTTTCATTACTGCCTAAACTCGCTGTGTGATGCTACAAGACTCAAGAAACCGAGTCCCCGGTGTTTTAACATTAAACTCAACATTTCCTCCGCTGACATTTACAGCTCAAGTAAAACGCATTTTATCTTATAATATCTAATCAAATGCCAGCTGTATTCAAACAAGAGTACTCAATGTGTATGGGAAAAATATGAAGTGCAAAAAAGAAAAAAGAAAAAGCTGTTGTTTTTTTTTTTTAAAGTATGGCACTCTGAAACAGAAAGGTAATTTTTACAGCCTGCAGGTTGCATTAGCATACTGTACTTCAACCACTAGAGAGGACCAGATACTGCTGCAAAGGGACTCTTCACACATCCACACAGGCAAATACACACTCAGCATTAATATGCCATAAAATGCGTGACAACACTCTGGAGGGATGGAGAGCAGGATGGAATAACAGAGGGTTACAGGTAGACTATTTAATGAGGCCCATGATAGGGTTTTCAGAAGAGACTAATATAAAGGAAGAGAGGCAGATGGAAAATTTAACAGAAAAATAAATAGCGGTACGAGAGGGAAAATAATGGCGTGGAGGGGCAGAATGCATTGAATGACGGTTGTAAACTAATTACTGCTGCTACATTTAAATTGGCTGGATGTAAAAGTCAGAACAGACCGGAACTGTTTGTTTTCACGTATACGGACATACGCAAAAGCAAAGAGCATTTTTACTACTTTTCATCTTCACCTGAAGTGAAATCAGATAATGAAATGCGAATTTAAATGGACTCTAGTACATTTTTTATTCACAACAGTTAGCATTAAAACTATCTTTTGGCTGCACGGTGTGTTATATATTCTCAGAAAGACATTTCAAAAGGTCAAATCTATGCACCAACTGCACGACTCTTCCTTCTAGGATAGCGTTGCACGAGTCACACTTAAATTGATTCTTATTTGTCATCTTGTACTAGGCCTTGAAAAAGAAAAAAAGAAGCAGCTATTTTTGCAGCATCTCCCATTATCCAGCTTTCCTCTAAATGGCTACCCTTTGTAAATACAAGGTTTGAATCCAGGTGTGCTCACAGACTTGGCTGTATGTATGAGGAGGACATATAGGGAACACCAAGGAAAGAGCTTTATATTTTTAGCTAAGAGATATAATATAATTGTTCAGGCAGTTGTGGGGTATTATGTCTAAATGTGCAAATCCGCCTTAAGTATTCATGCCCCTGGTGTATTTATTTATATTCACAATATGTGGCCTTATTTTAGAAAGCATTCTGTCCACTTTATTTAGAGAGTTTTATCGTTTTTGGACAAAAACTTATTTTGGAAGAAGTTAGCCGGCCTGCATGACAACTTTTTCTAACAAAGTCAAAGTCAAGTTTATTTCTACAGCACAACAAAAGCTGTTGACCAAGGTGCTGTGCATCTAAAATCATCAAATGACATAAAAGCATAGGGCAAGAATTTAACAAAAGAAACAAAACGAGAAAACCTGAGTAAGAAATAAAAAATAAAAGTAACAGAACTCATTCCGATTTAAAAGCTAGAGAATGAAAGTGGGTTTTTGATGTTGGGGAGGTCCTGATGTGAAGGGGCAGTTTGTTCCACAGCACAGCCACAGCAAAGGCCTGATTCCTTTTTTGCTTTAATCTTGACCTCGGGAAAGCTAGAAGGATTTGGTCAGCAGTTCTCAATAATCTTGAAAAAGTGTACAATCTACCAGAATGAACTACAACACGGGGCAAAGCAATCACAGGAACTTTGACGTGTATATAGTGTGAAGAGAGACTTTGGGTGGCATCATTATAGAGCAATAAAGTCCATGTAGCGAGTAGGTCCAGGTGGCTGGATGGGTCAGCAAAACATTATCTGATATTTGTATTGGCAATACAGTGTTTACCTTTAGCTTAATGGTGTATTGTTGATGCGGAGTAGGGATATAGTGGCTACAGTGTAGACCCTTTTCCCAGTACACCAGCTTTGTTTTGTACTTTCTTCAACTTCTCAACTTTTCACCCCCCCAACGGACATGCTCACATCTCACGAGAAAAACAAAAAGTCAAAGGTTTTTCTGATTTCCTTCAGCTCCCAGCTTCCTCTCCCAATGGATACACACTCAGCGTAATTTCCATCTGACTTTTTTTTTTTCCTTCTTCTCCCTATTCTCATTAGCGCTTCCAAAATTTCCATCTCAATCAATGAATACGTTTCTGGGAAGAAACGATGAAAAGATGTATTTGTGTACAAATAAAAGTGATTCAAACCTCAAAAAAACAGGATATAAGTGGTTGTTGACTATACATGAGCTGCAAGAGAGCAATTCCTGAAGACAAAAGAAGAAAAAAAACCCTGAACTTTTTAACTGCCCAAATAACAGAGGGACAAAAAGTTAGAAACTAACTAACAACTAATAGCTCTATGTTGAGCCTATGTGCTCCATAAAAAGTAATTAAAAAGAAAAAAGCTGCAGGCTTCAGTATCCCAAAAATCCACCAACCCTGCTGGAAATAAGTTCCAGCTCTGGTCTTCACCCTCAAATATTCTTTTTGTTCTTCCTTCCCCATTTCTCTTGATCATTACCCTCTCTTTCAGGCCTTCTGCTCTCTTTTTTTGTTACTTCAAACTCAAACAGCTTGAAAAAAAAAAAAAAAAAAAAAAAAGAAATGTCAGCACCCCCTCCTTCCGCTGTGTTCGTAATCTCTTAGCTTTTGTTTAGTTTTATTTCCTGCACTTTTCCCTGACCTGGGGATTTTGCAAGGGTTGGCTCAAGATATTGCAAAGTTGCTTTTGTGAACCGTTCTGAGCAACTGAAACTGCCCTCCATAAATTCCCTGCCTACACTGAAAGACCCATACATACTATGCATTAATTTGCATCTTAGAGTAAATAGACTTAAATCTCACAAATCCATGTGCCAGTAATTACAAATTTAATTGCAGATCCACCAACTCTAGATTGCATAAGTTACATTCATACAGTTGCATTTTGAGTCTATACTCACATATAGTGGGCATTTAGTTCTGGATGAGAAATTCATGTATATACTTTAAACTAACTCGCTATTGTTTGCTTGTCATTCCTAAACTCCAACTAAAATCCCCCTCTAGAACTCAAATTTTCAATTTTCTGATTCCATCTTAATGTCAAAGCAGTTGGTACGTCTAACCAGAAATGCATCTATTAGGTCTCCTTCAGAAACACAATAGTAACTTTAAGGGGGTTCATTTATATTTTCATATCTATTTAGCTTTGAGTGCCCACATTAACACAGATGCAGGTGCAAAAATGTTGAATCTTTTAGTTTTTGTAAAAATTTAGGAATACGCTTGTTTATGTGCAACACGGCCCCAGAATTTTCGGATAAGTCGGATCAAGGGGGTATCTTGTAAAGTTAGTTTTTTTTTTTTTTTTTTAAAAAAAAAAAAAAGAAAGAAAAAAAAAAGATTCTCTCTTGTGTTACTGATCCTCTGCTGCAGCTCAGCAGGGGCACGGTCTGTGCCAACATACAGGGGTACACTGAGACTTTCACTATGTTTGTATAATTCAGCCACATATTTGTTTAAAATTTCAGATTCTTCATATAACAGGCAGCACAGATTTTGTCCCTCATCATTTCCGCTGTAAGCACTGTATAAGGTGGTCTTTCATGTGAACATCACACGTTTTGTTCAAACGTTTGATCAGTTTGATCGGTTTTCATAATCTCGGGAATTAAAAATGTACTAACGCTATGCTAATTAATTCAGGTATGTATGTATTTGGTTAAGTAGCAACCAAGGCTTATTGTCTATTTGGTACAATTCTAGCAAGTACTTGGAAAAGAGAGTTTTTCATCTAGTGTATATCTGGCATTCTGATCAGGCCTATTCTAAATTTTTATTTTGATTTCACTTCTGTTTTTTACCTAGATAGCAAATGTTTAAACTACAATGAAATGAAAATACAATTTCAATCTCAAGAATAAGAAACATTTTATACAAATTCCACAATCATATATATTTGTACATTTCACAGGTCAGCTGAGTATAGAATGGATTGTCAGATTAGAATTAAATAGATGTTGGCCTTGGATGCACACCAGCACATAATACCCTCAGAGGGTCTCCAGTATCCCTTTTTCAACCCTGGCCTCTCTAAGAGGTGCTCCCGTGTATTGACACTGAAAGACCACACAGTAGCAATCTCCAGCATTGCTTCTTTGACCCTGGGCAAAAGTGACAAAAACACAAACTGGGTTGGAAAAGGATATTAACAGCAAATTATACTGCAAAAATTAATTAAGCTGCTCCAATAATTATCACTTTGGCTTTTTTTTTTTTTTTTAATTTTCACTCCCCCAACCCCAACCAGTTGCGGCAGATGGCTGTCCTTTCCTGCGCCTGGTTCTGTCGGAGGTTTCTTCCCTTTAGAAGGGAGCTTTTCCTCCCCACAGTTACTAAATGCCTGCTCACAGGGAATAGTCTGATTGTTGGGCAAACTAGTAATTCTTGTGAAAATTAAAAAAATAGCCTTAAATAAATAACAACCAAAACAACAAATGAATATGGTCTTGAACTTGGATACAGTTTTGCTTAAAAACTGCGTCAAGTTCTTACCAATCACCAGTCACTGAGATTTAAACTTAACAGAGGTTTTCAGTAGATGCAACCATGGTATTAATTTGAAAATTCTACGCAATCACAAACTTGGGTGTCCACAGCGCCCCACCATTCAAACACGTCAATCAAACAAATTGAGGGAAAACTGATTAAATAGTTTGCAACATTCCTGCACATAAATCTGCCTTTGATCTTCTAAAAATAAGCTTTTACTGACCATCAGTCATAGCATTGGTTCAGGCAGGCTCAGCCACAATCATGGCCAGTGAGCTCATTGCCTGTGCCATTTGATACTCTTCTAAACATCCAAATGGCAATTCTTACATTGGGAAAGGCATTAAAACTGATTTAGCCAGCCCACAGGTGCAACCATCCTGCAAGCGGCTTTGTAACCCACCTTCACCCTGTCAGCCACAGCAGAAAATTAAGCATCACTCCTGGTCTCATGTTCTGTGCTGAGACAACAGTTCATCCAATCCAAGAAACAACACCAAATGACAAACGTTGTAGCTGTTTACTATCACCAGGGGGCAGTGACACAGACAACCAGTCTGTGGACTACTGCTTGTGCCACTTTTGATCGTTCATTCAGTCGTGGAAATGAGTGAAGTTAACATAAAAGAACTGAAACGGGATGTGCCCACTAAAAACTTGGTTTTCGTTCCCGAAGGTGGGCCACCAGGCTGTGCTTTTCATGCTGTTGTTGTTTTTTATCTTTGATTTTTTTGTGCTTCTGTTTTCTGTTTATCGTTTAGTTTTCAACCACACAGGGAATCAATGTCGAGCTGTGTGTTGCTGGTTTACGTGGACTAATACACACGCAAATGGCTGCAAGTCCTGCATTAGGAAGGTAAGCGAATGTTTTTGATTGCCAATGCTGAAATCCAGTGCTCCAGCACACAACTAAGTATAGTTTCAGGCTATGGAGCTGATATTTTTAATCCAACGTAAGGACAGTGTTGGAAGATCCTTTCAGACAATTTACTTACTCACATTTCCAGCCACTGATTTGGTTGTACGCCTCATGAAAGTCAAAGAGGAAACCCTCAGCACATCACTAATTCGGGTATGTTGGTGCCAAAGCCCAGACTGTGGCTCTGAACTTTAACAACATTCAACAAAAACCCCTTTCTGATGTCTATCGGAGTCTCAGTGCTGTTCACAAATGGTACTGGAGACTGGAGATGATCGGTGTTTGACGGCATACAGTCTGTTCTTCAAAGAGCATTAAACTGGAGTCTTTGCCAGCAACGATGAGATCATATGATGCGTAAGTATACAATTTTCCCACAATATTTATGAGAATGGTGAACTACCCTCATACCTTTTTTTTTTTTTCCATGTGCAACCAACTAATGTAAAAAGTCAATAATAAATATCATATAAAGTGAATATGTAGTGCTTTTTGGCTTGGCTTAACTGCTGAGTACATTCACCAGTAAGGTAGGGTATGCATACAGCCTGAAAGGAGAATCCCAGCTAAAGCTTTAATGGGAATATCAAGATCACATCTGGATTATGGCATCAGGACAGTTCAGACCAACAATGTGAGATTTTAGCTTGAAAATAAAGGTAAAATATTAAAATGATTACAATAAAGTAACAGTGGATGTTTAAGATTATATAAAAGATGACTTTTTTGTGTTATATTAATAAGTGTTAGCCTTACCTCATAGATTCCTCCAAACAGAGACATAAACTTGCTGAGGAGAGCTGCACACAGACTGGCGATGTGCACAAAGGGACCCTGACAGGAGGAATAACGCAGACAGAAATCAGGTTAAAAAAAAAATTACAAATTAAGGAGCACTCTGGGCTCCTGTTTATTGTGAGTCAGTCACACAAGACAACACAACTCTTTGAAAACACATCAACAGGGAGAAAGTCAGCGGGAATATTAACATTCAGAGTATGAGGTTCAAAGTGGAACTAACAGGATTAAAAGTGAGAGCAGCAGAAAAGTGATGCTCAATTTAAAAGGCAGCGAGAGGCCTGCTCTGAATCTAAACGCTGGGTGTTGCTGCAGTGCTGTGTAACCAGAAGGGCCTGAGGGCTGTTTGTGTGCACAAGTGTTAGGAAACAGTGTTTTCCTGCAAGAATGTCTTCAGGCAAGGCTGTCTTTTGTGGGTGTAGGAAAAATCGTAAGTAAGTAAAATTTTATTTCTATAGCACCTTTCAAGACAAAGATCACAAAGTGCTTCACGAAGAAGTACCAGAGCATTTAAAACAAAACAAACAAAAAGTTAACCAAATGCATTTCCAAAAAGCTGAGTTGACACCTGATCTGTTTTTGCTACAAAAAACCTGAAAAATACTCAGCGATATAAACAACATCTGCATCGTGAAGTAAAGGGATGTAAATATTCCCAGAAAAACAGTCTTCTCTCTCCCAGCTGGATCAGAAAACATCCCTGTACCTTCCTACTTTCCGTCACCTGAACCCAAGGGATGATGCAGGGATGTGAATGAGCAGCCAAAGGTTCATGTGCTGTAGTATGTGAATATACAGAGAGATTTAAGGCAAGTCGTTTCACAACACATCCTACCACTGTTCAGACACCTTACTGTGACCTACGTGGGTTTCTGACAACCAGTAATGATTTGAGTGGAAGCTCGTCTTCTGAAGCGATGCTTAATGTTTATTTTGAATGTTGTAAAAGCCGGCATTCAAAGCTGAAAGGGCCCAGCTGCTAGCGAAGGCTCTGTATCACAACACAAAGGTTTAATGCTGTGAATCACTGAAACTGTGCTAGTAAACATCAAAAGCAGAATGTGGGTCAGCGCTTGGGTTTCGCTGAAAAGTAAAAAGAGAAACTAGATTGTGTCTCATAAAGGTAGCGATAAAGACATGGCTGTCTGTTTCTGTCCTACAAAAAAAAAAACATACTAACTGTACTTCTGTTCAAAACAAATTTGACATCTTAACCTATCTTACTAGAAACTGTTAGTCTTCACTCTGTGCAAACATACATATAATACATGTATTTGTCCACCAAGCTTTCTTGTCATTTCTTTAAGCGGTCTTCAGGAATAATTCTCCAGGCTTCTTGAATGACAATCAAAGCTCTTCTTTAAATGCTGGGTGACTTTTATTTCACTCTCTCTGAAGATGATCCCTCACTGCTTCAATAATGTTGAGGTATAAGCTGTGAGGACTCCACCAAATGTCAAAATCCCCAAGATCACTGGCTGCAATGCAGCCCCTAACCATAACAGACCAATTACCACTGACTTTCAGTTAAGTTCTTGCTAAATCTGGCATATGTCAGCCTTTTCTCTCTGTTTCCCTTCTTTAAGAATAGCCTCTTGACTGCCACTCTTCTACTGAGACCACTTCAGATGAGGCTTCAGTGAATGTTAGTTGGATCAATTGAAGGGCCAGATGCATCTCTCAGGTCCTGTGTCAGAGGATTTTTTCCTATGTCTTAAGACATGACTTTCAGATACTGTTTATCAGGTAGTTTTGTTAGGCCTGCCATTTCTTTTGTCCTTCACCAATTTTTTAAGGACACACTGCACACCATGCTTTAGAAATTACCTGGAGCAAAAATTATATTTTATGTCTGACAAACTGTGTTACCTTTGGCATTTTTCATAGATTCAACTAAAGAAATGGGAACAAATTAAATGTTTTTGTGGCAGGCTACTAGTAATAAAGTGCCAACACACACATACAGTTATGTCATGTCTGTTATGTGTAGACAGAACACTAGTTTATCCCTTGGGTTAAGAGCATTTTTTTTTTATTGAATGATTCATAAGTCAGCAGCTTAGCAATCAAAAAAAATATTCCTATGAAAATAGTCCATTATCAGGACTGGAAAGAAAATGAGTGAAAAACCAGCGAATTTCCAAAGATAATATTTGAAAGATCGTCAGAAAGCTAGAGAACTATTGCTTATGACCACTTTAAAAATTATAAGAATGTTTAGCTCCTTGGAAGCAAAATATAAAGAAATGAGAGGTAGCTCAAGACTTTTACACAATGCTGTATGACCAGTTCCACAAAACAATAGTAACAACCTACAGAAACTGTAATAGCATGGAATTTCCAACGAGAGCAGGTTTTTCCTCATGCAGAATATTATTAGTACTTCTCTGAACTCTTAAGGTAAGACTTTTAGTCTATAAATTATCAACAGCTAAAGTGATAACTGACCATAGTTAAAGCAATAGTTAACAACTTACTTTTTCCAGTTTATAGAAATAGAAAGCTCAATTTTGCTCTAAACCCTTAAGAATTAATTTGTTATACAACTGAAACAACAAACAAAAGTAAAGCCAATACCAAAATTATATTGGAGAGAAACCTAACACCAGACAGAATAGTCTTGCTAAAAGCTAACTAGCCCAGTTTAGTAAACTACCAGTAACTACAATCTCGGCCAGATTAATGAGATATTGTTTTACCTTTTAGAAGTAAAAATGTATTCCACCTTTTATTTTTTATTCCACCTTATAATTTGCCTAAGTAGGTATAGAAATGTTTTAAAATGGCCTATTTTTTAAATTAAAATGTTAGCTTAGCTAGGAGCCTTTAAAGCAGAGGTCCCCAACCCCCGGGCCTCAGACCGGTACCGGTCCATGAGTCGTTTGGTACCGGGCTGCAAGACTTGAGGCTCAAGTGTGAAATGTATGGTTTTCAGGGTTTTTATCGGTTTTCAGCGTTATTTTGTTATCGTTTTTATCGTTAACTTGGTTTTCCTGGGTCTTCACGTGTGTTATGAATAAATCTTCTTTTCAGTGCCGGTACTGGTTTTATTTTGTTGTATTTATCCGCGACACCTTAAAGGCCGGTCCGTGAAAATATTGTCGGGCATAAACTGGTCCGTGACGCAAAAAAGGTTGGGGACCGCTGCTTTAAAGTACAAAGTCCTTATTCTCAACTTCTCTGTTAGTATTGTTAATGCAGGCAGACACAAAAGCTCAAAAGCATATTCCCATTCAGAAAGCTACTTGTATTCATTTGTATGTACACACCATGCAGTACATGTACATTTAGAGTGAGTGAAGCAGATTTGTTTTACCTCTTTGCCTAGTGGCATGCCACTGCCCAGGGCACAGGTGAGGCCGATGACTTTGGCCACAAAAGTTTTGAAGGTGAGGTATTCTTTTAGGACGACTCCACGCAGGATGGTCTTCATTTCTGGAATACCTGAACCTGTAATAGGACAACAGTGGGCACGTATAGCTGATTGTTTTAAATCGAACATCATTTTTCAAGCTGTTATCATTCACAACTAAATCTCTAAGAAGAAATCCAACTATTTGATAAGAATTTAATAATCATATTAATTAAGATGAACAAGATTTTGATCCAATAAATTCTGATCAGTGCATGACATCACATCTGTGTTTTTTCTACCTCACACAAAAAAAGATCTCACCATGTTCCATCCTATAAGAGGGCACAACTTCTAAAGCTGCAACTTGTATGAATTTGGGTGCCAATTATAGCCTGACCATTATTATCAGACTATTATGTTAGCAACAGTCACTAATGTTCAGTCTATCAAATCACAACATGCTTATACCATTATTTATGTAGTAGGGGTAGTACACTGTGTTTTGAAGGAATGTTTTTTTAGTAAAACTACTGGTGATATTGTGTCGCTATCATTAAATTTCTAGTATTTGTTGTCAATCACTATATCATTCTAGTTCAGATTTGACCCACATGTGGACTAAAATAGTTCCATCTCACCTTTTGGTTTTTCACCCTAGTGATAGCCTTCACTTGCATCAACATTTCTTTGTATCTCATATTCAGATTTCCAGTGAACAGCTTCAAAACACAGGTTTAACACCCTGGATCTTTTGTCATGGAATAACAAGTGAACAGGCCTCACCTGGCAATGAAAGTCTTTGATAGTCACTTGCCCAATTACTTTTGACATTCTAAACAATGGTGTTTATAAAAATGAATGCAATACATTCACTCCCTTGATTTAAATCTTATAGTCTGCACTTCAGCCACATTGACTGTTTGATTTAAAATCCTTGCTGTTGTTTATTTTTGGCCCTGCAAAATTAATTGATTATTTTGTGGTTACTCACTCACAAGGTCTAAATTGGTTAAATGCAAGTGGTTAGCAAACCAGTATTATTTTATACGTATCATACCAACAGCCTGTGGAGCAAGGATCTGAGTGAAGCCTGCGGAAAAGGTGATGAGGACAACGGGGTAGGTGACCCAGGCCAGGTACTGCAGGAACACATTACTGTCCAGACCACCGTACATCCACTTCTGTGCTGTGGACACAAACCAGGACAGACGTGTAAAGCCACCATCCACTGAATACAGCATTGCAGACACACTCCACAGGAAACAATGTGTTCATTTCGAATACAGTCAAAGATAAAACTTCACAAGAACAAACTGATGAACACACACAAGCCCACAGTCAATGCACAACCAGGAGAGCGGCTGTATAAATATTTTTAAAGACATGAAAGATGTGTAGCTGTGTGGTTTTTCTCTGCACAGGACAGGTAGTTAGTCATGTTCTGGATCCAATTACGAGAACTGTACAGCATAACTGGAATTGACAAGACTAGGTTAGCATCCTCTTGAGAGCGTGACACACACACACACACACACACACACTTTGAGAAATCCATTTGAATTAGACGCAGTCCTGTGAGGTTTCTGATCAGCTCTCGCAACTTTCTTCAATCGTTTTAAAGTGTCTTCCTTCCTCTTCCTGGACTGTACTGTTTACTTAGTGATTAATCCCTCACCCTCGTCATCTTTTTTCTCTGTTTCTAAATCTACCTCCATGTTTGATGATAGATGTCATAAGAGGCCTTCCATTCATCCTTGCTGCCATCCTTTGATCAACCTTGAATCCCCAGTTATCCCTCCACCACTCTCTCGGCTTCCTTTTTTTTTTTTTTTACTCACTTCTCTCTTACCCCCAAACTTTTGCCTGCTACACCTCCTTGGTTTTACTCCTCTAAAGACGTTTCACACATCACAAGCTGCACATTATTATCATCTGCATTCGTTTCCAACAGGGCTCAATCCTCAGTAAAATCTTTCTATTTACAAGGTCCTGTAGGGACAGATCAATAAAACCATTCCTAATTAATTACCACATTATGCAGATGTCTGGATAAAGCTCTGGAAAGAGTTTCACTCTGCAAAACTCATCACAAGAAAAAAAGCTTAATGTCTTGTATTTGTCTCCATCTATATAAAGCAGAACCCTGTCACATTGAAAAAGTAATATACTCTTATTTTAATTTTTATAGCCCTTCCTGTTGTGTTTTTCCATTTCCTTGGAGGAATAACCAGGTCACCGTTTCGGCGGTCCTTGAGCTGCCTCTCCAAAAAGTCTGTTGTCTTGCAGTCCACTGTTGTGGTCTACAGCCGGTTGGAGATGTCCTTGTTCTGCTTTAAACGCCGACTGCAGTTCTGCTGCATAAACTCCACAAAGGTGTAGAGCTGAACAAAGACTAAATTGACAACTGCTCTCTAATGTGGTGGAGCTGATCTCAAATAACAGGATAAAAGACTAACTGGAGAGGCTGCTGATTTCGGCCTGATTTACTTGCAGAACCACCTAGAACTCTCACAGCTTCCACCAAACAGTTCTGCAAGTTATGCTGTTAATTAAGCAAAACTTGCTGTCCAACTGGAAGAAGGTCCAGCACCAAGTCATCAGGTGTTTTAAAGCTTTTTTTCTTTCCCCCCATTATTTTCAGCCCCTTAAGTACCATTTATTGCCATTCTCTACCAGGCATTTATCAAATGGCACCTTCCTGAATTTAAAATCTTCCCAACCGCTGGCACATCTAAAGGTCTTTCTCCTGATTACATTTCCTTGGGAAAAATTTGGTATTAAAAAAAAATGGATGGGAGAATTACACCAGAATATAAGTTGAGTGAGGCTTTATTTTTGCCATATGGAAATAATTTATTTTCTCCATTTCTAAAGCACTTAATTGACTAATTCCTTATATCATGCTAGTTCAAATTCTTATTTTCCCTTCGTTTACACTTCATGTTTGTACACATGGGTAAAAGTGTTATCTGAAAATATAGACTCAATATATTTTCCCATCTCTGCTATCTCACCCCTTTACCACCTCCCCCTTCCCACTAACTTCTCTCTCTTCCCACTCTAATCCCAATATAAAACAGTCTGTACATTACTTGCTTGTGTTACTATTGGCACTCTCCATTCTCAAACCCACAGGTGAAAAATGCAGTCCCTTGCTTGCTTACCTTGTAGGCAGATGGCGATGCAGAAGTCCACCACCCAGCTGACCAGGGCCATGAGGAGTCCCAGCAGGATGAGGAAGATCCAGTCCTCGCCGACACGCGAGATCAGGAACTTCTGACAGCGAACCGTGCAGACTAGAGGGACGGCAGGAAACAAGGTAACATGTTAGGACTACATCACCCAGAGATTGGCACTAACACTTGGACGGGGCAAACAGAATCTTTTCAAAATTAGCCAATAATAGCTGTGTTTCCATCCAACAGTTTCTGAAATATTGAGCACCAGTAAACATGCTGTCTGCTCAGAAAACTACTTCATCCTAAATGCTACAACACTTTAGTGGTGAGTGATTTAAAAAAAAAACAAATCTAAAAAAAACAAAAAGGCAAAAGTTCATCAGTTTCCTAAATTTAAGATCCATATAAAGTCCAGCCAGAGTCCAGCAACAAGCAAGCCATGGGAAACACTGTCTTTTGAAGTAGGTGAATTGCTTTTTGACACAATTTAGAATTTTTCTTCGTAAAACTATGAAAATATAAAATAGAGGACCACTTCTTCAGGGGCTCCATGAGAAACTGTTTGCACGTTAGATTGCTCATGGAGACATGCGCTTCTGATAAATTCTTTAATTAGATTTCAAGGCTGCAAGGTTTTCAAACTTGTGAAAAGTCAATTCATGGGCAGACATCTTAAATTCTAGACAAATGAGATGTTCTATTCTGAATAGACTTTTGTCTTTGTGGTGCAACTTAATAACAAATACCTTTTATGACAGTGAAAGGTAAAGAAAACCAAAGAGTAATCTTCGACTTCTTTGCATTGACTTGAGTTTTTAGACCTGAAAACCATTTCCTTTTTAAATAAAAAACTGGGATGGAAACTCAGCTAGCTGAGACGTGGAAGCCACATGTTGGAAATGTTACATGGGATGAGAATAAATCTGTCACTGTTACCACTGGCAGCCATGTATAGCAGAGGTTACAACGTCACATTCAACCCGTGTCCAGAATACGATTTCATACACAACGTGGCGAGATGATAAAGACAAATGAGACTACACTGATCAATGAATATTAAATGCACAACAGAAATGTCACTGAAACAGAGGCACTACGAAGCCAAAACACAAAGCACACACAAGGCAGGTTATGAGGCACAATCACATCCGCTTTACTTACCTAGAAGCAACGGGAAACTGAAATTCACGGCTAATATACTGTATAATCCTCAGTGTGAGCCATGCATACACTTCTAGTAATTATGACTAATTGCTGGAACCAAACATTAGTTTGACAGTGACTCATTAGGATGTTCACGCACACACCATAATTCATACAGCCTCTTGTTCACGCCACATCTCCCCCGCCACCCTTTTTCCAAACCTGTCCTCTGTTCCCCATTTCTCCTCTGCAGGGGAAAGACACTTGGGTGCACTGGGTCCTTTTTACGCTTCAGCATGTAGAACAAATGTTCATGTAACACTCCAAATACTTGGACTTTTTTTATTTTAATGGTTGACCTTTATCGCATTCAACTTTTTTTAATATTTCTGCATGGACATGAATTCCCCAACCTTTATTTAATTTAAAACCTGACATGTTAGGCCATGGTTCTCTATCCTTCATATCTCTTATTACATCTGCCCTCCATTGACTTCTGGTGATCTGTCAATATGGAACAAATAAAGAAGAATGACTGTTATTCCTTAGATTGCAAACATGTTTGTCTTTCATCAAATAAAGGTTAAAAAATTCGATAGAATCGTCAGAGCAGCGTTTACTTCCTTTATCCATCTATACAGGCCACCTACTGATCTTTATTTAATCCATGACATATGAGAAATATTTATTTTTAAAGAAAAAAAGAAAGAAAGAAAAACCACACACACACAAATTGTATAAATTCTTCAATAACTGAAACAAGGGGTCATATCCCACAGTAACTGTGTGACAAAGTTCAGGTCATTTCTTGATTCAGATACGTTTTTGTTGGAGTGGAACGTGAAGACTTCATGCCCTCATGCATTCAGTGACTTTTGTCATTTACAAGGGTCCAAATAAGGCCCAGACTCCACATACTTAGTGACATAAAACAAATACACATGTATATCTTTTGGCATTTACAATATGTACTGCAATCTCTTGTCTGCTGTCACACATGTGGACACCGACACAAAACAACTGCTGGCAAACAGAAAAAGAAACTTCTACAATCACCACACTTGGATCGTTCTTTCACTTTAGTGGCATGCAAGTTTTACCAAATCAAAACAAGTTAAAAGTATTTTAGTTTAACAGATGAGCGTTCTGGATTCATGAAACATAGCAAACCTGGCTTTTATAATGGCCTAAATTATTTGAGGCATGGACTACACTGACTCAAAAAAAACCATCTCCATGCAGATGGGTTCACATTTCTCGAACAGCAGAAGACAGATCCGCTTTACAGGATGGAACCCGTCATAAATCTTTTCTTCCCCCTCAATTTCCACCATAAGTTTTGACTGGGACTGATTCACTGAATTGATTTGTTTTTTATAAATAAAACCTCTCAAACTCTTTGCTCTGTGGCAAGATGTATTATCATACTAAAAAAGTGACTTCATTGTCACCAAAACTACTTTGTATTGATAGAATATATATAGTACAATAAAACTGCAGTTGTATTGTACTTTCTGTTATTTTTGGAAACAAGTAACAGAAGGTGTTTTTAGGGATAAGTGCTAGCTGTAGCATCTCAGCAATGTTTTTATTAATCCTAACTTTCGAATCCCCTTGCCCTGTAGATCTGTGGGAGTAGAAATCCTGCAAAAGCCACTGAGAAACCAACCTAAAAACAAACAAATAACCATTCAGTTTCCTGTAGAGGTTTGTGTGACATCTCTGTGATGGACACGGGAAATGGAGAAAGAGTCAGACAGGACAGGAGGGGAATAAGAGATGCTGCTGGGACTGAGAAAAGGATGCATGCAGAACACACCCAAGTCGCACTTCAGCTCACATACATCCACGCATCCCCCAATCAACACCTTAAGGAGCAGCCTAACACGCACATGCAGGTGAAAGCTGTGACAAACACAGAACGCACATACACAAAGACACACTCTGCTTTCCATCACTTCAGTCAGTTATATGACAAATCTGAGAAACAGACTTTGTACATGTGTATATTTAGATATACGTGTTATCAGAGCATGTGTGTGTCTGTGTGTGTGGGTGAGGTGTCTGCGTCATCTCACCCACGGGCCGTCTGTGTTCTTGGACCCCTTCTGCCATCTAGACACTAACACTCATTTACATTGACTAGCGTGTGTGTGTGTGTGTGTGTGTGTGTGTGTGTGTGTGTGTGTGTGTGTGTGCGAGCATTTAGCCTAAAGTTTAATCTTGCCTTTTTGGAGATGTGATTTAGTTAGCTCAGCCTGTGCTGGTATTGCTTAATAGCTTTTTCTGCAATGCGCACACAAGCACAGATCCTGCAGACTGGTTACTGAGTGTATTCTCTGTGGCATGCAATAAGCAGCATGCTAGTTCCCAATCACTGTCACTGCCTTCCCCACTCACACCCTGCAACCCCAGCCCCCTTCATCCTTAACCTCCTCCTCCTGCAGCTGCTTTCTACTAATCACATTCAACCTGTAGCTTTACCTCTCATCTCCTGCTCTCCCTCACAAAGCCTTATCTCCTGCCTTCCACTCCTTTCCACACTGCCCCCCACCCCCGACACACATGCTTTCTTCCCTCTCCCTGTTTTTCATTCTCACTTGCTCACTCTGTCCTCAGCAAAAACCATGATGCCCACATACCTACTGAGACCAATTTAGGTTGCCTTGGAGACACAGTGCATCTAGTTCATAGCTCTGGCATTAAGATACTGTATGCGCACACGCTTGTGTTTACTTTGTTGCAACATGTTATGGAGATGCCATAATAGCAAATTAAAAGAAAAGACTAAAGGGTCAAGAATGTACCCCAGCCAATAATAAGGCTGGGGTATATAAAAGAGGGATATTTAAAAAGCCAGTGTGAGAGACATTTGGTCTCTTATTGGACAAATTCCAAATAAATGACGTTTCACAAAATCCAAAGAAAGACAATCAAACAAAATGTCAAAAACTGCAGGTCCATGACTGGCACACATGGCTCACAGGTACATTCTGTAAATTGCTGTTTGAAACCATCCAAATCAACAAAAGCTATCAACAGAATATAAACAAATAGCTTCTAGGACTTCATGTGTTAAAATAACAGATTGTGTTGGGACCAGAACTGTACTGTACCTATACTTTTATGTAATACACCTTTGGACCACATGCTATGGTGCAAAGTCTATGGTAGAAAGCTAAGAAAAGAAATATAAACTGTTTCAACACAGCCCTTAGTAAAACTCTGCCCCCTGGTGTTTAAAAAGTTACATTTTACAGAGCATAATTACAAAAAGGTATTTTTAACCCTTAAAGTTGGAGGCTGATGACTTTTGAATATTTTCACACAATTATCTTAGAAATAACTTTGCTGTATGGTAATGAACTCTCAACAGGTTTGTGTTACAGTTTTAGTGAGTAACATTTTATTGGTCTCTGTATACATTAGCATTAGTGTTGTGCATTGTTCCCATGATCTATGCACGCAGCTTGCTAGAATTAGTTCATTAACACTCCGACCTGTCATCTAAATACAGATGGCTTAAAATGAGGCATCCAAAAACTATATCGACCTTTTCTATGTAGTCTATGAAACCAAATTAGCCATGTAAGTGGGCAGCATGGTGTTGGAAATCTTATAGTTCGGAGTTTGATTCGTTGCCTCGGGGACAGAGCAGCTGATTCCACTATGAATTATGCATCGTTTCAAAGAGTGCTTGAAGATAATGTGAGGCCATCTGTTTGAAAGCTGTAGTCAAACCAGATAATGACACTAAGTACACTAGTGTTTCCACCATGGAGAGCCCCAAAAAGAAGAAACAGAATGGCACGGGATGTGAAACAGGCAGTACATGTATCTTCAGTTATCTTGCAACTGATTAAGGTTTGCATAGAAGAGTAGTTTCAGCACATCAAAGTCTGAGATTTTTTGGAGAACTCACTTTTGACAGTTCAATAGCTGTGATGTGGACTGTGCAGTTATTTTTTCCTATTAAGAATTTCATACCAATTGATATTTTTATTGAAAAATAATGACATAAAGCTACTTTCCCTTTTAATTCTGCCGTTCAGGCACAGCACATTTATCTGTAGCCAGTAGGAGTTGCTATAAGACATGAATCACTTGTGCAAATTGTCACTCATAATTACAAATGATTAGTAGCAGTATCAGTATATCTCTGCCATGTTTTTTCTAAACAATTTAGCACCATAAAATATACTTTCAGAAATTTTCCATTATTTTTTCTATGTTTGTTTCCAAAAAATATTTTTTGTTGAAGCCTTCTCTAAATTTAATGGAAATGAAAAAGGTACCTGTAATTTAGGACTAACTACAAGAGTTAATTGAAGAAACGGATTGGGTACTCTTTTCAATAATTTAAACAAATATTTTGCAGACTGAAAATTCAACTGACCTGGGAAATACCGTTGAAGTTATTTGACATCTTTTAAAGATCTCAATTTTTCCATTTTCTTAATTTTTTTTACTTTTTAAATAATAAATGAAATATAGTATATATAGTCATTTACTTGAATGTATTGATATGAGGATGGGCACAGATATGAAACAGTCTATGCAGTGACTGTACAGCCAGAGCCGTTGCTGTTCTGCCTGAAAATGTTACAAAACTCTACTGTATGAGTGTTTTCTTCCATAAGAAACGCCCACACACACTTGCATGAAACGTGTAATAAGGATAAATTAATCAAACCACTCTCTCAGATGATACCAACAAAGCAATATGAAATATGTTATATTAGGAAAAACAACACATTGCTCCATCTCTGGTGTTATTGTGTGGAAAATGAGGGCAGGAAGCAGGAAGAATGAGTACATGCATCCAAGATGAAAATCACTGCAAGTGCAGAATCCCTGTGACCGCTACCAGATAAAACCCAATTATTCAAATCAGGCGCTCATTTGTTATGCAGGGTGACAGCTATATATGGGTGGAAAGGGTAAAAGAGCCTACTATTAATGCCTCAATTCTGCACAGTCATGGCAATGAGGCCTGTTCTCGTTTTGTGTGTGTATGTGCCCCCACATTCATTATGTAGCTTCATGCGTAAGGAGATATTCAATTAGAAATGCCTGGCTGTGTTTAAGACCACTGGCATAATTAGATTAAAATTAATATAGATAGAAAAATCTGACCATTCAGCTTTTTAAACGGAAACTTTTAAAGAGAGAAGGAGGAGTACGCTCAGTGGTAGAAATTAACTTCTTTAGCGGCAGAGGGGACTGGAAGGTGTGTGTGTGTGTCTTATTCTAAAAAGTGGACTAAACACACCTGCTATAAAATCTACATAAAGATCAAACACAAAAGTAAATTGAAGAAGAGGATGGAAACAACCATTCTATTAATGACATCCAAATGTAGAAGAGAGTCATTTTCATTCCATGACTGCTCTACTGTAGAGTTTACCAAAACAAAAAATCTACAACATTAGTATTGTACACTGTACAGTGTAGATTAAAGGGATAAGGCAAAAAAACAAAGAAAAAAAATATTTTGAGTTTTTCATTCCAAGATGTCTAAGTTGCAGTCTAGAGATATGCAAACCGTGCCACCCCTCTCCTGTCTACCCATTACATCAGCCTACCAGCAGGCTCTTACATAAGCTATGTGCAAGTTCAAGATAAAACGCAGAGTGAAGATGCAACATCTGTAACGTAAAATCATCTCTTCTGCAGGCAGAATGGTTTAAAATATGGAACAGATGACAGAGCCAGAGGAATTTTTTCTCCCACATTTTTACAGTGAGATCTTCAGAGACTTAGGCACGCTCTATTCTGGAATAGATGAGGGCATTAAAAGCATAGATTTGGATTGACTCTGGGTACCTGTTGTTCACACTAAGTTGATATGTAGACAACAGTGAAAAATGGTGTGCAGTGACTTTTATAGAAAGACAAACAGACATCAAACATACAGAAATGGACTTGTGCTACTAATTCCAGTGTGATCACGGACAAGTGGAGTTTATCCTGCTTCCAGAGACAATACCCAACTCTGGAAACAAAGATGCAAGCAATCTGGAAATAAGAGAAGATTTATGAGAGAATGCTGTTTGAGATTGGTTTGAAAGGTTAGTGACTGCTCTGCTTTGAATTTAACTGGTGTATATTTTTATAAACACTGCTTGCCCTTATCAGAAATATAAATGAAGACACATATACTTGACTTAGCTAGATGGTCATTTGCTTAAACAGTGAGCCACTTCAATTACTTAAAAAAAAATATTATAACTATATATAGACTAGATCTTAAAAAAGAAAAGTCAAAGGAGGCTGGTGGCATTGTACTGTTCACACAATCGCTCCTCGCAACTTTTGGTCTCATGTCAACTTAGATTTCTATACACCTTGCTGCGTAACACAAAAGTGCAAAATAAAATAATTCAGACATCATGCTGTGCTCACAAGCTACGGTTACCTATTAACGTGCTCGGCAGATGACCAATGTGAAAGTACATTAAACCTGTATTCTTTCTAATGACCAGTATATCTATCTGCAAAAATGACATCCAATTGTACACCCAAAATAAAATTTAAAAAACCCCCAAAGAAACCAACTACATTACTCTTCAACTTATTAAAAACTTTACAGCTACTTTATAGTCTCAATGACCATTTTCAAGTCTGACTGACTTGCCCAACTCATGTTAAATTTAAATGTACAATTCCACTTGAACTAGAATAGACTACAAAATAAGGTAAGCTGTGGTTGAGATTGTCAAATCATTCTCGTATGACTTTCCAGTATCAAACTCACCTTTTGGTTATAAGGACAATGGCTGGAAACCTCAGCTCAACGCTTTAAAAAAAAGACTTCAAATACACTTGATTTGTACTGATTTGTGAAGTACAAAGTCTGCCACCTCTATTTATGGTTGATATATTGGGGGCCACGAAGAGGAGTAAAGCAACGCGTTTCTTCATAGGTGCTGAATACTTATGACCAAGTCAGTATGGTAAATGGTAAATGGTAAATGGCCTGTATTTATATAGCGCTTTACTAGTCCCTAAGGACCCCAAAGCGCTTTACATATCCAGTCATCCACCCATTCACACACACATTCACACACTGGTGATGGCAAGCTACATTGTAGCCACAGCCACCCTGGGGCGCACTGACAGAGGCGAGGCTGCCGGACACTGGCGCCACCGGGCCCTCTGACCACCACCAGTAGGCAACGGGTGAAGTGTCTTGCCCAAGGACACAACGACCGAGACTGTCCAAGCCGGGGCTCGAACCGGCAACCTTCCGATTGCAAGGCAAACTCCAAACTCTTGAGCCACGATCGTATGGGTGAGTACCTATTTGTAGGAGCCCAATGTTTAACAAGTCCCCAGAGATTCTAATGTCCCCCAGGTCTCATATATTCTTGGCACCTCTAGGCACCTTTAGAGGTCTTGCAGAATGCCTTGACAGGTCAAATCTATTTTAAAAGCACAAGAAAATGTCAAGCAATCACCATGTTTTTCTCTTCTCTGCAAACTATGCATTTGTGGTTGAGTAGTTTACAGCATGGGTAGATGATGGGAGACACTTTTAGGCTTTTAATTTCCTCAAAGTTCCCAACAGCTTTACCTAGCCCCAAGTAATTCAACTGGGCTTTGTGATTCCGATGAAATTAGCTAATTTTGGAAAGGAGCTGATTGTGCAGCTGTAGAAAATAAAGAGGAAGCACAAGGGAGAAAGGAGTTACAAGCATGAAGAAAAGAGCTAACAGGACAAATTAGCCCCTGAAGACACACACACACAAAAAAAAAAAAAAAACAATGTTAGAGAAATAAAAACTAACAATGCATCTGTAAATGTTTCCTCTGTTACTAAATATGCCCATCTCCAGTCACTCAGAACACTCTCCTTGTTGCTCTTCCCTCCCTTCCTCCCCATTTATCTGTCCTTTAAACTATCTATCCATTCCTCCTCCGCTCCTTGCTACATGTTGATGTGTTCTCTATGCTAATGAGATGTAAGAAGGAGGTGATGTTTATGTAAATGTTCTGTAACAGCCTCGGCGTCAGTCCCCGGCGAGAAGGCAAAGCACCTCGTCTCGCACTCAATCACTCTTGGAGTAACGACTGTTGTGGCACCCGTCTTATGGCTGCAGTACAATGTCTGCTTAATGAGGTGTAATGGCGTATCGGCATACACAAGCATCTGTGCGCATGCACACACACACACACACACACACACACACACACACACAGAGCAGCTAAAAATCAGCAAAGTTAACATGCAAAACCGCCCGGTAACTTCCTTTAATCACTTCCAGAGAGTTTGTGATGTATGTTTAACATTTCTTCAGGAAGTAGCACTAAAATTCACACAACCAGCTGGGGGGATTTCTTTGCATTTAAAAGCAGGGCAGGATAAAGAAGAGGAATTCCTGTAGATGTCTTTATAAATGTTTTAAAGCTGTTCTCCAGTAGCAAACAAGGTCCATGCTTTGGACTAGAGCTTCTGAAACATCGATCGAGTTTTAGGTAACTCACTTCTCTCACACACACACACACACACACACACACACACACACACACACACACAGTGTTAAGACCGAATTTAGGTCTTCAGTTACAGCTCTAGCTACAGTACACAGAGTGTTTACAGAGTGAAGCTAATTAATGGAGGCTCATCCCATGCGTGTTTCTATTAAAGTACGCCATCAGTTACAGATACCAAAGAGTCCTGTTGGCTATATATTTTGATGGGTTTAGTTTTATCCACAATCCAGCGGAACAACCCGGGTTAGGCGGTGATTCTAAATTGACCACAGGTGTGGAACAGAGTGTGTGCCCTGCAGTGGACTGGTGACCTGTCCAGGGTGACCCCGCCTCTTGCAGTGTGACAGCTAGGACTGGCACCAGGGAGCTCAAGTTGGATAGGATGTTAGGGAGCTCAATAAGTACTCTCTGCTGAACTCAAGACTGGACCTTTGGGCAGTAAAAAAATAGCAAAATTACCAAATTGATAAAAAAAATAATGTCCTTAAATTTCCAGCGACTTAAAAGACTAAAGATTGATGCAATCTTCACACATATTCTAAGAACTGTTTGAATGAGCCAGTGCCACTCTGAATAACAACCCCACAGTGGTAGTCACCCGTTTCAAATAACATTAAAAGTCACCCACGTTGATGCAACTCTATTGCTATTGATCTTTGTGTGCAGCTCACCCTGAGTAGGCCAATAACAGTTTCTTTTCTTTCATTTACTCTCATATGATATATTAAAACAACAACAAAAAAAACAACAACACACACACAAAAAAAAACAAAAAACAAACCAAAAAAACCACACACACACACACACACACACAGTCGTGGTGGTGATGCAATGCTAACAGGCAGCTGAGTGCTCGGCACCACTATACCATTTACTAAACCCCAAAGAGGAAATATCTTTGGGTGGAAAGCTCTTCATCTCTTGCAGATACTAAAGCCAGTTTATGTGGGTTTACACAGCTACGGGTAATGACCACCTCATCTGCATGTACACCGTCTTTGTGGTTAACCAACAGAAGAGAAAGGACCTGTTAAGAAATCAGTCACACTCTGAGCTTAACAAGTCTGGGAATATGACCAAGTTGGAGCTAGTTCTACAATGGCACTGAGTCTTAAAGACACTGCAGAGAGCTGGATAGGAAATAATTCTTTTGTCAGCACCTTCTCAAGTTGTTCCTGTGGCATCTGCATGTCCGTGACAGCTAACTCTTACAACCCGTGACTACATGTCTCTGGTTAATTGCTTAGACTAGACCTGTCACTACTGTATCTCCATTTTTACCTCTGGAGCTCAAAACTTTTACATACAACTTTAAACTTGTTGATCAATAGCCCTTTTCATTGCCAGGCGAACACACACACACACACACACACAGATCAATACTGCAGTCCTAACGTCATCCTTAATGAATGCATTAAGGCGACTGACTTTTTTCTTTCCCCTCTCCGTCTCTTTCCAGGAAGTCACTTCAGTCCTATGTCTCCTCAGAGGCTTTGGAACCTACAAAGCCAGCTCTGACCTGCTGGCCTCTGAAAGAATGACCCCAAACTTTACTGTCATGGCAACCTCCACTCCTGGATCTATTAGTGTAGAAGGAATCAATAATGAGAAAAGAGGTGAAAAGTTGAGATTGGCTGAGTGCAGCAGCCACGATGACGACTTTATTTTTTTAAAAGCAACAGTAACACGTGTAGAGATGTTTGCCACTGTATTCACAAATGTAGATATAAAAACCCATTAATCACAAAGCTGTTTTGTCCAGTGATGCGCGCACGCGCACACACACACACACACACACACACACACACACACACACACACACACCTGCAAAGCTGAAATTATACTGCTAGGTTTAATAGTTAATATTTGTAATTTATTCATACTTGCTTGTCTTGTGTTATTGTTTATTTTATGCGCAACTCTTATGCTGGGGCATTGCTGATGTTTGGCTTATTTATTCTTATAGACTTGCTTGTTACAATCACGATGGAAAAATGGCCCCATCATGTTTTTCCTTATTTTCTGTCATATGTATCATGTAACAATGGTGGATAATGATATTAAAACATGGCCAAATTTTCCACTACAGAGGCCTGTCTGTCAACAAGTAAATCTCTGGGAGCCAAAGCCACAGCCTTTAAATCTGGATGATGATAGCAAGAGGGGGCAGTCCTAAAAAATGAGTATCTCAGGCTCACCTGTGCTCATACCTTCTGTTTATGACAAACAGCCAATCAGAGGTAAACTGGATTAAGGGAACAGAAAGCGAGCTAAAATTGCTCGTTGAGCTGAGGGGCTCCACCAAAGCTCAGTAAAAGATAAATGAGGCAAATTTATGAAGTATGAATCCTGCCCTCCTCTAATAAAGTCCAAGAATTAAAATACAGAGGTGGACATGAACATTATAGGTCACTTTTAATGATTTTTTGATTAGTTGCTCGTTTGCAATATGCTCCCCTATGTAATTGATTAAAAATAAACTCCCATGAGCTACCACATGAGATTACATGGTATTTATATGTGGCTCAGAGAGAAAAATCCCTGTTTGAACTGGTTACTGGATGCTTCTGTTTAATGGCTCTCAGCAAAGCACCAGTCCAATACTGGTGATGATGACAATGATGAATAAAAGTTGGCTGTGACAAGGTGACTGAGAAAGTGGCGGCATGATTTCTCCAACAGGGACACACACTGTGGACACACACACAGAGCCAAAATAGGCAGATGGTGGCAATGATGATCACAATAACAGCCAATCGGTACAAGTTTGTGTGCATTTGGCTTAAATGCGTCGGGGAAATATGTTTCTCGCTTTGCACGCGTGTGTGTTTGTGTGTGTGCTGAGTTCGAATGGCACTGGGGAGAGGTAAGTCATTTCATTTCCTGGATGAAAGCCTGCTGCACCAAAAGCCAAGGGGCCTGCTGCTGACTCCCTGGAAAGCTTCTCTCTTCCTCTCATCTCCTTCCCCCCCTCCCTGCTCATCAATTTCAGCTGTCCACTCTGCGGCCCTCTGCTGTCACCTGCCCCTCTCTCACTTTTGTCCATTTCGCTTCTTCCCACCCCTCAGTCTTATATATTTTCCTTCCTCTCCCCCAACTCCTTCTTCTTCAAATTATTCTTCAATTGCTGCTCTGCAGTTCCCTCATTTCTCAGTCTCTCAATACAGTTTGGCCCTCCTCTTCTCTCCACCCCACCCCAAACCCCTCCACCCACACACACACACACACACACACACACACACACACACACACACACACACACACACACACCACCCGTGCTCTGCCGCTGCAGAGTCAGCACTTCCGTTCCGCAGTCCTCTGCAGACAAACGAGTGTGCTGATTTACACTTTCACAGCCTGCCCTCGACAATTTTAGAGCACTTGTATTGTGCATGCAGTACCTTTGCTGTCGTTTAAGCTTATAGCTTATAGCGCGTGTGTGTGTGTGTGTGTGTGTGTGTGTGTGTGTGTGTGTGTGTGTGTGTCCGTCCGTCCATTTTTGTGTTCTTAAGCAACAGAAAGAAGGGAGACATTGATCATCATGCCCATCTGCAGCAGGCCTTAATCAGAACCATTTATCCCCTGTATCACACACACGGAGACACACACAGATGTTTGGAGCTCGTTATTACTTTCCATTAGGGCTTGGGGCTAGCTGTAATAAGGCCAGGCTGAGGGAGTTAGTCTTTTTTAGCAGAGGAGCACACAGTGGAATGGGAATAATATACACACATAGATATTTTTCATGTTGGCTGTTGATTAATACAAAGCCACAAGGTGAATGTGCATATATGAATCCGGTTACCATTTTTCCTTTTGTTTTGTTGCCCTAAGAGAGAGACAGACACACACACACACACACACACACACACACACACGGAATCTGCAGATACCTACGTGTGATATTTATTAGAATGATGGACATATTAATACACAGCAAAGCGAGGGAGAATGTTCAAGCATTCGGTACACTTAATGAGCACTTATCAAAGATTAATGTCTGAGCGCTAATGCAGCTTTATTTGCTGTAGCAGAGTGTGAGGACTGTGGGCTAGTTGGTAGTTCAAGGGGCGATTGCGGGATGATATATATTCTTTTGTTCGCTTGTTTACCAGATATAAAGTCCTGAGCTGGGGCCTCCAGAACATACGGGTACCCAGACCCTAGAGGACAAACAGACCACATAGCATAGTTAAATACAAGCAGTGTGTCACTGTGTGTGTGTTTGTGTGTATACACTCTCTTCCCCCGCAAGCTTTTATTCCCTCAGTGTAAAAGAAAGAAAGCCATCTCTCTTTTATCCATTTTTCTACATAACATTATTAGTTTGTGATTGATGTGGGCCCTGTGCAAACTCAGCAGCACGACAAATGAACAAGCAGCGGAGGACGTAGGAGTGATGGAAGAACGCAAACCCAGAGACAGACGGATACGTGTTGGAAGAGTGGCGATGAGATGAAGGGGAGGAGCAGGAGGATGAGGAGGAGAGGGAGAAAGAAAAGGACGGCAGTTTAATAAGAAGAGTTGATAATGAATGATCCGGTGTGAGAGAACATACAGTGGGGCAAAAAAGTATTTAGTCAGCCACCGATTGTGCAAGTTCCCCCACCTAAAATGATGACAGAGGTCAGTAATTTGCACCAGAGGTACACTTCAACTGTGAGAGACAGAATGTGAAAAAAAAAATCCATGAATCCACATGGTAGGATTTGTAAAGAATTTATTCGTAAATCAGGGTGGAAAATAAGTATTTGGTCAATAACAAAAATACAACTCAATACTTTGTAACATAACCTTTGTTGGCAATAACAGAGGTCAAACGTTTACTATAGGTCTTTACCAGGTTTGCACACACAGTAGCTGGTATTTTGGCCCATTCCTCCATGCAGATCTTCTCGAGAGCAGTGATGTTTTGGGGCTGTCGCCGAGCAACACGGACTTTCAACTCCCGCCACAGATTTTCTATGGGGTTGAGGTCTGGAGACTGGCTAGGCCACTCCAGGACTTTCAAATGCTTCTTACGGAGCCACTCCTTTGTTGCCCGGGCGGTGTGTTTTGGATCATTGTCATGTTGGAAGACCCAGCCTCGTTTCATCTTCAAAGTTCTCACTGATGGAAGGAGGTTTTGGCTCAAAATCTCACGATACATGGCCCCATTCATTCTGTCCTTAACACGGATCAGTCGTCCTGTCCCCTTGGCAGAAAAACAGCCCCATAGCATGATGTTTCCACCCCCATGCTTCACAGTAGGTATGGTGTTCTTGGGATGCAACTCAGTATTCTTCTTCCTCCAAACACGACGAGTTGAGTTTACACCAAAAAGTCCTACTTTGGTTTCATCTGACCACATGACATTCTCCCAATCCTCTGCTGTATCATCCATGTGCTCTCTGGCAAACTTCAGACGGGCCTGGACATGCACTGGCTTCAGCAGCGGAACACGTCTGGCACTGCGGGATTTGATTCCCTGCCGTTGTAGTGTGTTACTGATGGTGACCTTTGTTACTTTGGTCCCAGCTCTCTGCAGGTCATTCACCAGGTCCCCCCGTGTGGTTCTGGGATCTTTGCTCACTGTTCTCATGATCATTCTGACCCCACGGGATGAGATCTTGCGTGGAGCCCCAGATGGAGGGAGATTATCAGTGGTCTTGTATGTCTTCCATTTTCTGATGATTGCTCCCACAGTTGATTTTTTCACACCAAGCTGCTTGCCTATTGTAGATTCACTCTTCCCAGTCTGGTGCAGGTCTACAATACTTTTCCTGGTGTCCTTCGAAAGCTCTTTGGTCTCGGCCATGGCGGCATTTGGGGTCTGACTGTTTGAGGCTGTGGACAGGTGTCTTTTATACAGATGATGAGTTCAAACAGGTGCCATTCATACAGGTAACGAGTGGGGGACAGAAAAGCTTCTTACAGAAGACGTTACAGGTCTGTGAGAGCCAGAGATTTTCCTTGTTTGAGGTGACCAAATACTTATTTTCCACCCTAATTTACGAATAAATTCTTTACAAATCCTACCATGTGGATTCATGGATTTTTTTTTCACATTCTGTCTCTCACAGTTGAAGTGTACCTCTGGTGCAAATTACTGACCTCTGTCATCATTTTAAGTGGGGGAACTTGCACAATCGGTGGCTGACTAAATACTTTTTTGCCCCACTGTATACAAATATTATAATAGTGAAGGATAAAAGGCCACTTGGTCATGTTTACTTCATAAATTAACTGTTTGTTAATCGACGTTCAAGAACCGTGGTCCAAGCTAACAAACCACGGGCAGGGCTGACCCATCAAGCTTTAGATCTCTTCTTGCCAGCGCAGTGTAAAGGAGATGGACTTATGAACAGGTTAAAGGGTGTTATTAACACTTTGCACATGACCCCAAATGATCAGTAAACCTGGTGGGGAGGAAACAAACACAAAAACCCACAAAGTTTCTGTCATATTAGAATTGATCTTGAACCAACTGATAGGATAAAAACAGAGTGACAGCTGAATTTGAATAATGTGGTCACAGAAGTAACTCCAGACATGTATACAACAACACCACAAGTAAGTTGTCTCACAGTAAATGGGACTCAAGCCCAGGTAGTTGGCTGATTTATGGCTGATGGCCATGAACACAAGTTTTAAAAAAGTAAAGGAGAGACAGGAGAAACACCATTCAACCATGTCATGAGTGCATTGTCTGTCCACCAGAGGGGGCTCTGCAACTTCTCAGCTAGCAACCACCCAGATGATCTGAGCAGAGGCGGGCAGAGCGTGAATGAGTAAGTAAATAACTACACATAACTGTTTGGGAAAATCTGTTTATGTTTTGTTTGCCAGAATTTTTTTTGCCTGTTATACTTTTAGCACAAGATCTCTATTTTCTACTCCTTACACTTTAACAGGCTCATTACTTTAGATTTAAGACATTTAAGAAGACTTACTAAATATTATTTTCCGGTAATCTGAGTTAGATGTCTTTCTTTCCTTCTCTCTCTCTTTTTTTTTTAAATTCTTTTCATTTTTCTCGGCTGGTGCTTCACAAAAATAAATGTTAAAATCTGGATAGAGTTATAAGAATTAGAACATAAGTTGAAATAAAGCTTGATTGTATTAATATCGGTTTATTACAATATCAGTGACATAAGTTAGCTTGACAAAAAAAAAAAAAAAAAAAAAAAGAGCTCATAGAAATTGTTTTTGTTTTCTCTTATACTTTTCAGAGCCTGCCTGTTTTTACTTTTGAGTTATTATACTTTTAATCAGAGTAACTTTTTATTTAAGGTCAGTTCTACATTGGAAATACTTGAGCTTAAATTAGTCTTATAAGAAACAACTTGGGCCCATTATCAGCTAATGTACATCCCCAGGTAAAAAAAATCTTGGTTTCATCTTTGATTCTACCCTCAAGCTGGACAAGCAAATTAACTCAGTTGTTCATGAGTTTCCAACTCGGGAGCATTTCTAAACTCAAAAATATCCTGTCATCTAAAGACCTGGAAAGTGTTACTCATGCTTCCATATCATCACATCTTGACTACTGTAACTCTCTCTACTTAGGCATCTGTCACTCAAGCCTGTCCCACCTACAACCTGATCAAAATGCAGCCGCAAGGCTCCTGACGGGTACCAGAAAGAGAGAGTTTATTACTCAGATACTCGCATTGGCTGCCAGTTAAATATAGAACTGATTTTAAGGTTTCATTATTTGTTTTTAAAGCTCTCCATAGTTTGGCTCCAGGTTACATTTCAGATTTTCTTAGCCTCCACCTACCCACTCGAACTATGCGCTCCTCCAGTCAGATGCTGTTATTAGTTTCACGCTTCCAGTTCAAATCTAGAGTTTACAGGGCTTTCTCCATTGCTGCCCCGAGACTCTGGAACAGTCAAATCAAATCAAATCACTTTTATTGTCACATCACATGTGCAGGTACATTGGTACAGCACATGTGAGTGAAATTCTTGTGTGCGAGCTTCACAAGCAACACAAGCAACAGAGTTGTGCAGTCTTCCCCCTTTCATAAAATCCTCTTCATCCTTGGAAGTCTTCAAATCGAATCTGAAGACCAACCTATTTTCTAACGCTTTCGGATCTCCCTGACACCTCTTTTATTCTGTTTTAGCTATTCTGGTCTTTTATCTCATTGACTGATGTTTGCATGGGTATACACATATATATGTATTTTATATTCACATATGTGTGCTTGTGTGTGAATGTGTACATTTTTGTATATGTATGTGCATATTTGCATGTACAGATATTTTTTACAAACATATGGATGTCTTACAATGTTTCTGTAATGTTTTCATCTTATCTATTTTAATTCTTTTTATTATATTATCCCTCTGTTCAGCACTTTGGCTGACACTTGATGTCTTTTAAATGTGCTATATAAATAAAGATGACTTGACTTAAATTATGTGGATCTTTTTCATATGGATACATATGTGTGAGTTTGCACTGCCTCAAGCTGACACATACAGCACCCATCCTCCAAGCGTTCCCTATGTGAAACATGTTCCCACAGTTATTTCACTGTTGTCAGACGTACAGACGCTTGGGTTCAGTCGGCATTTGCCCGTTTCTGGTTCTGGACCAATCAACACTACTTGGAAAGTTTGTGTTGCCCTTACAGTAGGCTAGCAACTTGCAATCAGCTCAAGATAACACCATCTTCTCTATTCTACCACTTCAGTCCACGTTCAGCTCCTCCTCACTTCCCCTCACACACACAGCGACAGCAGAAGAGAGAAACTATAGGCTAAACGAGCATGACAACAGCTGAAGTAACAGTTAAAAAAAAAAAAAAGGGCAAGGGACTGAGCAAAGTTTTGGTTAATTATCCATTCTTATGTCATTATGTCTACTGAAACAATTTTTTATATGATCATAATCAAATAGTATGGCCAGGATGAAATCTAATCAAAACTGAAACGTCATGTTGAGGCCTTCCATGAGCCTGTGCTGATCTGTACGTTAAATGTCAGCAGACAGCATCCCGTCTATGACGTCAGGAGAGCATCATAAACATATGACTCTCTGCTTTTAAAGCAAAGGGCAGACAAAGACACTGATGATAGATCTGCAGAGGAACAACCAGCAACAGCAAAAATCCATTGGTGCTGCAGCATGAAAAGCCGTGTGCATCTCCTGCAGGTAGCCTGTCCTACAAAAAGGACAATTACACTAGAAGAGGAAAAGTTCACTGCTCTCCTCCGAGTCTTGATACAAACCTGCAAAGTATGGGAAAAAACATGGATGTGTGTGGATGGTGGATTAGCTCTGGGCTCACTGATGATTAGATAGTAATAACTCAGAACATGGAGGCTCAGATGGATGGGGAAGGAGGGAGACACCCGCACAAACACACACTCATACCTCAGATTATACCCAGCAGAGGAGAGGGGGAGGTGATGGATTGCCTACCGAGACGGTAGTGAAGAAAGCTGAGTGGAGAGACAAGATTGAGAAGAGGTCAAATAAATGGAAGGGTGAGTGGAAAGAAGAGATGGAAAGAAAAAGAGAGAGAGACTGTGGGTCCACAAGATAATTAGATGAAAGGAGAGAAATGAAGGGGGAGTGGATTAGATATAACTAAGAGGTAAAGAAGGACAGATAAAGGAAGAGGGGGGAGAAATGAAACAAGAGAAAAGATCAAGCAACATGAAAAAAAAATTAAATTAAAAAAAAAAACCCTGCAAAGTAACAGAGAAAGTAGGACGCCGACTTCTCTGTGGCATTTGGAGTTTAATAAGCATTGATTTTACTGTGAGAGGGGCCGACTCTTAAAACCACATGTTGATATCACAATTCAAACTCATAAGATTAATGATGGCATTAATAAAACTTTGGCCTGCTTGGTTACAGCTGCAGTAAAAGCTGTCGGCAACACGCACAGGGCTTATTGATTTATACTTCTGTACTCACAAACTGTATCTCTGCAGACAAATTCCCATCCTACTGCACTTAATTAAGAAATAAATCTGGTATTTTATTGCATCTACTGAATGGCTGCTTTTAAAAGTGGGAGGACTGCGGTTTAGACTGTAATGTTGAAAAATCAACCTTTGTCAGTGAGAACCAATTTCTGAGGTATTAATCAGCGCTGTTACCAGTTTATTATATTGGTGAATGATTCACACTACACTTGCTTTCTCCTGGCCCAACTCTCAACTCCCCCTCCCCTAGTATCTGTCAACCCATCCTTCACCCTCAATGTGTTGCATTTTTCAAAATATTTCAAGTGGGCAGAGAGGAACCTGAACTGGGGAACTACATTATTCTTTAAAACAGCTCCTGGCAGATGTGGAAACTTGATGACTCTGGCAACCCAATGAGTCCCTCAGTGGTAGTTTCACTGTTTCTCCTTAGCCAATTGTCAACAGGAGATAGATGTGCAGGGGAGCAGTCACTGACAACACTGGCCACAAGGATAATGAATAATGTACCCACAGACCAGGCCTCTTACAGCATAGAGCGATACGTGACCCATCAGTGTTGCTGTCAACTGTCAAGCCATGCTTGATCCCATACTTTCGCTGGTATGTGCATTTCCCTGGGTCAAAAGGTCCCCAAGGGTTCACAGACGTCGTAGGAGCAGAGAGACAACAGCAGCAACAAGTGCAAAGGAAACAAAAGTTTTAGCTGTGCAAAGAAGTCCTAAAATTTCTGTATTGAATCTGCCATCATTCTACTTAGGCTAACCTAAGTATATCCATCTGTTCATTATCACATGCTTTGAAGTTATTTTCTGATAAAAGAATTCATCTTGATATACTTTCACACACTTTTGATTGATTGAATCCAGTGTTAATGAGCGGCTCTAGCTCAGGCCGTACAGCTTCCTTGGGGTTCAGTATCCTTGTGCAAGATACTCAACCCCAAGTTGCGAAAGCAAAGAAGAGCTGGTGAATGAGGTATGCTGTATAAAGCACTCTGAACTCTCAGGAAGAGTAGAAAAGCGCTGTATAAGAGCAAGTTCATTTACCATTTCTATTTTACCATACTGGTACCAACTGCCAAATTCACGACATACCCCTGAGGTAAGGGACAGTCCCATAGCTGCACTCTTCTTATTGTGTTTCACTCAAAAACCACTTTATTTGGAATGTAACACCTAGTCTGGATCGAACCTCCTCAGAAACAGAATCTAAGTAACGTATGTAGCAACACTGATGTTACCCACTGGTTTCTGAAACCGGCATTTGAACTCTAAAAGTTAGAGTTGTTCAGCCTGACATGATGCCATACTATGACTTTTGCCGATTTGTCAGGTGAATAATGATGCTAGAATGTACATCAACTTTTATAAGTATATTTATTGTTCTGTAAAGATGAGTTGGTTCCTGTAACAGTTTCATAGTGGCTATAATAAGGAGAAGAAAAAGTCTCAAACCTTTTAGCCAAGGTTTGAGACTTTAAGAACTAAATGAATACTGTACACATGAATTATCTTAATAAACAGGTAATCACTCAATATAAATACACCCCACACGGGACACAACTCATACCCTCCCTCAAGGTATTGAGCATCCTCTGGTAGCTTTTGTATTTATCCCCGGTTGACTTTTGGGCAGGTGTATGAACATCACCATCTTATTGCTCCAACGAGCAGTGTTATGACTACCACCAGCCTCCTCTCCCTGAGATGACAAAATAAATGTAAGCCAACAGCTGGCTGGAGACGATTCTCTGTGCTGACACTCACATTGGACCCGGGCCACAACCTCTATAGTAAAAGCAATGGATAAGAGTGGCCCAAGTACACACACACACACACACACACACACACACACACACACACACACACACACACACACACACACACACACACCCCCCTCAAGTGGCACTGTATCAAATATTGATTAGTGGTCCAAGTCTCCTTGGTTACTTGATATATTAAAGTGAAAGTTCTCACTCACTCACTCTCTCTCACACACACACACACACACGCACACACACGATCTCTGTGTGAGTGTCAGTTGTGTTGCTTCCTGGATCTGGCAGGTAGCTGAAAAGTGATGACATCTGAGCACCCCCACAGTGCGTCAGAGTGTGATACCCAACACATGGCCGCATGAGCAGTACACACATGTGGCTCATGTACAACGTACGTTTAAGAAGCGTGTGTGCGTGCGTGTGTACGGAGTAGATTTGAATGGAGGAACAGAGCCCATTCACTGCACAAGCTGCTGGTTCGTTAAATGTGGTCCATGAAGGGTGTCTTACACCACAATCACAGAGTCTCTGCTACGTTGCCTCGATGATGGAGACTCTGAAGTGAGGGAAATGGGTGCACAATGATAATATGAAAGATGCTGGAGACTGTAGTGGGATAGCTGTAGCTCAGGGTTACAAGTCATTGTGAGCCACATGGACCAAAGCTCTGTCACGTCATTTAGTCCATAGAGTTTATTTCATAGAAAAGAAAGAATATTTTACTCATGAATACATGTTGATCACTGTGCAATTACATGTTCCAAAAGATTCATACAGTCTCATAAACATAGAATTGATCCATTAAAAATACATCCTGCCATCTTACATACACTAGCTGACATGACCATTGCCTTTCTGCCTAATCATATTTTATGCATGTGGTTACTATGTTTAAGCTTCCTCACAGCTTCTTCTTGTAATTCTGTGCAGACACAGTTTTTACATGCAGGTGCATTTAAACACAGGTTATACACAGGACACATAGCTGCTAGTAAGACCAACAGACCCTGCACCTCACACGGGTCCCTGAATGCCGACATGGGAAGTATCACTGGTTAATCAGTGCGCGTACCATTGTCTGTCTGTGCGAGTCTGGGTATGTGTGTCCCATGACAAATGTGTCCATTCCACCATTTGGACAGGCCATCAGGATATCAGACGCTTTTCTGCTCTGCTGTTCAAATCCATCTTTTTACACCACCATCAAGTGGAGGAACACAGACAGAGGAAGAGAAGAAGAAGAAGGAAGATGAATGAAAACAGCACAGGAGCAAGAGAGGAGGGCTGCGAGGAAGGAGCTGAAGAGCAGGGAAGATGAAAGGGAAGAAGACATGAGCACGCGAGCAACTGTTGGTCGCTAGGCGCCTGACGGTCACCATGGCAACATGCGGCGCCACGCTGAGCTCCTGCTGACATCACACCTGTTGAAGCAAAGCGCGCGCGCGCGTGCGTGCGTGTGTGTGTGTGTGTGTCTCTCTCTCTCTCTTGGAGCCAATTAGACTGAGGAGGACTCAGGGACAGAAACAGACAGAAGAAGAAAAAGGACAGCTGTGTAGATTTGATCACCTCCTGGGCACAGCTGCTTACATGTGGCACACGTGTGTGTGTGTGTGTGTGTGTGTGTGTGTGTGTGTGTGTGTGTGTGTGTGTGTGTGTCCCTTTCTCTTCTGAGATGAGAGAGTCTGTGACATCAGCAGCAAGACCAGCACATGCTTCCAAAAGCTTCAGGTGACCACCCTCCCTCTCACCACAGCAACAGAAACAAAAAGATGGAGACAATGCAATGGAGGGAACAAAAATAGACACTTTTATTACCAGCCTGTTTGTCTCAGCCCCTGTATTACCACAAGAAAACAGCTTTATATCTTTTTTCCCTGAGAATTAAAGCAAGAAAAAAAAAATCAATTAACTGAGACGAGAGCAACAAAAACAGAGAACAAGGGGTGGGGGGGTGGGGGGAGCTAATGGTGCTGATGCTGATTTGCTTTGGCAAGTCCCATCAGTTCTCTGAGCCACATCTGTGGATGAATAAAGCTTGACTGGGATTTGAATTGGTGCATCGCTGTGAGTTACTGTCTACCGCTCCACTCTGTGTGTCTGTGCTCGGCAGGGCAACTTTCTCTTGTCAGCTGAATATTTTATGTCCGTTCTCATGGCTGAGCTCTTTTAACAGAATTCTCACACACACACACACACACACACACACACACACACACACACACACACACACCTTGTGTAATCCTTACCCTTCAACCCTGTCTGGTGTGGGGGATTCGATTTAAAACGGTCAATTTCACATCAGAAGCAGTATCTTTATGCCATCAACCTTTAGAGCAAAATAACACGCAGGGAGAAATTCGATTATCTCACCTGTGATTATCATACAGAATTAAATTATTCTGGGGGCTACATACAGGAACTTCAGCCAAACTTTAAAACTGATTTTTCCTCTTTTTATAGAGAGAAATAATAGTAATAATAATTGGATGAAATGAAAAAACAGAATACAGCACAGACGTGTGTGACCAATCAATGCAGTGTGAACAGGCAGGCTGAGGATAAGAAGATTATCCCTGACATCCACAGATTACACACACACACACACACACACACACACACACACACACACACACGCACACACACACACACACACACACAAAACACTACTGTAGAGGACAAGAGGGACCGCCGAGATTACTCTTCCTCTCCGGAGTCCCTGTTTTCTCCGGCAAACACATTCCCACCTTTAGCACCAGTGTAGCGCTCTGAAGCTCAATGCTGCACCCTGCTGGTTATGTGGCACAAGAATAAGACCTTCCCCAAGGACTCCACTGGGTGGTTGAACAGCTAACAGTCGGTGAAAAGACCGTATGCTCACTCTTGTGGTAACCGTTTTCCACTTTATGGTCCTTAAATTGAGGTAATTTGAGTATATAAAATCACTGTCAATCCTTTAAGACCTATGTTACAGATAAAACCTGTGGTCTGTTGAGAGTCTGCCATCATTTTATAGTTTGTTTAATTTTAATCATATGTAAATTACTAAAGATGGAAAAAAAAATGTCCTAAATATGAATATACTGTTTTTTTGTGTTCTCCCCTCTTGTGACTTGTGATATGATTCTCCATGGAGAATCATATCACAAGTCATTAGCCCTTAAATTTGTAACTTATAGGCATTTAAAATTCAGAGCTCTTTAAATTGCTGATGTCTCAAAGTTTAAAGGGACTTTTTCGTCACTTGCTCAGAGGGGGTCGTGCATGGAAAGGGCAGCAATGCCACTGCTGATGGTGCAGGACTGGACTCTGTCTCTTAAGGGAATGATAGATGAGCACAGCTGGTAGGGCAAATGCAATAACGGTTTAAAAGTCACCAGTTACAAGCTAAAAATTAAATGAATATATTGTTCAGTTCACAGGTGCCGTTGTGAGTTTCTGACCCTCCTCCAGGATCAGCTTCTGAGCACTGCTGCAACACAAGTATAACCGTTGTGTCTGGGAAATGTCCTTTACAAAGACAACACCTGTCCCCAGGGCTGGACTGGGACAAAAAAAAATCGGCCCGGGCATTTTGACTAGAGACCGGCCCACCAAAAATGTGACGTCATTCAGGGGTAAAACCGCAAAGGATTCTGGGAACTTGTGGCAAGAGGTACTAGCGCATGCAGGCTTTCAATTGAACTCAGTTACACAGCGATAAAAAGAAACACAAAAAATGGCAATAGCCGGTGTTGTGCCAAAAAGCGATTGTCTGCCAAAAACTGATTTCCGGTATTTGCCAAAAACTGATTGCTCGTATTTAAATTGCTATAAGTAACTTGTTGGGCTATAATATGTGAAACATATGTCAAATGCATCCCTCATGGATGACATAAAGTCATCTCTCCATCTCCATCTCTCTCTGCTGCTCTTCTGTCTCCTCTGTCACAGACTTCTCCACTTTTGATGATAAATCAGCCTGGTGCAACATGTAAGGATTGGCACAATTTGTTAAGATTTTGAGGAGTTTGAGAAACTAACCTTAAGCATAAAATAAAATTTACTATCAGTAACTTCATAGCACCCGCCCAGCAGTATATAAACTCTGTCATGCTAGCTAGTAGCAGTACCAGTTATTCTAAGCGACTGTAAAAAGTCAGCACAACGAAAACAAACTACAACTAAACTTGGTTTATATCTGACACAGAGAGACAGCAGGTCATAACTTCTTACCTGAAGTTCAGTTCCTCTGCCACTATGAACGGCGGCCGCCTCGGTCTCTCCTCCTCTTGCCTCCCCTTTCCCTTATCCACCTGCTGGCCTCCACCACTTGCTGATGTTGCTAAATCTGTGGAAGCTATGCCATAGCTACCGCCAAACAATTCAGTTATTTTTACACATTTGGCAGCGTCTGCCTGAAGGGCTTGTTTCTTTTTGGCCATAATTTTTTCTGCACCTCCTTCCCTTTTTTGTTCTCCATTTTCTTCAGTTCGTCTATAAGATTGCTAAACAAGGGGGAGGGTGCATCCAACCTCCTCGGCTGTAATTGGTCCAGCCCAGAGTCGATCATGACCAATTGGCCAATCCAACACCTTTCATTATTTATACCCAAAATCGATCGGCCCATAAAAACAAAAAATCGCCAGCGGCTCGCTGGCCAGTCCAGCTATGTCTGTCCCTATGTGTTAGTTTATTGTGTCAGACCCCCCCCCCAAAAAAAAACCAAAAAAAACAAAAAAAAAACAACACACCCACGCACACACCCACCCACAATTGTTCAAAACGAAAAAGAAAAAAAAAATCCCGCCCGGCTGAGAAACAAAAGCCACACAACAAAAGCCTAAAAATAAACACCAGGTTAAGTATCTCCCATGATTTATGCTAATTTCAAGAGCACATTCTTGGGTTCTGAGTTTAAATTTAAATATAAGGCCATGTATGCATCACTACATTCTTATTAGGATTTTACTCTCATCTAATGAGCCCATCCTTTTTATACCATTCCCTAAAAATTGACCAGCAATAAAGCTGACATTAAACACACATTAACAGACCATCAGCATCTTACAGCTCACTTGTACTCTAATGCTGACCATATTGAAACCCACTCTACTTGTTGTTCAGGCTGCACCGAGTTGCTGGGACTTCTATACATCATTAAAGAAAAAAAACAAAAAAAACCACAGTGTCGACATGGAGCTGAAACGATGACAGCACCTGTGGGGCCGCAGAATGCAGAGGACAGGCTACAGACTGCTCCTGGCTGTGCCATTCAGCATCGTTAAACAGCAGTAAATGAAAAGGGAGATGTGAGTTTGTTTCTCTGCTCTCTCTCTCTCTCTGTGTGTGTGTGTGTGTGTGTGTGTGTGTGTGTGTGTGTGTGTGTGTGTGTGTGTGTGTGTGTGTGTGTGTGTGTGTGTGAGAGAGAGAGAGAGAGAGAGAGAGAGAGAGAAAAGTGTGAATTAGAAAACAGTGTGAGCAATAATAAAGAGATTGTGCAGAACTCCGCAACAGGATTGTGTATATCTGTGTGTCCATATCCATGCACAAGTCATAACCCACAGCAATGAATAAATAAAAAAGTGTGTGTGTTTCAGGTTTATATTAACATGTTCTAAGCCGGTCGATTTGTGGCTTATGCCTTTGCCTCACTCTGTGTGTGTTTATATTTGCCTTTTCCCTCCTGCAGAGAGAAAAGTGTGTGTGGCCGCAGGGCTATCCACATCCCCTCTCTCATGCTTGAAGCTACCTGCTGAGGGACTAATCCATTGAATCGCTGGCATTTTGGTGTCCTGATCAGTGTAGAGATGATGAGAGGAGGCAAAAGAGATGGACTGGTAGCTGAGTCATCAGCTGTCAGCAAAACAACGGCAAAACTCATCACTCAGATGAGAGCAGAGGACACACACACACACACACAGAAAAAAAATCTGCTGATTTTAGGACAAACATGTCTATATGATTGCACCGATCACTTATGAACAGCAGAGGGCAGTCCATTAACACTGAATAGGCAGCAGCATGGTCAACAACCCTTGAGCAGTCTGATGAAGCCTAAGTTACTGTCCACTGATCCAAGCCGCTGCAAAACATTTACATTTGCACACCACGATTGGTGGCTGGCCTAACCCCAACCCTTCTGAAGGTTACAGGATTTTTAAGAGGGAGGCTTGCATGTGAGCACAGTGCAAGTTAGTCAAATACATTCATTTTTGCAGCACCTGCAACAAAAACCTGGAATAGCAAACATGCTGCTTGTATTGTGTGGCCAATGCTGACCAGGAACAGAAATGCATGCATTTTCAGAAACGCGTACAACATTTACTGTTTCTGCTTTCAGACCTCTGAAGCAGACATCATTATAGGAGATAACCCTAACTTAACCCTATCTGCTGGAGAAAGGCAAAACTGATTTTTCTTTTTCGGATGTGTCATTTTAAACAATGAGTTTATTTGTTCCCTGATTGCCAAGACTTAGGATAACAGTAAGAGCAAAAATTACATTCTGTGATAGCCTAGAGTTAGAATCAAGGTTTTCACCTTTGATGACTTAGACCTCAGATGGTGATGTCAGCACACTAATTTGCTGACACAAATTTTCCTAAAACTTTGGCACTACTGTGAAAAACAAACAATGTGCTGAGGGGAGCTTGCAAGATATTAATTTTTGGGGAAGCTAAAAAACCTGGAAAATATAAAGCTAGTGTAGGTCGAGAAGTAGAAAGTCTCAACATGTCCCTAAGGTTTGGAAGAGAAGTTTTGGTTTTTGGGTTGTTGTTGTTTTTTTTTGCTTGTTTTATCAGTTTGGATTGTTAACTCGCAACTTTTTAATCAGCTTTACTGCAACGTTACGCCCACACCATACAGGACATGATGTCGTTGCTCGCACTGACAATAAGCACACAACCCACAGGTGCCTTTGTCTGCTGATTTAAGTCAGAACAGTGTGTGTCCTTAAAATAACGCTAAAAAAGAGAAACGTCTTCATTCAGCATTTCTGCAGTAGTAGAAAGGAATGAGCTATTTATAAATTAATATTACTGCACTAACAACCAGGCAAGCTCCAACAGCTCAGCCAGTCATTAGGATCTTTTTATGTATGGTTCCTGTCAAGAGTTTATGTGCACTCATTATGGTCATTGTTTTAACAATAATGGGATTTCATTGAATTCTCCAAACTCCCCTTTCTCTGTGGCTCAGAGACCGCACAGCATGCAATTGTAAGAGTCAAGTTTCTTAATTTTCTCTTAGTGATCATGACTGACTAAAGCTGGGATCTCTCCCCTGGGCTTTTACCGCACTCATTGGACTGAAAAACATAGTGAAATAGACCAGTGTGATCAATGCATATCTGAAAAAAACAAAAAGCAAAACAGAAATGTCTCCCCTGCACCCTCTACCGTCAGCCAGGTTTTCACCCACCCCTGAGATGGGTGAAGAAAGAGGCCCCAAATCGACACCTTCAGTCTTGACTAAAGTTTGTGGGTGATCATATGGACAATCATAAAGACTTTTATGTTCACATGAGATAAAAATGAAGGTATCTTGCCATAATTATCAGAGTTTGAATGAGTACCTAAAACTGTACTGCAGAGCATGATGGGGTTAGCATCATTTCCTGGGGCTGTTTTGCTACCAGTGACTTTGGCACAGTGAACAGAGTGATTGCAATAATAAAGTACATTAAAAGCTCATTGGAGAAATCTGGTTAAAACAGGCCAAATATCATTTGAAAACCTGAACTCTGACCATTGTTACAAATAGACCATTTAACTCACATATTAAATCAGACCAGTGCCAGAAAATTTTTGATGGCTTTTGAACTTCTTTTATTTCAGAAAACCAAAACTTGTGAACTGCACTCTTTTTGAACTCTTATAAAAAGGTGTATTTTATAAATAATTATTCCACAGGAAAAAAAATAACCGTTTGAAAAAAAACATTCAAGCCCAATACTGTAAAAGTAACACTCCATGTAAACTCCAACTGTAGGCAATTAATCCCTCTGATGGAGATTTATCCTGATTTGGGTCTGAATCAGTCTGTACCAGTGTCAGTCTGGATTTAGACCTCTTGACAAATAAAGCTTGACCAAGAATTAAACTGGTACCTCAGTCTCAGTTACCATCTGAGACAGACAGCCTGTGCATGTGCCTTCAAAATCCAACATAAATGTCAAAGACTTTCCCTTTGTAATGTTGTGTTAACAACCTCTTTCATCCTGCAAAGCATTCTATACACAATCTTATCTAATCTTATCTGCCTGAATAACATGCACACACACTCATAATTATTTTTTATCCCCACCAACAGCAGGGAGAGAAAGGCTGGGGAATGTTCACATGAATTCAGCCATGCAGTAAAAAGCTCCAAGGATTGCCTTTGTGAGCATTTTCTTGCACTTTTGACTCTTTTCTTCCTTTAACTTTCCGGTAAGCTAAATGCTTCAAGCTAAACATAAGGCAGAGGAGCCATTTTAGAGTTATCAAAGTGCCTTTGGCACTACATTTTCAACACAAAGGTAATAGTGACCAAACAATTTTCCTCAAGCTGGGGAAGTCTCAGGCTCCTCTATGTAAATATGAGTGTGTACTGTTTATATGTCTATTAATGGGGCTCACACACTATAGCACTTCTTTTCTATGACTGTCCTGAGCTAAATCATTGCAAAGACTGACTTAATTTTTTTTCTTCCCAATAACAATTTAGAAAAACCATCAACTTTCGTCCAAGCCCCGGAAATGTCCAGAATTCCAGTAATTTAGTAAGGTCCCTAACCTCCCTCCTAAAAGCCCCTATGACCAGGGTAAACACACTTTATAGTAATCGAACTGTGCCATACTGGAGCTGTCAGTCAGTGGGCACATGGCCAAACCACAGTAAAACCCGATGTTCAGCGATCTTGTCTTGTCAGTACTGTGGGACACTCACATCCAAGGCAGACATTATCGACCACCAGAAAATGTCACAGAGAAGTCCTATAGCTATATCACACATGACAAGATATAACGAAAAAGGCCAAAAAGTAAACTGTATAGCAATGAGCAATGGCCCACTGATCACCGCAGTGGCAGGATTTTAGATTATATGTCACAAATGTTCAAACAAAAGAGGAAATTTTTGGTGCTGGCACTAAAAAGATTTTAGTTAAAGCCAAACGGGAACTCTCCAACTTTGCACTTTTTTCACACCAATTTTGTTCATTTGAGTGTCATTAAATCACGCTAAGCAAATGGTCAGAAATAATCTCATCAGTGGCCCTTATTCCAGAAACCGGTATGAGGCTGTGTGGTCTGAAACTTACTCCGACACTTGGCACAGCGGCCCTTGTCGTACTCCAGCAGGTCCAATGTCCGGCTTCGATCGCTGACTGATCGCCTCTGCCCGCTCTCCCTCAGCCGAGCGGCCTCCTCTTTGGCGTACACCCCGAGCTCCTGGGTGTAACGCCCATACATCTGGAAATGGACACAGTCATATTTTTAGGTTTCAAGGAACATACATATTAAACATGCCCCTAGACGTCAGTAACAAATCAAAAATACAGTTCAATGAGGATCACCAAAAGTCTGTATCAACACAGGAGGCGTTCAGGCGCAGTCTTAAGCGTAGGTCACCTGCCTCTTACAACTGCTCAGAGCTCGAAGTGCAAAATAAATAGAAAATGAAAAACAGATGTGATGCTCTGGTTACTTGGAGCTCCTGGTTACTATTATGTGTGCAGTGAAAACATGGCATGAAAACTGCAGTGCAACACTTTCTGTGTAAATACAACATGAGATACACTCTGCTGAAATTCTGCCCTATGCTTGTGATGCATTAACTTGAGTTTTGATAGCGGCTGCTCCACTCAGCATCCCAGGCCACATTCTTCCACCAAAGGATAACTTTTTTAAAATGGCGCCATTCAAATACTGCTGTTGATGCGTAAGATCAAGTTAGGGTTAGGTCTGGGTAAATTTAACCACAGTTAAGCATAAAAGATTGATTTCATTAAGAAAAGATTGACTTTCAAGAAACGTTACACTGTAGTATTATATAATACTCCTTATGACTCAGTGTTTGTTTACTCGATGGGTTCCTCCTGTGTGTTTGAGATCTTACTGTATGTCTATTAGCTTGGTTTGCGTCCTCGCTTTTTCACAGGTTTACGTAATAAATTTATGCTCAGCAATAGACTCAGTGACTCCTTACTGGCTGTAATCTGTGACCTCAGTACAGGAACCTTCCATCTCAAACTGACTCCCTCCAAAAGCTGCATCACACACACACACACACACACACACACACACACACACACACACACACACACACACACACACAAAAGTCAAGTCAGCAATACAAGAGGCAGGAAATGTCAAGTTTTATGCACCACCTAGATGGCAGCTCGCCCTCCCATAGTAATCTTGGGTACTGGACAGGAACTGGGACACTGATGATTTCCTCTTGGCCCCCGCCCCCTCCACTCTCATCAGAGCAAGGCTTTTAAAACTTCCTGAAGCAGGTCATGCAAGGCCATCAAGGCCGCATCAAAGTTGCTGTGTGATGTTCAAAATTTGGATACTTATAAACCCAATTCTTTACATGCAAACACATTCAGACTTTTGCAAAATGTTGCACACATCACAGTGTTAGTCCAAAGTGAACAGGACAAATAAGGAAATGGGGTATAATGAAGCCTCATTCCTGAAGTGTTTCAGTATATACTTTCATCAGCACTCACTTGGTTGTGAAAGGTCCCAAAAAGTGTATCGGACTATATTTGGTCATGTTCAATAGAAGCAAGAATAAGAACACAGTGCTAGATACTCTACAGTTCAAGCTGTCCCTTTGGGGATCAGCAATGTACTCTCATTAAAATCTTCTGCTTTGTTTTCACTGGTGGGTAAAATCTACAACGTAGTGGTGGAAATAACAGTGTTAGAAGTGTAACGGAGGTTATTGTTGGTGGTGGTTTAGTTGTTTGAGAATATTGCTGCCTATAGTAAATTGCAAAAATACTGACAGCCGCCAGTGCTGCCCCTCAGCCTCCTAGTAGATGCACCTATTGTATCAATTTGAAAGTCCTAGGTGACTTTCTTCTCGTTGAGGTCAAAGTCACCGAGATTTGAACTTATCAAGATTTTTAGCAGACGCACTGACAATATCTCATCGCTTCATTTTTGCGTTATCGGGTCCACAAAGTTGAGTATCAACACTGCTCAAACAACAATTGGCATCATGTCTTTTTATACTGACATCGGGTGTCCACTGTAGACTTAATGCTCAAGTATTTTGGACAAAATTCACAGTCAGACTCAAACTTGGTAATTCTTTAGGTACTTTTTGGCTGCTCCTTTATTTCCAAATGGGTCGCCACACCAGCCGTTTGATTTGGCACAGACCTGAGGTTTGTGTATCCTCCCAAAGTTGAACTGGGGATGTGTCTAATAAAACACAATGAAGTGGAATCACATAACATGACTTTTCTGTGAAGTTGTAACAGGCTCTCCAACTCTACTCCCTCCTCATCGTTCCATGAATCCCGCTCCCACTCTTCTTCCTGCTCAAGCTTTCCTGCAACATCAATGGAGGCACCGCACTACACGGCCAAGAGTGCCTTTACGTTCAGAGGTGAACATTAACTTAATGGTTCAATTGCATGTGTTATAAAAGTTAATGAAGTTAAACATTTATGGAAATAAACCACTGTGAAAGCGCTGCAAAATTAACAGCTGCTCTTACAAGCAATAAAAACAGTTAAAGGGCCTGAAAGGGGCTCCGTTAAATACGTGATGAAATATGTGTTGTGGTCTGACTGAGCATGTTTAAAATGTCATGTCCTGTGATTTTATTTTATTTATTTATTTATATTATTACAGGGTTTTTTTTTCACCATTAAAAGAGATCAGATTTTTGCTATTGGAAAAAAATCTCAAGCGTTTTGGTTAAAAACTAAATGCAGCAAAGAAGAACCGTGTAAAACTCACTGTGTGTGTGTGTGTGTGTGTGTGTGTGTGTGTGTGTGTGTGTGTGTGTGTGTGTGTGTATATATATATATATATATATATATATATATATATATATATATATATATATATATATATATATATATATATATATATATATATATAGTGCGCGCCCGTGGACAGTGTGAAATATAGAACAGCCAAATATTGAATAATTCATGCTGAGCACAGACACCAACTATCATCAATTTTAAATTGGAAATACTCGTTGACATGGCCTTGAAGGAAAAAAAAGAAAAAGAAAAATCATTCAGGGCACATTCCTTTTACGGGTCACATGACTGTGTTGTGTGTTCACTTTCTTAATAATCAAATGTCCAGATCCGATATAGAACGATTCCGTGCACGGAAAACAGACACAGGAACCAGGATAAAATTTCTTGAAAAGTGGCGCCTGTTGGCTGACAAAAGAAACTGTTTTGATAACATACAAAGGGGAAAAGCATGCAGATCGACTCTCACACACACCCTTACACCCACGGGCAATATGCACTTGTATACACCGTCTGCCATGCGCACAAAAAAAAAAAAAAAAAAAATCTGTGGACTATTTTTAACCACACACACCCATGTACATTCTTGCATAAGTTTGTCTGAACTGCAAATCCCGTATAAGCTGACAGGTTGGCGCAGGGTGAGTGAGGAGCAGCACAGGACTTCAAATTGTAGCCATGGTTCAGTCAAAACAGGAGGTCAAAACAGGTCTTTCAGTTCACAGAAAAGGTGCCTTTGAGTCACATTTATTGTTGGCTCCGGTCACATTGTGTCTCTTGTTACAGCCGTGCTGTGAAAAGGTTGACTACATCTTGTGCAAGTTCTGTCCTTATCAAGCTCGTGTGGGTTCTGTGAAGCCATAGCAGTTATGTCACTAAAGTCAATGAAATTCCAGGAGTAACCAGGAGCCCCAGTAGTGACTTTATCAAATAGATCAGGTATCAGCTAACAATGACTGATAAAGATTAAATCTAGCCACTTAGATGCAAATCTAAGTGTGTCTAAGTCCCTGAATATGCAGATCTATGAAGTGACAAATTAAGGAAGTATGTGTTCAGGCCAAATTCAATTAAGTGAACACCTGACTTTAAGACAGTGTGCAGCAGAAGATTTCGAAAGGCCAAGGACTTTTTTTAGGTGGTAAAATATAATTTTCCAACCGACTGAGATTAAAGTCTTCCACCTTTCGAAACCACCAGTGTAGTCACTGAAATAGCCCACATATTTATCTGACAGGTGCTTAGCATAAGCAAATCTTCAATATTTTTTTTGTCAACCAGTTTCCTTCCAGTGTTCCTCATGTTAGTTCCTGAAGCATAACTGTATAAAAAGTGCTGCTTCACTGAGGAGCACCTGAAACTGCCCGGCTCAGTCTTATCAAATCATCTGGACTTGAAGTAGGTGTCTAAACCTGTAAATGGCAGGTAAGAACCAAAGGCAATGTTAGTGGAAGTCTAATCAAGTCATTAGACTTCCACTGTTGTATTAACACTTCATTTTCAAGTAGCTGTTTGAAGTAGTTGCTTTTCTGTGCATCATTATTGGATTTAAGTCAAGATTTCACAGCTGAGCTTATTACTCATCATGTATTTGTCACATAGTAGTTGGAAGTTGAAATATTAAATATAATGGTATAATTTAATAATTCATCTGTGGAAGGTCGCATGTACCTACAGTTGTCAAAACACACATGCGCATGTATCCGACAACTAGGGCTGCTCAATTAATTGAATTTTAATCACAATTACGATCTGGGCTTTCATGATCGTTAAAAATGATTGAGCCGATTATTAGCCCCTCCCTAATTTATCCGCGACACCTTAAAGGCCGGTCCGTGAAAATATTGTCGGACATAAACCTGTCCGTGGTGCAAAAAACATTGGAGACCGCTGATTAAGAGGACCTGAGGGAAGCTTGGAAAGCTAAGCAGAAGTTATTTGGAGAGGAGAGTGACTGCCATTGGTTGAAAAGAGAGGTTTAAAAAAAAAAAAAAAAAAAAAAAAAAAAAAAAAAAAAACTTCAGTGGTGTTGCACACTATTTTATATTATTTTTTAAATACATTGTTATTGTTAACCCTTTAAAGCCGGTCAGAGCAGCACGCTCCGTTTTGTGTAACTATTTTTAAATCCCTGTAGAACCTGAACCGTGTAAGCTAGCGCAATAATTTGTTTTGCATATGAAACCGGAGGAGTTGTACTTACATCTTATGCCATCAGCTTGTCCTCGGTCATGGTTTCCTTCCGCATAAAGCTTTGCAAAAATTGCATAAAAAGCGCTTGCAGGAACAAAAACATAATATTCCAGAAACACGCTTTGCCGATCCGATCAGCTGTTCGTAACATTTCCCACAGTGAAACAGACGTCAGCGCGAACTATCGCATGTCCGCCATTTCCTGCCTGAAACCGGAAGTGACGTCATTTTCGCGGAAAATGTAGTTTTTTTACTTGTAGGCCTTAAAAGCCTATACTGGTCATGTTTGACTTTTCTGAATAGTTGCTGGGATGCTTAGAACTCGATTTGCACTGCTGGAAATAGTTTATTTTGATGCACATGCTGTTTTCTTTGCAAATTTGCATCATAGGATTGTTTTTTCGTTTTTCCTGCAGTATATAAAAATTAGTGTATCTCCAAAATAAAACTATGAAGACACTCAAAATAAATTTCCTGTTGTTGTAAACTATTTTTTGCACCTTTTTTGTATTTAAAGTTTTGAGGGATAAACCTCTTAAATTTCTCCAAGTAGAAATATATGTAAAAAACAAAACAAAAACGATTTTCAATTTTTTTGTAGTTTATTGCACTTTTTTGCAATTAATGTAGTTACTATGGACTTAATGCATACATATTATTAAAATATGGGCTATAACAGTTGTATAGCAACTTGAAATGCTCCCACAAATGGCACTACAACATGTAAAAAAATAATATAAGCTCTGGCGGACTTGGTTCTATAGTAGGTCGAAAGGGTTAAATAAATATCGTCAAATAATCGAGATCTCAATTTCAGTGAAAATAATCGTGATTATCATTTTTGCCATAATCGAGCAGCCTTACCGACAACCACCATCAACAAAATGCAATTCTCTGGGAAACACTAGCATACCACAGAACAGTGGAACTTTCTTTTAGAGGCCCAGATGAACAGAATCAAAAGGCTTTGAAAGCATTTAAAACATTTCTTGATGAATTTGTGGTTCGAAAATGTGGATCTGGCTCCAGTTGAAAACCACTTCTTAATAGTAGACTCTTCTTGGTAGAAAGGATTAATAGACTGACAAGCCTGGAAATACCTCGCCGGGTCCATGTTAAAGTCCAATATGGGAGGAGGACAGGAATGAACACAAACAGTGGGAAACGGAGGAAGAAAAAAAAAATCAAGAAGGGAAACATTTGGGGAGCGATTTGGGGTTTCTGACATCAAATGCCAACCGCTGTTTAACCCAAGATGCCATTCTGCATGGCATTCTCAGCCACATTCATGATCGCCAACCCTAAGTTTTAATTAAGTAAGGAGCTTCAAACGCGACGGAAACTCAAAAGACCCAAAAACAAGAGGGCAGAAATAGGCCTTCTCAGATGCACCCCTTGAAACTCGGATCTGACCAAAGAAAGAAAACAAACAGACCCATCCAGAACAAAGACATTATTGGTTGAAAGCCTATCATTATGCTGAGCATAGTCAGAAATGGGCATTTGGCTGAGCCTGAATGCCTGGGTTAATTGATCCCAGATGAATGGGCTGTCCTGGACTCATTGTCCTGCCCACAAGGGCAAGAGAGAGGGCACAGACAACAAATAATGCCTGTATTGATATTAAAGGTATTAGCTGCTGGAAAGAAGCGGAGAAGCAAGGTCCTTTCAAAAGGGAAGTTTGTTGCAAGACCACGAAATCTATTTAACATGGTTTAAACACAGTTCAGAGACTAAATTACAAGCATGCAATTAACAAGGGACAAGGATTGGGTAGGCAGAAACCAACTGTGACTCCAGGGTCAAGTCACCTTGTTTAATGACAGGCACTCAAACAGGTAAGATAACAGCAGAGACAGATAGATGATTCCCAAGTTGTTCCTCATCTTTGTTTAGATGTAGTAAAGTCTTACAAAAAAAAAAAAAAAAACCCTACATGGAATGTTGGGGAAAAGAAAAATGCTTCACCTGTTTTCAGATCGCAGTATCTGAAGATCTCTGGCAGGGTGCTTTATTTCACAGGGGCAAGGTACATTGAGTGCATATTTCCATGTTTACTACAGTAAAATATTACTTAAAATCTGAAACAAACTTTAATACCATGTATCTCTAAAAGCTGAGATTTTTCAGCAGACAGGGCAACAAAACGCCCCAGGACAGTGTTAAGACAACAACTGCCAATGATGCAGGACATTTCAGGTGATATCTGAAACTGTTTATGACTCCGAGAATAGAAAACAAGATCAAAAGATAAGAGATAAGACAGGAGATCATGGTTTATTGATACCGTTATCAAAAAAGAAAACGTTTGGAGAAAGGAAACAAGTCAAGATAAAGAGGACACAGAAGGTGAAGGTGAAGTTTTCACAGAGTCTTAATGTTAATCAGTGAACTAGACTAGCACAACACACGTGCACACCTGTTCCCTCTTGCTTGTTTGTTTCTTTTCTATTGTCTTTGCTGGACTTGAACTGACATCATCAGTATTTATCGTCTCGGTTTCCGTTTAGATTTGTGTACACTGTAAACACAGTTGTCCACACCTAAACTGAATTTGATTTTAAATGACATTCCCCTCATGTCTACCTTTTTATTTTTATTTTGGGATTCTATTCTAGTAGCTTTGCATGAATCAGATTTGATCCTTAGCGCATGTTGCTTGTCTTCGGAGCAGTTCAACTTTAAGCCAGCTTTTTTTTTGCTTTTGCAAACAGAACATGGGAGGGGCTTCTGATGACCATATTAAAGATATCTTCTTTCACTTAGAGGTTTAAAGATCCAACAGTAGAAAAAAAACTAAACATAAAAAAAACATAAGAAAAAACAAACAAACCTGAAAAATAGTTTGTCATAAAATAATAAAGTCAAGTTGAATGTAGCTAATCTAACTTGCTGTCTGTCTGAACAGCATGTTGAATGGTTGTCTAGCTTTGTGGCCATCTATAAACACATTTGTTTTCCTTTGTGGCCGGGCAGCATGTCTCAAGAACTTGTTCTGAGTCAGTAGTGCAACTGTAATTGTAGAGTTTTCTCACACAATTACACAAAGAGCCTATTGAAGACACTAATTCGGGCTGGGTGACACCAATAGAAGTTAACTTTCGCCCACATGGGTTAAAAATACTTAAACTTCAATGGAAAAAAAATGCTGCATCTAGGAAGCGTGGAAGCTGACATTCTCCTGCAGTCTGAATGACAACTTTGTGTCACCACCCGTGTTCAGCCAAAGCTGTACGATTTATTGTCGCTTGGTTAGAGAAAAGTGAGTGACACTGTAGGATTTTATGGTCAACAATGACAGGCACATTCAGATCCTGCTGTCAGTCCTCCCAAAAATTGGAAGTTTACTTTACTTGTTTGGACCGACAGCTCTTATAGGGATAAAATCTATATTTCCACAAGTTTGAAGGCATTTTTGAGACTCAAAATGTGGTTTAAGTGTGAGGGTTACAGTTAGGTTATGGTTAGATTTAGGGTTAAGAAATCATTTGTAATGGTTAAGGTAAGCAACTAGGGAAAGTATTATGTCAATAAGATGTACTTTTAAGGAAGGAAGAAGAGAATTTAAAAGAATCATTGTGTGATTTAATCTGAAGGAGGGACTGTGTTAGAGGACTGGAAGAAGAAAGGGTGCGCGGTGAGATGGCGTAGGACAGAAGGAGGAATTTGGTGAAAGATTCTTCACCCGAATGAGAAGAAAGCTGTGTGGGGAAACACTGCACCGCTTTGAGATTTTAATGTTCACAGAACATTACTGAGCACAGCAGCACCTTTGTCTGCTTCTGAATGGCTGGCTGACTTTTTAATTTCAAATCTGCTACTATTTGGCAGAACTTCTCGCTTTACAATTAAACTGTGCAATCTTACATTGACTCACAGATATTTTTATCTCAACAAAGTAAAACAGACAACACTAAAGACGACTACAACACTTTAAAAGACAAGTGAAACTCCTTCAAAAGAATCAAAATGAGGTCCAGTGTGAGCCGTGCCAGGTAAAGGTACCACAGTGTGGCTACAGTCAATCTGTACCGTACGACACAGGTCTAAGGAAGTTGGGTTTAGGTTTGATATCTGCAGACTTCTCCATAATAACAACTGAATGATGGGCCATAATGTCCAGATGTAATACTTTGCAATCTGTATCCTTGCTGTTATTTATATATGCTGTTAGCCAACTTTCATGTGATACCCCAATATCACAAAGAGTATACCCATCTTTCATCACACAGCCACCTAACCAGCCATTATTCAGCCAGTAAATCAGTGTTGTTGTGCTAGCCTCGAGCAGACTAAAGGAGAATATAGTTCTATGATAAGCTTATTTCTTTGTAACCTTGCAGGCTTACTTGGTTTTTGTGACCGATTAAGTTTCAATTTTTAAAATGTATTTTTAATCAGGATCACTCAGAAAGTTATGGGTGGATAAAGGTTTTAGCAGACTTGTCTCAGTTCAGCTCTGAAGAGGTTCTGGATGTGGGTCTAAGTATTTTCTAATGAATTCCATTTTGATTCATTCCCAGACAAGGCAGCCATTTTTGGACTAGACCTACATAAACATATACCAAAGAGAAATGGGAAAAACTGAAAAAAATAGAATTTCAAGAACTAGGCCAGATATCTGTCTGTGACTTTGTCTGCAATAGTATAGTATAATCAAGTATAATCAAGGAATATGCAGCCTTTGCATATGCCCTCTTCGTGGTCACCTCCTTCAACTCACTCAGGAGGGATACCAAAGCGTTCCCAAGCCAGCCAAGAGATGTAATTTCTCCACCCTGTCCTGGGGCCTCTTCTGAGTAGGACATGTTCACCCAGGAGGTGTCTAGGAGACATCGTAGTCAGATGCAAATACCGCCTTGACTGGCTTCTTTTGATGTAAAGTAGTAGCTCTACTCTGAGTAGAGTAGAATAGTAGAATAATAGAGTAGTAAATGAGCTGCTTACCCTATGGCTAAGGGACAGGCAAGAAACACTTCTGAGGAATCTCTTTTCCACTGCTTCAACCTGTGATCTCATTCATTTGGTCACTACCCAGAGGTTGTGACTATTGATGAGGACAGGGAGGCAGACTGACAGCAGCTCTGCTTTTACCCTCAACTCTTTTTTTCACCAAAACAGACCAGAAGAAGAACTAGATTGTTGCAGACACGGCCGCAATCTGTCAATTTCCTGTTCCACTCTTTCCTCACTTGGGGCAGCAACTTGTTCCAGACCCTTATCCTGAGAACACCAAAACAGAACACTGCCAGCTGGCTACACCTAAAAATTCTGCCCATGAAAATTATGAAGAGAATCAGGGACAAAGGCAGCCCCCTGAGAACATGTCCAACTCATTGACGGCAATGTGGACCTAGCGCTTGAAACTACTTTTGAACTTTACTGTCAAATACTTTTACTACAAAACATTTACTACTAACCTTGAGTGTAATTCTTGAAAGGTCTAACAAATACATGCTTAACAACCAGCACGATTTTACTACTATAAGCAAATCAAAGTAGCCAAGAAAAAGACTGCAAGAAGAAAGCAAGGAGCAGTGTAATAAAAGGATTTACAGTAAATAAAGGTTTCCCTATCCTCCTGTGAGGGACCCCAGGGGGCTACTAGGGAGTCTTGCAAACTTGTGCCAAGCTGCCATGCCAACCCTCGAGGCCTGTCTCACACTGACCCAGAGCTGGACAAACAGAAAAAGGAGGGGAAGACCGACGGGTAGACAGATGACAGAAAAATAAGAGGCAGGAAAAGCTGCAGGAGGTGTTGGAGAACAGCAGTGATGGAAACGATGCAAAGAGGGGTAAAAGAAAGAGGTGGGGTAGGTGGATATATGTGTGAGGGGGTGTAAAGAAGTTTGGCAGTCCATACAGAATCTATCCTACAGTGTGAGCTGAATTTAGATTTTAACTGTGTGTTGGGGCAGGAGGGAAGAAGCAAGAAGAATGAAACAGTGAAGCTGTGAACACTGGAGGAATGGCTAGTGATTAATTCACTCGCATGTGCTGTGCCAGTGTGCCTGCACATGTGATGTGACAATAAAAAGTGATTTGATTTGATTTGATTAATGACTGGGGTTTCACACATCTTAAACAAAAGCAAATAAATGTAATCAATGTGCAAAATGTGAGCAACAGGGGGGGCTTGAATAGTGACCCTGTCTTTAAACGACTTCAGCTCCAGTTGGTGCAATACGCTGTTTAATTATGTTCCAGAGTTTCAGTTAAATGAATAAGATTATTCAGTCCAATACGCAGCAGTCTCTCACTTCCTCATATCAGTTACACGTAGACAGACGAGCACCGATGTCGTGCTACAGAGACTGTATGACTCTTCCTCTCCCTCTGTCCATTCCTGCTTCATTCACTCGCCCCAGTAATCAGTTCCAACGGCGCACTGGCAGCTGCACATTGGTATTAGCATCACGTCTTAACAACCACCACAGGAAAAGCCACAGACGCTGCAAAGCACTGATATTCACCTGTGGACTGTGTGTGCGCGCACATGCGTGTGTGGAACTTGCACTCTCCTGTTGCCTCATTAAGAAAACCCACATTTACTTGGGCACATTCAGCACTGCTGGCAAACTGCAAACCTGCTCCTTCCAAATACTTCATCACTTGGTCGTCCCTTCCAAGGTTTAAAGCCACATGTGGTTTTGAAGAAGGCTTTCAAACTGCATTCCTCCAATTAATCACCTTGTGTTCAGCAGATTATCTTGGCATTTCTGTCCATTCATTTCACTTTAGAGCACAACTTTAAGTGCTTGTTCCGATTGATGATGTTGATGTTTGGCAGTACATAACCGGTATGTGTATGAACACAAGGCTGAAAACACTGCCAACTCCGATACAGCAAGCTGACTGACCTGGAGGTCGAGAAACATACAGATGACAAGACAAAGCTAGCTGGCTAAAATTTGCTAAACTGAAGTAAATTAATTGTGGGTAACTTGTGGGAAACTACTGTGTTCAAAAGGAACACAGTAGTTTCTGTGTTCCTTTTGAACACCTTTAAGCACATTTGGCAACCCATAGAAATAGTTAACGATCTGTCTTGATTAACAGCTGCTGAGATCTTCAACAACACAGATCAGAGTAGTGACTGAGAACAAAATTAGCACTAAACCTTGCAGACAAGGACCTACCATGCTTTTTGCCTTTCTGTTGTTGTTACTGTTTAAATGGCAATGGGAAACAGTTCCCCCTTAGGGGATAACAAAGTGCAACCACCTACATGGCCACAGTCTTGGATCTTAAGTTGGGTTTTAGTTACAAGGATCTTTGCGGACAAATAAAGAGCTCTAAAAAGAGAAAAATATGCATTTGTTCAAAAAAAAAAAAAAAAAAAAAAAAAAAAGCACACAATCAATTGAAAACCACAAAAGGTTTCCACAGAAGGAACTGTTTTCAATCAATTTACAAGAGGACACAAATATTCGACTATTCACATTGTGTTTCAGTGTAAATGTATTTGAATTTCAATTTTTTTTTAAGTTTGAAACTACACTGCCACTGCAGCGATCATCGAAAAGTGGTATTTAAAGAAAAAAGAAAAGCTATGAACATTGTTGCTGTCAGCAGCAGCAACATGAACTGAAGTATGATGAACAGCACAGTTTTGTGCTGAGGTCCTTCTGTAGTGTAAAAAGAGTCCAGTGATAAAGTCCTTTTTAATTGATGCAGCAAGCTGCCCAGAATATCTGGAGCGCAAGTGGTATTTGGGACAGTGCTACAAGTAATAGTGTTAGGTGTTAATCACAGTGTCACAGGAAAAAAAAAACTAGCAGTGATTCAAGATCAATGTAATAACCAGGAAGTATGCATTGTAAATGAAATGCAGTAACTTGTACATATATCAGGCTAAATAACTGTTAACGGTGTAGCGTGGCTGGGTCCTGAGTTCGCAACTTAGATGCGAGCTACTGACGCAACTGCTAATGGGAGCCTAGGATAACACGACCATATGAGATGGTGGTAAACACATTATAGCGGTGCCTGCACAACCACAGTCTACAGTGTCCTCTAGACACAATCCATCAGTTACACCATGATGAGCCAATCACTTTACAATTGGACGGGTTTTAATTTCACTCAGCACTTATTATCATTTTAGCCATGAATAATTCAGTCCTCTACAAGAGGAAACCAAAAAAATTGACAGTTTTAAAATAAAGTGGCAGCCAGAGATAAAGGCCTTACAGAAAGAATACACACACACACACACACACACACACACACACACACACACACACACACACACACACACACACACACAGAAATCTGATATCAAAACAAGATCAAATGCACTGCTATTCAATAACTGCGCTCCATCACAGTGGACACATTTCTAAACATATACCACCATGATGCTGTTCACAGTGTGTTCTTTCCTTCAGGCTACCCCTACCTATAAAATCCATCCCACACTGTAAACAAACGCACACACACACAAACACAGACACACACACACGCACACAGACACAAAGTAGTGAGATTGAGGTCACTGCAGTGAGGGCGTCCATAAAGAGGAAGTTGTGGTGAAGAGATTCCCATTAGGTAAATGGTTTTGCAGACAGACAGATAGTGGTGTGTGTCTGTGTGTGGGGAGTGGGAGTTGGGATGTCAACCTTCCCATTAACATGAAAAAGTCCACTTGGCTTCTTTTGAAGATCTTAAGACTAAGTTATGGATATTTCTATGGATAACCTATAAAACTGTAAACTGTCAGTTGCAGTTTTATTTAAGGACCACTTGTATTTCAGTAGTGATGCAAATATTCACTGGCACGTCTCTTTTTGACTCACAAATAATTCTCAGAATTTTATTATGAGTTTAACTTCCACCAGTTTCAACCAGTTATTACAAGTTTCCAGTCTTATCGGAGCTACGTTTCCTTTTTGCAGTAGCTTACATCACATGCAACAAACATTTGTGTAGCTTGTGACTTTGCGATGGACTTGCAATTTTCTGCTTTGAGAGTAGTGCAGAAAGTGAAACGTTAACGTCTAATGACAGCCTTTGTCTTGACAGGCATTCAGGAAAGTAAGACTTAGGAAAAGCACCCATTTTATCATGTGGATTTTTAAAAACATGAGCCAATCAAAATCTGGAAGACTGAAAGGCAAAGGGATTAAAACTGCTGCGCAGTCCCACATGAAGACACCTGGTCGTCTGGACTAATAGAGCAACTAATAAAGGGGACAATCCTGTTAAGATGTTTCATTGGCTTATTAAAAATGAAATATTTAAAAAAAAATTCAACAAATCAACCAGTCAAAAAAATTTAATTAAAAATTAAACATCAGGCAAAAATAAGTGGACTGTAACAGACAACGTAAAACAGCCTGCAAAAATATACTGTGAGTATTTAGAAGTCTTTTAAAACTATTACTTGCCTTTTTTTTTTCCTACATTTTATTTTAAATACCAGGCACACACCTGATATCAGGTTACTCAGGGAAGAGCAGCTTTCTTTCCTCACAGGTTAGCACACAGACACCTATGTACAGAATGTGATCGTGCGCTGCTCGGTTAAATGACAGCCTTCAAATAACTGATCAGGCTACCGGCCTGGTTTAAGGGCATGGCAATCAGAATATACACCCTAGGTAATCTGAATATGTCTCTGATTCTTTCTGCATCTTTCTCAGTCATCCCAACCACCAGCAGGTCCAACACACGCACACACACAGGTGCCAAATATCGATATTTTTAGGAAAATATGTAGGCGCTCTAACAGATTCGACAGCCTGTTTGACTCATCAGGGGTACTCTTCATGACTCCTAGGTGTTTATCAGATAAATGATGGGTAAGTAAGGTTATCATGTCAAGTTATAATGTATGTGCTAGCAATATATTGTGACAGCGGCTGATTCCAACTCATCGTATTGATTAGAAACTGATAATTGCGTCACTACGTTACCACAACATTTCATTTTCAAATGCCAGTGCTGAATTGAAGATGAAATGAAATATAACAGTCAGAGGACAGACAATGGAGTCCCAGTGAGAAAAGGAGCTGAGAAAAGACGACTACGCACAATGACCCTCAGTGTTTGCTCCGTCTCTCACGCGTGCTCAGTCAGGACGTGGGAAGACACCGCCATGGCACTGCCCTGTACCGGCCCCGACTCTCACACTCTCACACAGACGCGGGCTGAGGACACACTGTCCGGCAAACTCATCAGTGACATCTGACTGAGAAAACACAGCTGTGACAATAACTAGCCTGAGAAAGTGACGCACAAACACAGTAAAATAGACAAATCCACAGAAAAACGGCACAAAAGACAAAGGCTGGGCTCCGTGCAACAAGTGGTGTGAACCCTCCAGAGAGGGCGACGGCAAGAGCATGTGAAAACATTACGCGGGGAGAAAGACGGGCTGAAATATGAGAATCATAACACAAACAGGACTCCACTAAGCGTGAGGAAAAAAAAAAAAAAAAAAAAAGCATGTGAGAAAAGTCAGACACAGACCCAGGTGAGAGGATAAACATGAATACGACAAAGGCTCACAGCTGCAGACACACACACACACACACACACACACACACACACACGAAAAGAGCAAGAAGAAGGCCACCATTTAGTGCCAGGCAGGCCAGTTTTGTGTCAATATCTCTAATGAAATAAAGGCTGCCTGAGACAATATTCAATCAACCTGCGTGTGAGACAAACCTGCAGCTCTCAGCATATTGCTGCACTGCACCACCACCACCCACCAGCAACACCCCTTTACCAATTAATCTAATAAGAGTCCTGCCTTTGCTCATGAAAATCCCAAACCGCTTCCATCTATGCTCAAAATGATGTGATTTAAAGTAGTTGCACTTCTAGCCTCAATTTTCCCATTTAATAAGCTATTATTATTATTATTATTATTATTAATAATAATAGATGGATTCTGCTTTCAGGAAAGCAAGATTATAAAATTAGTACAAGGCAGAAGAGGAAGGAGGAAGTGGAAAAGGAGAGGATATGACTATCAAAAAGCAGGGACAGGAGAAGGAGAGCAGAAGGAAGTGGAGGAGGAAAAGTGGGGGGGAGATTGGGGGAGGAAGAGATGGGGGGGGAAAGAAGATGCAGGATGGGAAGTGGGAGTAGGAAGAGGTGGAGAAGGAAGAGAAAGAGAAAGAACAAGCAGGGGAGGAGGAGAATAAGGAGGTTGAGGAAGGGGATTATGGGAGGGAGGAATGAGGAGGAGGAAAAAAGGAGAAGAAATGGAAGAGAGGATGATGAGAAGCAACGTTAACAGAAGGGGTGTTACTGAATGTTTATGAAGAGGACGACGAACAAGTATGGCAAGAACCAGAGAGACTGAGGAGAAACAAAAACAAGAGGAACAGCAGAGTCCAATCGAAGGACCGGAAAGAAAATAACACGGATTAATACAAATATGCATAAATTTACAGATATAAATGTAGTTTAAATGAATGGAATGGATATTTGGGATTAAGAACAGCCTTTTCACAAAACAGGAAGTGCTCACTGAATTTAAAATCAGAGTTCTGCTTAACACCGAAAGTCACAGAGCCAAAACACAGACCGACAAAAATCACGTGCACGCACACACGGAGGAATGACTTTTACCCCATTTTATAAAAGATTAGCTGCTTAAGCTTTATCACGTGGGAGGAGATTAGAAACAAGAAAAAGAGAAAACAACTCAATCCTTAAAATTATACACCTGATGACAACAAGTCGGGGGGGGGGGAAATAACCGGCAAATATATTTGATCATACCGTAAAACAGGAAATAATATCAGCTTTTGTGGTGTAACATTCACTAAAAACAGAGAAAGACCTAAAATCTTCCGTGATCCCCATTTCATAACACGGCCACTCTACATATATTGATCTGTCATCAGTCGTGCATGGCCTTTTGAAAATTAAATGATCATTGAGCATTAAGTACTTGGACCAGTGATAGTGAAACCACTCCACACTGGCGCCTCAGTAAATCCACTTAGCTGACGAGTTATATCAGAGTACTTTCAGACACCTAGAGGAAATTAAAAAGGAGGAAGAAAGTAGGGTAACGGCTTCTTAAACAGAAAATTGCATGATATTATAATAGTACGGCACACTGGGAAGCAAAAAATAAAAATGCACCGTTTTCCTTATGTCTGGCTATAAATCATTTTCATAAAGTGACAGTTGTAATTCAGTAAATGATTCAAACATTTGACAGTTGAGAAATAAGTTAAGGGAGTTTGGCTAACGCTATAGTACACTAGCTAACCTAGCTTAGCAGTCTAAAAAAAAAAGAAAAAGAAAAAGTTCTTGATGGATACGTTTTATTTTGCTTTAAAAAAAAAAAAAAAAAAAAAAAAGTAATAGATGCAATGAAAACATGCTTTAAATATGCTTTAAATAATGATCATGCTTTTAACCAGGTGGTGCACTTCACAAATGGAAAAACAAACAAACAAACAAAACAAACACAACAACAACAAAGTTAGCCAGATGTAAATGTAAAAATATTGCCAAGGACCTAACACAAATACAGCTGGCGAATGAAATGTTAGGTAATCAAAGTCCAAAAGAGACTCATTCTATGGGGATATTGAAAATTTGTTTGAAATGCTAGCGCCAAACTATAATAATCTCTTAATATTCATCATGATTGTGGCATTAGTTACAAAAAGATGTTTCTACTTGGTAATATAGATACTGTAAGTTTAAATCGATCCACTCAGTTATCGCTCTAGGTTTTTGTAGAATGACCGACTGAACACCATATATCAGTACAGAACATTCAAGAGGAAAAAAAGAAAAATCAGATTTGCTAAGTTAGCGATCAAACAGAGTTAAGTGAGGGTTAACGGTATTAATTTTTCAAGAATACACAGCGTAACATTGAATAATAAGTGATCTCTCATCCAAAACGTTGTTAATCTTTTATTTAAAAGTGAGCCCGCTAACATTATCACTGCAGAGCTCAGTCCTTTCCGGAGGGGAGTCCTGTGATGGAGAGAGTACGTGACTGAACTGGTCCCGGATCAGAGTCTGAGGTCACCAACAGTTTAGAGAGCACTCAGAACAAAGCAGCTGCCTTTTGTCAAAGTACGAAAGGACAATAAAGAGTGTTTAACTCGCATAGTGGATATGTAACAGACTAACACTGCATTCACATAGCCAACAAAAAGTTTGAGCACACATTTTTAACTACTAAAGCCTTCCAGTTTCATCACCATGTTGAACCAGACGTCTAATCAATACTATCCAGCATGCTTAGTGGATCACTTAAAAGTGCAAAATAATTTGTATAATTTCACAATCATTTGTATTGTGCGAGTCTGCACTTGGCATATCACGGATACGGGCATTAGCTGAACTGCTGTGCATGGTGTATTACCCAAGTTGAGCAAACTACGAGACAGTCATAAGCTTAGAAGTCACACAGAAACCTGAAGGTTTTATGTTGCTGACATTCACTACATTTCACAGAATCTGTCCACACTCGCTGTCCATATAATGAGAGGCAAGCAGAGCAGAGCTGAACTGCTCGTGGGCACAGGCTGTATGATCTCATCTAAAGAGGACTTCATATTTTTAGGGCACAATGAGACGAATGTCAGTACAGCCTCTGCACTGTGGGTCACGGGCTACCTTTACTTGTGCTGCTTTCACTGGAACACACAAACACAGGCGAGGAGATTCTCATCAAAATGCCCCACGGCTAGTCCACTGAGCCATGTGAGCTACACTTGTGCCAAACACACCAACCCCCTACAGCTTGAATCTCTGCCCTTAATAAAAGTCTTAAGGTAGTAATTTTTTTTCCTGAACAGAGGATTTACTGTTATGTTGTGACTAATTTGTACAACATGTGAACTTATGTTTGTGTATCCATGCATGGCTGAGATATACTAAGGCACTGGTTTTATCTACCCATATGTTTTTGACAGGGTTACATAAGAGAAATGTGTGAATACATGTCCTTGACATCCGTGGGACCTGTGGAAGGATGCTGTGGTGTGTGGTACTGGGATTACAGAAGATCCTTTGTGCACTGTGTTACAGTGTAGGGCCTCCATGGATGCTTGAGTCAGGGTAGTTTGGAGGGTCATCCCCTTTGGACGAAGGTGGCAGGGGTGGATGGATACATGTAAAAGTAACATCCACACAAAAGTTAAGGCCCACAATGGCTTATGTTTGAAACTGATGCTACTTTCTGCTGCTAATTTGTCACATAAGGTCACCGTGGTCTTGATTTGGTAGAGTTTTACACAGGAAGTCCTTCCTGACAAATCCGCACAGGGATTTGTGTTTCCAGTTGGAATCAAACCAGGAATCTTTCACTTGTAAACTGCTACATTATGGAGCCACAGTAACTTGCGTCTTGTTTTAAAATAACTTTATAAAGTCCCTGTACATCACAGGTGTAAAACATAGAGCCCAGCAAAGACTTAAATACGGCCCACTAGCCAGCTCTGGAAAAAATAAAGGCACCAAAAAAAAAAAAAAAAGTAAAAGTAATCTTTCAACTGTAGTTTCAGAACTTTTAAAGCTTTCCCAATTAATAAAGACACCCTCCCTCCCCCTGGCTATTCATACGCCACAGAAATTAAGTAGAAGAAAAACAGTAAAATGAAAGAAAAGTTCCCGTTTCTACGATCTGCCATAGAAGGCATTTTATTTTATTTTTTTTTACAATAAATGTACAGTAAAACTTTTATGACTTTAATTATAGGACAGTCTGCACAATGAGCTATCAAGAACTTTTTCCCCTTCACTAAATCATTGCAGAGATTAAATATGCAGTTAAACATCTTTAAACTGACATTAAGGGGAGTTTTGCTGGTCTGGTCCACTTACTGTAAGATCAAAATGAGCAGTATGTGGCCCACAATGTAAAATGATTCTGTACCTAAACCTTTTGGTGTTAATGCAATACAGGCCTGACGATAAAAAGATGCAGAAAAAAGAAAGAAAAAAAGAAAGGCCACAATAATCTTTATTTTGTGTCAGCAAATATTTATCATTGTGTCTCAAAGAAGCATCTGATTTCTTGGATATCAAACCAGCTGTCACCAGTTCTTCACAAAATTCTTCTGCGTACTATGACGGACAACTAAAGGCAGGAACGGTGAATTGCCAGATGTTTGGCATCTTAAATCAGTCAGTTGCAGATTCATTTCCTGCAGAGTCACTGTCGCAGCTTGTGTTAATAAAGGTTACAATAA
>NC_140539.1:7292626-7492626 GCF_057382185.1 Mchenga conophoros | reverse complement strand
ATGTTGTACAAAGCGCTTTGAGTACTCCAGGAGAGTAGAAAAGCGCTATATAAGAATCAGTCCATTTACCATGCTTGAGCCCAATGTAGTGCACCATTGCCCTGCAGCGTTTTAAGGCAGTTAAAACCTAACCCCCCACAGGTTTTCCTCCCTGTGCCACTTTTTTTTTTTTTTTTTTTTTTTTTTTTAAATACCTCCCTCACAAGAGAGCAGAGGAGGATGGGACTCTGAGGATGAGAACGGCTGAGGCTGGTAGTTTACAACCAATACAGGTCATGCACACGTATGATTATAGATGCATGCTAACTACTACTGCGCTAAAACAGACACAATATGCAGCCATAAGGAGATGATACAAAAACTTCTATCTACTTAGGATTTTGGCTGAATCTGTTTAGAAATGTTGAAATGCCTGGCTTAACAGCAGGAGACCAACTTCCCTTTTATTAAAAAAAATAAAAAATAAAATAAAATGTCCTTTTAGAATTTTTATATAACACCCATCTGGATTTTGGATTAGATTTAGTAACACACTGCAACAGCACAAACTTGGTGTTTAAAAAACAAACAAACAAAAAAAAAAAAAAAAAAAACTGTTTTAAAAAGAGCACTGTATGCATTTTTGGAAATTCCTTTCTCAAGGCAAAAATATAGGTAGTGTAATAATTAAATCAAGTGTACAAACTGATTTCCTAGCATTTGTGACATGCAGATTGACTGCTGATAGCGCAGATATTTAACACGATACTTTAACAAGACTGAAATGAACTGAATGCAGCAGTGTTTGAAAAACACCACAACTTCTGTAAATCGTCTGTAAAACTAACCACACTTATGGGTGCTATTTGGAGATTAGGCTCATGTGCTATTTTGCCCTGGTTAGTAATCTGGTCCTTAAGTTAGAGTGTGGTCACTTATAAAAAGGCAGCTGTAGCTGACGGGTATCTGCAAGGCATCATCTCCACTCTTTTAGTGTAGTAAAGTAAAGGAAGAAACAAAACAAAAAACTGAGTATTGATTATAAAAAAATTACGTTACTGGGACCCAAGTGGGCTGCTAGCCTTTGCCGATAACTCTGGACTCCACACTCTCATCCAAATATGGACTTCCAAAAATCTGTCATGCTAGCTGGTTTGCTATTTGGTTGCACTTTTTGAATGTAGTGAGTATTACTATAGCTTATGTATTGTAGTTCAGTTACGCTGTATGACCATTATAGCAGGGAGTAGGGTGTAGAGGATAAGTCAATCGTTTCTGACACTACCACAGTCACTTCTGGCTTCAAAAAACCCAACATGTCGTCAGCCAAAGGGCTAACGTTAAAGCTTCAAAATCCAGAGTTTAAAACCACTGGGTAATGTCACAGTGGCCAAGTAAATCTTTTATATACAGTCTGTGGCGTTCATACAAACATTCCTTCCAATTTACCACCCACACATGCACGCACACACAAACACACGAGCTTAATATCAGCTATTTGAGCATAGCTTCTCACCTGCACTCAGAGATTTGAGAGCAAAGACAGAAGAAAGGCAATTTTAAAAAAAAACCTCCTACACTCTCATATCTGTCCTTCCTCAAAGATTGGCAACTCGACACACATGCACACATAAATCATGGAGAAGAGTGGCGCAGGGGACCAGCTTTGGGAGAATGAGCTGAGCCGTAGGTGCCATACTTACAAAAAAAAAAACAAAAAAACAAAAAAAAAACCCAAACCCAAAAAAAACCAAACACCCACCTGCGGTAAAAATAAAATGGGGAGATGTTTCAGCTACAGTTCGAACACAGAGAGCAATGGAGAGAGGGAACAAGAAGTGCAGAGCAGAGCTGGGTGGACCTGAGGACTCATCTTCACACAGACAGCTGGGTTTTCATCACGGAGAGAGATTATGTTTCAAAATGGCAACAAAATGTATGATCAACAAAACAAATTTAACATTATAACCATTGTAACATTTTGGTTTTGTTCATTTTTTTAACCCATGACACATTCCATTGAGAGATAAAGTCTTAGTCATGATAACATATTTTCTGTTGCAGAGATTTTGTTGCGCACTTCCCAAGCATAACAATATGTTGTGTTACTTCCATCAGTGAGAACTTTGAAGATGAAACGAGGCTGGGTCTTCCAACATGACAATGATCCAAAACACACCGCCCGGGCAACAAAGGAGTGGCTCCGTAAGAAGCATTTGAAAGTCCTGGAGTGGCCTAGCCAGTCTCCAGACCTCAACCCCATAGAAAATCTGTGGCGGGAGTTGAAAGTCAGTGTTGCTCGGCGACAGCCCCAAAACATCACTGCTCTCGAGAAGATCTGCATGGAGGAATGGGCCAAAATACCAGCTACTGTGTGTGCAAACCTGGTAAAGACCTATAGTAAACGTTTGACCTCTGTTATTGCCAACAAAGGTTATGTTACAAAGTATTGAGTTGTATTTTTGTTATTGACCAAATACTTATTTTCCACCCTGATTTACGGATAAATTCTTTACAAATCCTACCATGTGGATTCATGGATTTTTTTTTTTCACATTCTGTCTCTCACAGTTGAAGTGTACCTCTGGTGCAAATTACTGACCTCTGTCATCATTTTAGGTGGGGGAACTTGCACAATCGGTGGCTGACTAAATACTTTTTTGCCCCACTGTATACTGCTGGTAGAGTATGTTGGCAGGTGGGCAAGTGAAAGACTGGTGTAAAAAAAAAAAAACAACAAAAAACAAAACAGCTGTAATTAATAACTGCGTGCGTAATTATTAAATTAAACTAATCAGGGACTGTTGGCAAATATGCCTTGCAATTATTCTGATTTGGTCTACTAGTTTAATACTGTTATCAGTCCTGAAAATGGCAAACTCACATATACTGTAAACAGAACTTCTATTGCACTTTTATAATGATTTTCCACAGGATTTACTGTCATTAACTATATTGTAATGCATGCATTCATATACAGATCAACAAATCATATGTGTAAATTAAGGTATGCTGACACACATGGTGGATTAGCGCTCTAAATGTATAGAATACCAAGGCATCCAGTGACAAGCATCAGATGGGAAACAAGTTCAGTGAGGGAATACATCTTAACCATTAAGAACAATTGGAAGAAGGCATGACCAAATGTGGTTGATAGAAGCAGCTTCTTTCCAAAACAGTCTGTTTTATTCGGTGTATTAGTTCTTCTTTCTGTCCCTGCGTAGAACTGTGCCTCACTTTTTTCAGTCAGTGTCTTTTCTTAAAGGTCGTAGCCAGGTCATGCTTGGGTAGCATCAGGTGGCACTACAGGCTAACACAGTGGCCTCTGGTGTCACATAATGCACTCTTTCCAGTGTGAAACTGAGGGGAGATTACTTTATAGCAACATGCCTTCTGGCCTACAGGTGTCATCAACACCAGTAAGTGCCCACATGGCCCTCCAAGTATCAGAGGTGCTGACAGACTGGTGCTCCTCTCTTAGTAGTGCTTTCTCTAGAGAACACTGAGGTGGATAAATGATACAGGATAAATGGCTTCAGCTGCATAAGGGCAGGTAGCAGCATATATCATCATATATTCATCTCTTCCACTCCCAACTTGGATCAAGTTAACATAAGTGAAATAACTAACACAAAAAACATTGACATCAAAACACAACAGTCCTAACCCTGATCTTTAAGAAGTGATCTGGGGCAGAGGGAGCAAATGACATCAAAGGGGAGAAGGTGCTGGAGGTGTCACTGTTTATCTCAGAATCAGAATGGGGTTTATTGCCAAATGTTGAGCAGGTTTACAACATTAGGAAATTGCTGCGGTGCTTCAGTGCAAACATAGTGTCATAAATAGCACTTAAATAGACATGGAAAAAAAATAAAAGTAGGGATAAGAATTAAAAGTGCTACGTGGAAAGATATGTGCATGAGATATACATGAGATATATACATGAGAATAAGAATTAAGAGTGCTACGTTGAAAGATATATACATGAGTGCAGGTGGTGATCAGTGCCAAACATGGAATGATGCAGTGAACACAGCGTAGGGTCATGTGTTAGTGGTGGGAACAGTCATATGGTTATTGTTCATGTGTCCAACAGCAGAGGGGAAGAAACTGTTCTCATGGCGAGAGGTTCTGGTGCGAATGGACCGGAGCCTCCTGCCTGAGGGGAGCAGGTCAAACAGACTGTGTCCAGGGTGAGAAGGGTCAGCTGAGATCCGAGCTGCACGCCGCAATGTCCTGGAGGTGTACAGGTCCTGCAAAGATGGGAGTCTGCAGCCAATCACCTTCTCAGCAGAGGGCACAACACGCTGCAGTCTCTGTTTGTCCCTGATAGTGGCTCCAGCGTACCACACGGTGATGGAGGAGGTGAGGATGGACTCGATGATTGCAGTGTAGAACTGCATCATCGTCCGTGTTGGCAGGTTGAATTTCTTCAGCTGCCTCAGGAAGTACATCCTCTGCTGGGCTTTCTTGATGACGGAGGTGATGGTGGGCTCCCACTTCAGGTCCTGGGTGATGGTGGTACCCAGGAAGCGGAATGAGTCCACAGAGGTGATGGGGGTGTCAGTCAGGATGATGGGGGGGAGTGGAGCTGTGTGCTTCCTGAAGTCCACAATAATCTCCACTGTCTTCTGGGCATTCAGCACCAGGTTGTTGTGGCTGCACCAGGACACCAGACGTTCAACCTCTCTCCTGTAGGCAGACTCGTCCCCGTCCGAGATGAGTCCAATAACGGTGGTGTCATCTGCAAACTTGATTAGCTTGACAGACTTGTGGGTGGAGGTGCAGCAGTTGGTGTACAGGGAGAAGAGCAGAGGAGAAAGAACACAGCCCTGAGGGGATCCGGTGCTGATGGTCCGGGAGTCCGAGACATTCTTTCCCAGCCTCACATGCTGCTTCCTGTCCGTCAGGAAGTCAGTGATCCACCGGCAGATGGGATCAGGCACATTCATCTGGGAAAGCTTGTCTCGGAGATGGTCTGGAAGGATGGTGTTGAAGGCAGAGCTGAAGTCCACAAACAGGATCCTGGCGTAGGTTCCTGGGGAGTCCAGATGCTGCAGGATGAAGAGTAGGGCCATGTTGATGGCGTCGTCTACAGACCTGTTGGCTCTATATGCAAACTGCAGGGGGTCCAGGAGGGGGGCCGTGAGGGTCCTGAGATGGGAGAGAACTAGGCGCTCAAAAGACTTCATGACCACAGATGTCAGAGCCACGGGTCTGTAGTCATTTAGTCCAGTGATCCTAGGTTTCTTGGGGACAGGGATTATGGTGGAGGACTTGAAGCAGGCAGGCACATGACATGCCTGCAGTGAGGAGTTGAAAATGCCAGAAAACACTGGGGCCAGCTCGTTTGCACAGTGTCTGAGGGTGGCAGGAGACACGCCGTCTGGGCCGGGAGCTTTCCGAGCATTCAGGTTCTTAAACTGCTTCCTCACATCTGCTTCATGAATATGAAGAGTTGTGGTGGGAGGAGGTGGTGTGAAATCCTCTTTTGTGTGGGGTGAGGAGGGGGGTGTTGTAGGTGAACGGTTTGAAGGTGGTGATGGCTCTATGGAGGGGGGAGAGGTGGGGGAATTAGTGTCCAAAGTGTCTCTATTGTTGGGGCTGTTGGAGGTGTGAAGGCTGCCTGATGGCTCGTCAAAACGGCAGTAGAAGTCGTTAAGGGTGTTGGCTAAGAGCAAGTCATCAGTTTTAGGCTTGTAGTTTGTGATATTCCTAAAACCTTTCCACACAGAGGCCGAGTCATTCTCTGAGATCTGCTGCTGCATCTTCTCAGAGTGCTGATGTTTAGCAATGTCCACTTCTTTAGTGAACCTGTACTTGGCCTCTCTGTAGCAGTCCCTGTCTCCGCTTCTGAACGCCTTTCTCTTTTCCAGCCACAGCTTTTTGAGTTTAGGAGTAAACCAGGGTTTGTCATTGTTATAACTCACCCTGGTGCGTGATGGCACAATGCTGTCCTCACAGAAGTGGATATAGGAGGTGACAGTGTCCGTAAACTCGTCCAAGCTGTTAGAAGCAGCCTTCAATGTGTCCCAGTCTGTGGTCTCCAAACACGTGCGAAGCTCCTCCACAGCCTCGTTGCTCCACAGTTTTTTAGTCCTCACGACAGGTTTGGAGAGCTTCAGCCTCTGTCTGTACGCGGGGATTAGGTGGATCATGACGTGGTCAGAAAGTCCGAGTGAAGCGCGGGGCACCGCGCGATAGGCCCCGCTGATCGTGCTGTAACAGTGGTCCAATGTCCTCTCCTCTCTGGTCGGGCATTTAATATACTGCTTATATTTTGGAAGCTCATGGCTCAGATTGGCTTTGTTAAAGTCCCCAAGAGCAATGATGAGAGAGTCCGGGAATGTCCGCTCCGTGTGGAGAATCTGCTCCGCGAGTGCGCACTGAGCTGCCTGCGCATCTGCGTCTGGCGGGATGTAAACAGCGGCCAGGATGAATGAAGCAAACTCCCGCGGAGAATAAAACGGTTTGCAGTGAATAAAAAGATATTCCAGAGAGGAAGAGCAGTGCTGAGCAATCACTGTCACATCTGTGCACCAGCCACTATTGATGTAGAAGCAGAGACCTCCACCTTTGGACTTACCGGAGAGAGCGGCCTGCCGGTCCGCGCGCAGCAGATGGAAGCCCTCCAGCTTGAGCGCGCAGTCTGGGATGTTCTCACTGAGCCACGACTCCGTAAAACATAAGACACAGGAAGAGGCAAAGTCTCTGTTCATGCTTCTCATCAGGGCCAGTTCGTCAATCTTATTCCCGAGTGAGTGTACATTAGAAAGGAAGATCCCAGGAAGAGCAGTTTGCAGTCCGCGTCTCCTCAAACGCACGAGTGCGCCGGCTCGCTTCCCTCTCTTTCGGCGTTTCGCTTTCCTGGTCAGAGTCAGCAGTAAATCTGCCGCAGATGCGACAAATATTGGAAATAAATCCACAGGCGTTGTAGTCCTGTAGTTAAGGAGCTCTTCTCTGGTGTACGAGTATCCAGAGGAGTGCCCAGACACAGAAGAAATGCACAAAAACAAAACAAAAGTAAAGCACTGAAGCACCAGGGCGACCATCCGCGGCGCCATCTTGGTAGCGGCCTGAGAGGTTTTATACCAAATTCAGGATATCTTCCAGAGGGCCAAGTTTGTTTGAAGTAGTCAGCAGCAGCAAAGAGGCTGGAGGTTTGGGCATCCTGGTTTTGAATATTTGCATAAGCTCTATGAGATAGTCATAATGTGAGGTAAGCGGTCTGGGAGCGAATGGAAAGGGAGGCATGAGCCACAAGGTGCCCCTGAGCATATGCGCACACAGACACTCTTTTTGGATTTCATAACAGATTAGAAAGCCAAATGCATTATCAGCCTCTCCACCTCTGTGAGTTTGATCCTTGAGGCCGGTGCTAGCCTGACAGACACCTTATTCTTTGTGTACTTGAGCCAGACAGGTCAGATGGTTACATGACAACACTGCAGATATCATCAGTGTAACATCCAAGTCAAGTTTTTCCTCCCTGAAAACAACAGCAGAAATCAATATGCTGTTCTGGTCCAAGTCTGGTGTGGATTTCTGATCAGATTTTGAGAATGAAAAAGAAAAAAAAAAAATATATATATATATATATATATATATATATATATATATATATATATATATCTCTCTCTCTCTCTCTGTCTCGCTCATGTCTGCGGTAGGCTTGCTTAGCATAGGGGGTCTAGCCTTAGGACCCTTACTGGATACAGACGCCCCAGGCAGGAATCGAACTTGCGATCCTCTGTTCCAAAGGCGTGTAGTCTAACCACTACGCTATATATCAGTGCTTTTGAGTGCAAGCACAGGGTTCATCCAAATGAATATTTTAACACAGAAAACACGGTAACTGCATATTCTACTGTAGTACAGAAGGATTTGATACAAAAAATAAAAAAAATAGGCCTGTTTGTTCTTTTAGCAGCTCAGCAAACATTTCCTACGCTATTTAACCTTCTCAAACTGGTTACTGCCTACAGATCAGAGGGAAAACTAAACCTTTCTAGCCTGCCAAAATGAAATTCTGAAGACAAGACTGAAAATGTGCATTTTGTCTGGATATATTAAATGCTATCTGCACAAAGGACATCAGCTGCTGATGCCTGCGGGGCTTAAAAATAAAATTGTGTGTGTATGCATACATGCATGCATGTATGTGCGTGCGTGTACACACACACGGGGTGCAACGATACACAAAATTCACGGTTCGGTTCGATACTTTGGTGTCACGGTTTTATTTTATTTTTTTCGATACAAAAAAAAAATTTTCATGCCTTTTTAAATTTGTCATTTATTAAAATTATAAATAGATATTTTAACTCAAAAGTACAGTTTTTAAATTTAATGTTGCTGAAACAACAAAATAATAAAAAATAAATCTGATGGAGAAATCACTCATCTTTGGAAAAGAGTTTATTACAGAGAAATGTCTCTTTCCAAAATAAAAGCTATACTATACGCTTCTTCTGGGCTGTATTCTCAGCAGCATATTAAACATATCAGGTCCCCATAAGGAGGATCATGTGCTAACGGCTGTCTAAATGACTCGGGTAACGTTTGTAGCATGCGTGCATGTTGATTTTGTCTGCTTCCACTTGTCTTTGCACTAGGATGATGTCGGCGTAAATGTGCAGTCATATTCGTTGTGTTCCCACTAGTGCTGTCAGCGTTAATCTCGTTAAAATGACATTAACGCCATAACGTGTCAAATCTCCGTTAATGAGTTACCACGGATCACCCCGTGCGTGGGGCTGGACGGCGTCAACACGTTAACAAGCTAACTGCGCTAACGCACTAGTTCCCACCAATTGAGCATTGCGTGGCACATCCTACATACTGTTTTACTTTTGTCCATGACGCGCGTACCTTCAGGGTCATACTTCACATGAAAACCAAGATAGTTCCAAACGCCAGATCTGAATGAGGGTGGGGGAGGTTCAGTTTCGGCTAGCATTGAGGCAGTTGCCATTTTGCAACGAGCTTAGCTTCTGTTTTGCTAGCTTGCGCTGCGCTCAGTGGATCTGCACTCGACAGTGCAGCCTAGGCGGAGTAGTCGAACGCAGATCCACTGAGCCCTCAACACAGACAGCATCGTCAGAAAAAAAGTTGATAAATGTAAAAAAAAAAAAAAAAAGAAAAAAAAAAAAGAAAAAAACAAAAAACAATTGTATTGTTCGATACATATGTGTACCGAACTGAAAGCACTGTATGGAATGGTTCAATATCGATACGAGTATTGTTGCGTCCCTATATGTATCGAACAATACAAAATTTTTAATTTATTTTATCAACTCTTCTTTTTTTTTTTCCTTCCTTTTTTTGGAAATTTATAGAAGATCTATGATGGAAAAGCAGAAGTAACACAAACTCTAGATATCATATTGTAGAGTCAGTGTTAAACCAACAAATAATCAATTTATTGATAATAAGTTTATCTCTTAACTCATTCACTGCCATTGACGTCTATAGCCGTCAATTGTCAATGGCTGGCAGTGAATGAGTTAACTCCAAACCTTAATGTACAACCTTTAAAAGAGGTTATCACTGTGCTAACACTGGAAATCTAATTTTAAAAAAAGTCTACTGGCCACATCGGGGGAACAGGATTTTTGAATTATTTTTCCATTTATTTCGAGCATGTGTGTACATATACGCAAAATAGAGCATATACACAGGAAGGAAAATACAGTCCTGCAGTACAATAGGTGCTCGAAAAGGAGTTGGAAGAAGTAACACTTATGTACTCCCACCCGCTTCACGTGATGATTAATTAAGTTGGTCCAAGCTGAAATACAAATAAACAACCCTGATCCTTGCTTTCACAGTTTACAACAGTAATTGACATCAGCAGATCATGTCGACTATGAAATCATCTTTAATTCTTAGAGTGAAGATTAACCTGATAGCAAAAAGTTCAAAGTGCTCTGTACTTGTGTCTCGGCCAAAGGTCATTTGAGAGATGGGAACCACCACTCCATCTTTGATCATTTTGTTCATAGCTGGACTGGCCATTGGCCCACCGGGCATTTGCCCAGTGGGCAGATGGTGATTTTTCGTTTTTATAGGCCAATGGGTTTTGTTTGGTTTTTTTCCCCCCCCCCTTTTTTTTCCCATAACGGTAAAAACACTGAAAGGTGGTGGAATGGCCAGATGCTGGGAGACGTGTAAAAATAACTCAATTGTTTGGTGGTGGCGATTGCGGAGCTCCCACAGATTCAGTAACATTAGCAAGTGGTGGAGGCCAGCAGATGCAACACGCTGGCAGGTCGATGACGGAAAGGCAGGAGGAGCAGAGACCCGAGGCGGTGAACTGAACTTCAGGGGCCCGTTCTTCGTACGTCGCTCACTACATCCAAGATCAAATGACACATCCAAGACCAAACCATCGCACTAACCGTGAGCTCACTAATCTGGTTCCCCGAACACACCTGCTGTTGACGATTAGTACAGCTGGACGCAGTAATGTGACATCACTGGGTGTCGTAAAAGGGGCTACGCATCGATAGTAGAAACATTGATCGGCAACCCTCTGATTGGTCGGCGAAAATGTCGACGGAGCGCGCTCGGCTTGGTATTTTTCGGCAGCAGAGCAAGAACTCTTGAGTGAGGGATTTCAGGAGTTTCAGAGTTTAATCAGAACGCAAGGGAACACTGCAAAGGCTGCAAAAGCAAGGAGCGAGGGCTGGCAGAAAGTTGCTGACAAATTAAACTCGTAAGTGATTTAATAATAACAATAATAATGGAGTGGATTGATATAGCGCTTTTCAAGGCACCCAAAGCGCTTTACAATGCCACTATTCAGTCACTCTCACATTCACACACTGGTGGAGGCAGCTACAGTTGTAGCCACAGCTGCCCTGGGGCAGACTGACAGAAGCCAGGCTGCCATATCGCGCCATCGGCCCCTCTGGCCAACACCAGTAGGCGGTAGGGTAGATTTATTATATTACACTATATTATCCAATATTATATTACATTATATTATAATATGTTATATTATATCCCCTTTCACATTAGAGCCACAACAGGACCCACTAGAACATGGAACAGGTAAAAGTGAAACATAAGAATATTCTACAGAATGGTAAGATTTATCACTTATATTGCTTTTCGTCTCTTGGAAAGAGACCCTGGAATAATCTGTTTGTTTATAACAGCAACCAAGAAAAGGGCAGAGCAAAAAAAAGACAGGTGGTGGTCCTGCACCCCCTCGTCAACAAGTTGGTTAAGTAAATAATACCCTCACGGGAAAATCGATCTCTCGCTATGAGCACACTGTCGCGCTGAGCTAAAGGATCCTGTCTGTCCTGCAATATACGCTGAATTCTGAAAACTCTCCTTATCAATCTTGCACCTTCCGCAATGGGTGGCTCGCGTATACGGACAGGACATGGCTGCGACAGGCTTCCCAAATCCACCTTCGCTTTTATAGCCGTGGTCTCTCATCTTGATTACACAAAGTAATTTGCAATTACTACTCTGAAATATGAATTACATCTGTAATAATCACATACATGTAATAGAATGTTAATAGTACATTTCCCTTTTTTAGGAAATGACCTGTATGCATCTGTGTGACATCAATAAATGGATCAGTGCTGCATTATCTTCAGTTACATTGATAATATTTATTTATGGTGAAACAGTGGTGGAATATCGCTGTTGCTTTCGTATAAATGAAGCGGACATACCTGCGTGGCCGCGATCTAATCCTGTTTACATAAAGTAAACCTGCTCCCGAGCAGGTTTACGCTTACGGCTCTGTTGCTATGACAGCAAGTCCCGGATGAGCTTCGGGGAACAGAACGATCCAAGATCAGGCGAAATCGTCAACAATCAAATCCAGCTAACCTACTTAGCGAGGTACGAAGAACAGGCCCCAGGTAAGAAGTTATGACCTGCAGTCTATCTGGGTCAGATATAAATCAAGTTTAGGTGGAGTTTATTTTCCTTATGCTGACTTTTTACAGTCAGTTACAATAACTCGTACTGCGTACTAGCTAGCATGACAGAGTTTCTATACAGTTGGGCAGGTGCTATGATGTTAAACTTGTTTTATCTTATTTTATTTATAAGGTTAGTTATTAGAGTTTCCAACCGTCCCATAAAAAACGGAATCGTCTGGTATTCAGAGAAAATATTGCGCGTTTGGTATTGAGGTGAAAAGGAACACAGTTTGTCCCTGACTTCAGCTACAATAAAAAAGACAAAGCTGGAGTTATTCTGTGTGTCTTTGCTGGACAGCTGACTCTTCTTTCATTCTCCCCCTCCCTCTCCTGTTTCTACTTCAATCATGAAACTGATCAATGATCAGCTGATCGGCTTTTCTCTCTTGTTTATCGCCCACTTTGCGCCAGAACGGGGAAACCGGCGGATGACGCGCTAAACAGCAGCACGTTTAAGCTTGATCAGCTGCTGTTAGAATTTATTTAATATTAATTTCTAGGATCAGCTGATGTTTGTTGGAGCCATGGCTGTAAAAGCTGGTGGTCATGATATTGGTTTGGTTATCTGGTGAGAGGGAAACATGAAGATGAAATCAGGAGATGTCCTTACTGAATCATCAGAGCTGAACAGATGATGGAGAAACAGGTTTACCTTTTAGGTGACATGAATGAGTTTAAGGGAAGTTATGAACCGTTTCTGAGAGACAAATAACACCAGGATCCTTTTCTTAGTAGCTGACAGCTGGTAACTGTGCAGGGGCGGGTCTAGCAAAGTTTTGCCAGGGGGCCAGGTAGGGGATTAACAGGGAAAGGGGGGCACAAAGAAATACTTTTCTTTTTTCCTCATTTAAAATGTCTCGCTTTTAACAAATAATTATCTGAATCTTACAACAAACGTTTTCATCTGATGTAAAATGTATAGAAATCCATTATTGTACATAGTAATTTTTTTTAGGGTCCCATCATAATTTCTTCAGAAGTAGCTAAGTACTGTATATGATGCCAGTATTTTCCCACACTTTCTAGATACTGTACCAGTACTGTGTGTAAAATGCCATCAAATAGTCACTTTTTAAAGGTTGCCATGTTAGAAAAAATATTTTGCCCTGCCATGCTGTTTATTGATGTGGCAAATGAATGCTTTATGAAAATATATCTAAATCTGTCATCAGTAATCAGTAATGATCATGTCTCACCTCTAGTCTTCTCTGTCTTAATTTCAGGTTTTCACCATGTGTTGTAGATAGTTCAGGAGGTTAACTCGACCAAGCAGTCTACTTTCGGGTACTGTTTAGAATACCAGAATAGGGAGGATGGTGTAGGTTTAAGTTTATTAGACTGATACATATATACCAACAAGACAGTGTACATCACTGTCACAACAGCGTTTGTTTTCATTCAAAAGGATTTATGGTTTTTCCTATAATTCCTGGTGGGCCGGTCCCTAGTCAAAATGCCCGGGCCGACATTTTGTCCCAGTCCAGCCCTGATTTTGTTAGAATGATAGTCTCCATCAAAGTGCATCATGTCAGCTTAAATTTCATTTATTATTAAGGTCAGTAGTTTCAGATGGTGATGCCACAGTGTGGCGGTTTACACATCTTCCCAACAAGCAAAGGGTTGAAGCAGGAAGGGTACCTGGCATACAAATGTCCTCTGAGCAGGGATGTTAAAAATTTTCAGATGATAGATTAATGGTCATTTCACGCCTGACATGCCAACAAGTATTTTTTTTTTAGATGACTTTGTAGCTTAATCACAAACTATGGCAACTAAGTGGATGACAAATGTAGATAGTGCTTTCCCTAAAACTTTGATCAGTAATAAAAAAAAAAAAAAAAAGGTCATACTAAATGCTAATCTAATGATCCAAATTTACAACTCATAGAACAATTGTGCAGTGTTTCATGGTGGACTGGAGAGGTTAAAGGTGAAAGCAGATTAGAAAAAAGAAATCACTTTGGAGAAAAACAGGCAAGAAACTAGAGAAATAGAGAGAGAAGGGAGGTGATTGATGGGCGAGAGGTAGATTAGCTGCAGAATTAACCAGTTAACAATCAAGTCACACACTCTAACTGCAACTTAGATCTAGTGGGCAGACCTTCAAACAAAGTGTGTTTAATGTGCATCTTTCATGCCTGTATGTTCCTGCATGTTTTCTGTAGTGTGCCCATAGTATCCACTCCGTTTGTGTTTGTGTGTGTGTTTGTGTGTGTGTGTGTGTGTGTGTGTGTGTGTGTGTGTGTGTGTGTGTGTGTGTGTGTTAGTGAGAAGACTAATCGTATGTTGTGGTGAGAGTACAGAGGGGCGTTCAAAGGCACACAGTCATTCTCCCAGGGGGAAAGAATGCTGTGGAATTTGTTTGCAGAAACAGAAAAACAACAACAAGACAGAAAATGCACAAATTTGTTAGAAAGGAAGGAGGAAAAAAAAAAAAATAACACCGAGAACTAAAAGTAGAGAGCATAGAAGTCGCTGCCACATCCAGAAGCTCTGTAAGTAGGTGCCGAAGCGAGTCGCACACCACAAAAAGGTAGAAAGTTAAAGACCAGCAGAGTTACGCCCCATTGTAATGTGATGCTAAATTAAACAGGGCCACTCACAGCTCTTCTGTTAAAACATGCCAGAAAAAGTCAGTGGCATCCGTTTTACAGCTTACTGCTATATCCAAAGAACTGTGTCTAACAGTGAGACGCACACAGCTGGGTCTCAGTGACATAAACGCAGGTAAAATAATAACAAGTCAGAAGTTTGTCTGTCTGCATGTGGGTTTACTTCTGCTGATGTGTGCTAGAGGGTTTATTTTAATAGCAGTGACTTCTCAGACTTAATCTTTCCTTTTTCTCTCCAGTGTCACATCACATTACACAATCCATCCACACACACACACACACACACACACACAGCGCCCAGTCTTGCCTTTGCTACAGCAAAGCTAAATTATAGTTATGTACTGTGGATGTGGTTGTTCAAATGACTACAGGGGTGCTAAAGAATGACAAATTGAAGAAAGCAGTGACACGTTTTATTTACTTAGCCCTGAATTTGACATCTAATGTTCTTTGACTAATCAGCAAAGAGGACTGTGCTTGCATAACGCCTGTTCTTTGAGGGGAGCACATCTGAGAGACTGCATCAATATACTTTAAACCTGTGAAGTCTGACAAGTGTGTGAACAGCATGAAATATACCAAAAGGGCTGACACACGAAAACTCTTACAAAATGTCCATCTTTCACAATATTTAAATAGGATATTAGTCAGCCTTTACTCTAAAGCCAGCAGAAGCTACTGCACCACCACCATCACCAACAACAGTCGCCTCAAGGTGTTAGAATTGTATGGTATAGATTGGGTTCTTGTTCTAATCAAACTATCAGGTGCGCCCCTATGAGCAAGCACTTGGTGACAAGTAGGGAGGAAAAACTCCGTTAACAAGAAGAAACCTCCAGAAGAATCAGGCTCAGGGAGGAGCAGCTATTTACCACGATAGACGATAGAGCGACAGGGGAGTAAACTATGGAGGAGGACACCCACCCCAACCGGCCATGGCAGATGACCACCACTCCCTGAGCCTTGTTTCTTGTTTCTTCATGGGGTTTTTTCCTCCCCACTGTCACTAAGTGTGTGTCATGGGGTGTTCAAATGATTGTTGGGGTTTTCTCTGTATTATTGTAGGGTCTTTACTTTATAATATAAAGCGCATTGAGCAACTGTTGTTGGTGTTACTAAAACTGACTTGAACAAATAACATGCACATCATGAGTGAAAAAAGGAAACAATAGCAAAATTTTAAGAAAATAAAATAATAACAAAATCTTACAGGAATTTAACACTTTCAAATTTAGACATCAGAATAAACCTCCTACTTGCATTTATCCCAGCTCATAATGGTTTTTATTGTCATTACTATTATAGTGATGATGACACTCTTCATTTACTTTATGGAATTTTCCATCATTAACACACACATTTCCTATACCAGATGCAATTGTTGCATCTGGTTGATGCATTGTTATAATGTTCTAATATGTGATGTTATAATGATCTGTTGTACATCTGTTGCCAAGCTTTTATTGTGGTGGCTGTTGGATTATTTTATTCGCCTGTTTCTGTTTGTTTTGTAATTTAAAAATAAAATAAATACATAAATACAACAAAACAAAAAACAAATACTGATAGTTGCAGACAAAGGGCAACAAACTGTAAGACATGAAAAATATATATAAATTATAACCTACTGGCCTTGTCCTCTTTAACATGTTTGTATTCCATTATTGCAGATTTAATTTGTTTTAAATCATCAGCCAATCAGCATATAATGTGCCATGTCTAGTTAAAAAACTAATTAAAAACTCATTACACTGTGTAAAGCTATCAAACGAAAAAAAAATCCAAATTAAAAGCCAGAAACATTATCGCTAAATTAAATAAATTAATTAATTAAATTTTCTCTTCAATTTGTGCACAAAGAAGAGCCTGTTCTCCATGCATGTATGTAGCTTGTTGCTGGTTCTCCATGCATGTAATAAAGTGTTGAGCAACCCCTCATTTCTTTACACTTTGCAAGGAAAATGAGAAACTTGTCCAGTGATTTACTGAGACATACAAACGAACACAGAAATACAGTGTACAAAGCAAAAAATACAGTTTATACAATTATCACTCTCCAAGTAGTTTTTAGGAATAGTTCTCAAGGCTTCTTGAAGGACATTCATAGCCAACGTCCTTTGGATGTTGGCTGTTTAGTAAAAGTCCATCTTGTAAATGATTAATCAATAATAAAAATAAGAATAAAGTAATAAAGTTACTTATCAAAACCGATATTAAAAAGGGCTTGCCAACAACACATAACACTAAAAGGCAATCAACAGGCAGAGATGAAAAGATTTAACAACTCAAGGACAATTTTTTCAATTTAAAAACACAGTGAGTGCACTTCAAAAACAAAATACAATGTGACTATGGATAAGCACAAACTCATTTCCGTGTGTCCACTAATTAATAAATCAACTAATTTTACTTTAGGAAACATTTCTAGGAAACATTTCTAGGAAATATTTCTAGGAAAGCAAAACGCCGGAAAAATATGCTGGACACACAAAGTAGTGATGAAATACAAAAACAAACATAATACATAAAGTCGATTAACTCTTAACATTATAAATAATAATTAGTGACGTTCTGGGCTGATTGCAACACTGATGTTAAACAATCTGGCACCGTGTGAGACAAAAAAAAAAAAAAAAAATTCTTCATTTGATAAAAAACAAACAAAACTGTTTGAACACAGTCTTCCACACTCCTGACATTTCAAGAAGCTCAACTTCACTGGAGAAACTAACAGCAGTTTAAATGATCTAGATAACAATCCTTATCAACGCCTCCACAGTTAATGTACTTTTTTTTTTTTACTCCTAAATGCAAAATTAAAAGTGAAAGTCTGCAATTCAATCTTATCTTGTTTGTTTGATTTAAAATGTACTGAGGAAGTGTACAGAGGAAAATCTGTGCCAAAGCAGAAGTTGACTCTTCACAGGGATACTGTTAGCTACATCATTTGTTCAGAGACACAGTGCAGTAGCAAGGATTTGTTTGAAGGAAAGGGTTTGGTCAATATCAAAAAAACACAACACTTTAGTATCCAATGTTCAAAGGTCGAACAGCCGGCACACAGTAAAACTTTGAAAGAAACCCTCACATCAGCACCATATTATCAACAAGAACAGGCAAGTTACGCTCAGTCCCAAACAATCCAGGAACAGATAGAGAAACATGAGACAAGAGCGTCTGCGACCGGGAATGGTAGGGGGACAAAGAGAAAGAAAATAAAGACGGGGACAGCCATGCAGAAAGTGAGAACAAACCCAGGCCCTCAAACACTTGAGACAGGACAGCAAAGTGGCTCATTTGCATAAAATTAAATCTACTGTGTTCTGATTGGATACGCAGAGCTGCACCCTGTTAGCAACAGTTTGCCTCTGCACAGCAACGGGATGAACAGCACGAGGTATAAAGAGTCATGGATGGTACAAATAAACAGGTGGGCTGTGCACGAGTGCCGATGTGTTAATGTGTCCACGTCACACCTCCCTGCATGCCGTTGTCTAAAGAGCTGCATGTGAGCAAAAGGCCAAGTGCCTATTAGTGAGACGGTGTGTGTGCTAAGAGTTCTGTATAGCCTGCTGATAACCAACATTTGGTGCAACAAAGCACCTTCCATCGTCCCTTCCAATCTGTCAGCACAGGGACCGCTGTGTCTCTGCTGCCAAGAGCAGCGTTGATCAACTTCATTGGGGGCTAAACACCGCCAAGCGTCTGTTTAATTACACTCGATCTAACGGCAATTAGACATCAGGCAGCTGAGGGGGAAGAGTTACTGCAATTCTAGGCTTATGAACTGATCTTGTACAGTATGCAGATTTCACAAGCAACAAACACACAGGAGTGTTGTGTTTGTGTGTGTGGCATTCACACAGTTACCTTGCAGTTGGTTTATTTTAAAGTGCACTAAAACGCAGGGCTATTAGAAGCACATTAGAAATAGGATAGGCTTATCAGAAACATAGGAGACGGAAACTTTTTTTAGAATCAATACTAACCATAAAGCAGCTGAGCTTGGTTTGATTCATGTTGAACAGTAAATTCCTTAAAGCAAACCTTCAGAAACACTGTCATGTCCAGGCTCTGCTGATGCATGATTTACAATTTAATAAAGCCCTTATTTATCTTAAAATGGTCCTTTGTGAAAGCCCTCAGGTTAGCCTCTGTCTTGAATGGGTTGTTTTAGCTTTTCAAGGCCCCACTTCTAAGCCCACTCTGTTCTGATTGGGCAGCTTTTGAAAGATGCCACAGGCTACAGAAAAAACGCAAACAGATCAGCAATAGATTCAAAGAGGCTGTGATTTAGAACTTCTTAAGGCTGTTGTCAGGCACAAGACAAGTAGGAAAAGAAAGAAAATAACAAACAACAACAACAACAACAACATGATCTTACGGGCCTTCTTTTCTGTGCTTTCCATCTCTTTCAGCTCCTTCAGTAGATGCCAAACTTCATTGTGCACAGATCATGAATGGCACCAACTTTGATGATCCCCTGGCTTTTCCTCCTTTGTCACATATATTAGCAAATACCTACAAGTAGGGCTGTGCGATATGACCAAAATCTCATATCCCGATATAAGAATTCTATTGTCCCGATAACGATACAAATCACAAAAATGTAACATTTTCTGTAAATTCTGTGAATCTCGGGCAGCTCGTCTTGTGGGAAGTGTTTCCAGCTGCGCATCATGTAGCTGGAGTCGAGTGTTTTAACCGATGCAATTTCATGCACCACGAAACAAACGATAGCGTAAAATGAAACTATAGACGTTTTTATATCGTCATCCGATATATATCGTTATATCGAACAGCCCTACCTACAAGACTACCGACAGTCCCATGAGCTTCAGATGTACTCTGTGTTTAGCGGTAATGCTACAACCCGTTACTTTACCAGTTCCACTGGGAATACTTTTTACAGGAATAAGTATAATTTCTACATTTCTCTTTCTTTAAAACTCTAAAATTTATATAAATTGAACACTTTAAGAACTAAAGCTGTAAATGGAAAGCAGAACTTAAAAAAACAAAACAAAAAACAAAAACCCAGCTGTGTGAGATGAACCCATATGAAATTCTTGAGGATCAATATTCAACAATACTCCCGGACTCATCAATACAGTTCCTCTTTTCCTCCGGCCTGGACAAAGATTGTTAAACATGTCCCAAACCATCTCAACCTTGAACTGTCCCTCTGATGTACTTATTTCTAATCCTGCCAATTCTGGTCACACCAAATGAAAATATTATCTTCACTTCTGCTACCTCCAGTTTGGCTTCCTGTCTTTTTTGCCCCCAGTACCACCAACTGCTGCATATCCTTTCCAGCTTACTCTTTATGACCCGCATGTTTAATTTGGATAGATTTTATGTCAGATGCTCTTCCTGACGCAATCCTCACCATTTGTCTGGGCTTTGGATCAGCACCGGGAGTATACTGGCTTGTGGCGCCCTGTCACTGGGTTGTCATTCAAAGAAGGTAAAGGGCTTCAAAAAAAAACCAAAAACACCAAAAAGAACAAATACTATTTTGACCATTTAAAACTTTGTGTGTTCCAAGTCAACACTGATGACTATAAATAACCCTAACTGAAAGACTGATAATGAGTTTAGGTGCAGCATTTAGATGAAGCACTTTCAAAAGCCAAAAATCTAACACTAGGCACTGGGGTAGTTAGGCCAAACAAGGTGAAGAAGTCTGGGATCTTTTTCATTACACAGAGTTGATACATCAACAAGAATTCCTTTATCAAAAAGGTGTTTGAAGTAAAAGCAGCTCCAGGCATGGAAAATCTCCCAGAAAACAAACAAACAGTCACACATAGTACTGATAGTGGACTGAACATCCGTTGATGTGTCAACGCTTAAAAAAAAAAAAAAAAAAAAAAAATCCAGCTAGGTCACTTTGAGGTGACTGAGTGCCATGATCCGATACCAAAGTCAGACTCCCCATTTGCTTGAACCCACCAAATTCAGACCGTGTCCGCCTAGTTCATGGTGATTCCTGGATAGCTCAGAGAAAAATTTCTAGAACTCACTCAAAGGTGCACAGTTAACAGTTGTGTAGGGGTTAGGCTGGAGTCCCAAATAAATCAATAACATTTCCAGCATATAAACTATCTAACCAATAATAAATCACAATGCACTTTGATATTTGCCCCTTAGATAACTAGTAATTTCCTTAGAGTTGATAAATACCCATTACATACCCATTATCTTGCCATCACCAGTGTGTGAATGTGTGTGTGAATGGGTGGATGACTGGATGTGTAAAGCGCTTTGGGGTCCTTAGGGACTAGTAAAGCGCTATACAAATACAGGCCATTTACTATTTTTACCATTATAAATTGCTTGACAAAAAAAAACAAAACAAAAAAAAACACCCAACTACAATTTCTTATTTTATTTTTTTGTATTAAACATGGTTGTGGAATGTTACAATTAATTCTCATCTTCTAGATTTTTGTTTTAAACTAACATTGCATTTTATAAATAAACAGATTACACAGTTATTTACATCTAACAATGTTTCACCATTGTTAGAGGTAAATAAGGTCATTGAGGTTCAACCTCAATTACACTTTAAAGGAAAACAACTTGTGCAATGAAAGTTGTGCACGACATTTGATTTAATCATTTATATTGGTTTTCCTATGAGAAACACTATTGCAAAAGCAAACAGAAGACTCATGGGACTGGTAATGTTTAACTTGAAATCCTTAATTTACCAGTGTTGTCATCATTTTTTCCTGTTGTGTTTTGACTTCAGTTCCTGAACATGTGAGATAATGTTTCGAGGACACAAAGGTTTAGCCAGCATAACAGACTCCTGTAGTGATTGTTTAAATGTAGGGTTGTTGTTCACCTATCACCTGTGTAGTGGATGGGCCACATGAAACAGTTCTTTCCTTACTAATAATCCGTAAGATCTATTGCTGGGTTTTCTGATTTTTTTATTTTTATTTTTTTTTTAAGTTTATAGTTGTATGTACTTAAAAATTAAATTTTTTTGTGACTTAACCTCCAAGTACCTCATGCTTAAACAAGTGAATGCACTGGAGCGTGCCTCTCTGAAGTTAACATAATGCTACAGACTGTCTAGGGAAAACAGTGCTTGGACACTGCAGCACAATCAAAATTATTGCAGCTGTGTGAGATGAACTTGTTATCTTATCTCCTTTGAAATTGTTGTTTTTTTAGATGGGGACAAGGTCTGCAACCACTCGCAGTCAGTTCAAAGTGATTTCAGTGGATCAAGAAGGAAATAAAATAGCAATAAGTTGGACTGTCAGTCTGCAGTCATTGGTGATAACTGCTAAACTAGTGAAAATCACAAATCAGAGTCTAGCCAGAACCTCACAAATTTGAAAAAGAAATTCAAAATGATATAGGTACTTGGCAAACACACTATCCAGAACAGAGCCAGCTGGAAACCAACTGGATCAAGTCCCCCAGTTGCAAAAGGCATGTAGATGAATTGCACTCATCAGTGCAGATTGCCAACACATTGCAGTCAATCTTTCTGCATTTATAAATTAGACAGCAATTATTTGCAACCTTAGGCCAATCAGACTCATCTGAGTTGGACCGCTATTGTTTGACGACAGATCTCTCAAAAGACCACCTTGTGGTTAAAAGTGATTGCCCAGAGGTTGAGGTTTTTGCACAGGGCAACCAGCTGGTCACCACAACTACTTTTAAATGCAATAACCAGACAACCACCAATTTTTCCTACTCACAAGAAGTCTGCTGTCCTATTTTTATTTCAATTTCACTGACCCATTACCGGGATGACTGAGAACCTTCACAGACACACTGACCCATTACCATTTTCTTTTTTTTCCTCTTTTTTTTTTTTTTTTTTTTTAAAAAAAAAAAAACAAAGAGTCTGCAGATGTTTAAGGTAAAGCAAAAAAAGTGTTTCCTGAAAAACACAGTAAAACGTTTCTCATATGACATCTTATACACTGGACTATGTTAGATTAATTTAGCAAAGTGATGAGACACTAAAGGTTTAAAGGGTAAAAATTACCAGAATTCAAACATAAGTTCAGACTGAAGGAGTTAATCTAGAGACGGGTAGTTATGATGTGAACTTATCACATGCATTCCTTTCTACTTTGATTAGGAAGTCTTCACAAACTGAGAACGTGTGAAACAGATATCTGTGGAGACACTCATATAAACAGAAATGCTTACATTTTTTTCCCCTTGAAAAGCATAAGTGCTGATATGGGTGTAAACAGTAAACACTGGTTCTTTGGATGGAATCTGATGTTATAGGTAGAGCAGGGCGATATGACCACAAATATTTATCACGATATACATTTGAAAATTTGCGATAACGATATAACTGACAATATAATTGACACTAGACAAAATACTTTACAACTCCACAACTTTATTAGTGCAAAAAAAAAAGAAAAAAAAAAAACAAACATCTATGTATTTTCACTTAAACAAGCAGCTGTTTTTTATGTGCATTAAAGTTATATAAAAATGTAACAGTGCAAATTACTTGCTGACAGTTTAACCAAAAGGTATTTCCAGTGGAAATTGGCCGACATATCCTCAGCATAACCATGCATAATATCCACAAAACTTAAAAAGAGGTGTCACACACACACACACACACACACACACCTATGTTGAAGCACAGTATCACTCCGCGAGGCTCCTGCCTACGATAGCCGTAATGCTCCGACAATGTGCTCCGTGTACGACATAAAATCATTTCGAGGTCAGTAAACACAACCAGAATTCAAACATAAGGCACACGGGATTATAAGGGGCACTGTCGATTTTCAGAAAAATTAAAGGATTGATTTTAAGTGTGCCGTATTTTCCAAAAAACACTGTAATAACAACGGCCCCGCTAGCATGCTCTACCAAAAATAGTGCTTTGTTGAGTATCTGATGGACAAAAGCTAAACCAGTTCCACATCACTGAAGTTGCAGCATTTTTACAAACCAATTCTGGTTCATCCGTTTCATTCAACGATCCCCTTTCGCCCTTCTCATTCTCCGCCATTGCTTATGAAAACAAAAAGGCACTGCGCATGCGCGTTTTACCCATATTCTATCGCGATATTTCATTTTCTTATTGTTGCCCAACATTATACCGGTATCACTGTGAACGGTATGATATGGCCCAGCCCTAGTTATAGGTCAAGAAAGTAAAAATTAGTTTTTACTGTGACATCATCACATTTTATTTCTTCCTTCTTTTAAGATAAAGAAGTAGTTTAATTACCCTTTACCACAATCTACTATATGCATGTACCCCATTTACTTTTGTTGCGTTCCAGTTGACTTGGATATTTTGTGAGCAAGGCCCATCATTCTGCTTTTGTGACTGACAGCGTTTTCAGACAGAATTTAACAGTCAAAGTAAGGAAACATTTAGCCATCTGCTACAATTCCTAAAATGATCAATATTACAACAGTTTAAAAAAAAAAAAAAAATGAATAGACAATATCAGTTCAACTTGAAAACAACCAGCCTTCAAACCAGTTACAGCTGCATTTCAATCACAACTCCAAGTAAATGATTTGGCAGACTTTTATAGTGGATGCCCTTTCTGAGACAACCTCCCAAAAAGATTTCCCTTGTCCCAGTCTAAAAGTCAGGGATCTTTCACTTGTTGGGCACATGTGTAAACCAATATCCAACACCAAAATAGTACATTAAAGTACTAAAGAAGTGAATTCCTTCAGTGGGCTGGTTTCAGTCATTATGCAAATGTATGTTTATAAGAATGAGGAAACCTGCAGTCAGCTGAGACTGAAGAAGTCACTTGGATGAGCGACGAAACGTTTCTCCCACAAAACGCTATGTCCAGATGAACAGAATCAAGTTTTGGAGATTTACTTTCCTGGATGATTGAGAATGCATCAAGAAGCTAAACTAAATATTTCTACTACTGTTGAACAGTAGATTTTTTTGCCACAACTTGCACTGCGCAGTCTAAAGCACAGCATCACACACACCGATCTGTTGTGCTCCACATCATGATTGTCATCTTTCTTCCGGCTGTGCACTCCCACTGTCCTTTATTACCACTTTATCGCCATTAAGTGCATTATCAGGTTACACCAAGTGACTGACAAAATCCATCCATCCATTCTTTTCCTATTATCCATTTCAGGGTTGCGGGGGGCTGTAGCCCAGCTGTCTTAGGGCGAGATGCGGGATACACCCTGGACAGGTCACCAGTCTGACGCAGTGACTGACAAAATTGTACAGTTAATTTAAACATGATGAATTCCTCTCTTTTTTACCTGCACAGATTTTAAAACATAACTAATTTTTAACAACAAGCGCTCCAGCAGAGCAAACCTCTACCAAGACAGCTCAGTAAAAATTAGATGCAGGTAGCATAACAGAGGTTTACTTTGATTACACGAACATGTTGTAGGAGTTGGTCATGGATAATAGGTATTGATTTGGACATGAATAACTTGAGCTTATTATATAATATTACACTACAGTATATTTCTCACTAAGTAGGCAGCTCATTCTCTCTCTTGACAATACTTTCTTTGAGGATATAACACATCTTGGGGTCATCTTGAAAGAAAGACAAATGTGAAATGTAAAAGTGAGATCACTGAGTTCACGTGGACACAAAACAACATTGTGATATTTAGAATCCCCATAGATCATTCCCTATATGCCCATATGTCGTCAGTACAAACAATAGCAGTCAGAAATATAGTTTTAAATAGTTCTATATAGCATTATTCCTTTTACCTCTCCTTCAGGGTCAACAGCTTGATCTGAAGCCAAATGTTTCAAATAATATTTACTTTTTTTTTTTTATACTGTACACACTATATGGTGACAATACTTATCCTTAGTCAGGTACTCGAACCACCTCAACTGGCTCCTTTCAATGTGGAGGAGCAGCGGCTCTACTCTGAGCCCCTCCCAGATGGCTGAACTATCTCAACCCATCTCTAAGGGAGAGGCCAGCCACCCTTTGGAGGAAGCTCATTTCTGCCGCTTGTATCTGCGATCTCGTTCTTTCGGTCACTACCCACAGCTTGTGACCATAGGTGAGGGTAGGGACGTAGATCGACCGGTAAATTGACAGCTTCGCTTTTACACTCAGCTCCCTCTTCACCACAACAGACCAGTACAGCACAGCATCCGCATCCACAGCAATCCGTCTGTCGATCTCCCGCTGCCTTCTCCCATCTCTTGTGAACAAGACCCCAATAAACCCTACCTCTGCAAGCCTGCACACACACAGACACTATTACAGGCCAACACAGTTAAAAGGTATGTAGTGCAGCACCATAGCAAAATTCAAGGTTTCCTAATTGCTTTTGGCTAGAGAACTGTTCCTGTCATCTTATTACAGCCAGTTTCATACCACTCTTTGCAGTCAAGTGAATGTGCTTTGTGTTTTATATTTGTTATCCATTCTTTTTTCTTTTTTTAAATTGACATCACCTCGTTGAGAGTTTCTAATCAGCTCTGCTGAATCTCCCGTATTTGCCTAAGATCTGTTTTTGATCTCTTCTCTGATCCATATTTGTTAAGGACTCAAGAGGAGTAAGAAAGAAAAAGGTGTGGCACTAATCACGAGACACGCCTCAACACTAAAAACTGCCTCATCCTTTTAATCTAATGGCCTATCGAGCTTAACCTTTCCCTCCCGCCATCTCTGGGTGATTAATAATCAACACAACCCGGCCTGTGTGATCAATGTATCTTAGAACAAAGCGTAAGTCGCACAAACACATCCCAGCTTTTGTTTTACCTAAAAAGGCCCAGCCTCCATTTGTCCCGGCCTGTGAAGTGATTGCCAAATGCACCGTTACTATGTGTGGTTTCATCATTAACAGGTTTAAGAATTTTGCTTTTCTGAAACCATCCTCAAGAGCCCTCACACCAAGAGGCAAATCCATCACAACTGTTTGTGAAAGAGTAAATACAGGTGGACACATCAGTTTATGAAAGAGAAAAGAAACTAAATGCTTGATCTCTTGTGACAGAAAGAAAACTTGTTAGAGGCTTTTGAAGCTTATCTGCAGTTAGAGCCAGCTTAGGTTATGCAAACAGCCCTTTCTGCACACAGTCAAAAGCAGGGGGTCAAGTAGCTCTTGACCGGTCTGCAAAAAGAAAAAAGAAGAAGAAGAAAAAAACTTCACCCACAAGGCATAATGAAGCAGAGAGAGATCCAGTGAAGGGAAATTTCCACTATGAATGCTGGGAAGCAAGCTTCAAACAAAAAATTACTACAGTGAGGCGACAGACGCAAGGTTACAAATGATTCTGTGTCACAGCAAGACAAATGGACACAACCCACAGAGCCACCCCACTAACACAGGGAAATATGGACTCGCAAATTATGAAGTCTCCATACTTCTTTAGCTGACACTTTCGCTTCCTCATCGTTTTCAAAAAAGCCTTCGGTCAGTATAATAATGGAAGCACATTCCCAATCAGAAGACCTGCTGTCACAAAATACGCCTGCCCGTAACTTCCCTTCCAATGAAACAGTCTGACTGAAATAAGGTTCCAGCATTGCCTTTGTGTCATCCTGCATCACCATAGACGAGCGCAATCAGTGACCATCTTTAACTCTGTATTTGCATGTTGTCCTATCACTCATATCTGAATTACTGAACATGCACGCCCAACAACCACACTGATACGGGTTCTGGAATAGCTGGTCGTAAGCCTCCACACATACCATGTCACACTGCAATAGCAAGCCATCAAAGCCAGTGAGTGAGATAAAAGGGCAAAGGTGGTGATCAGCTGGCTGTCCACAATGTTAGGACTCTAACGTCTAACAATGTCACACCTTTATACACTACACAATTTACTCAGTCACTTAGTGGGGAAAGTTGCCCATTCAGTGGTGCCAATTCCACATTAAGAGATGCTGAAAACTTTCTTCAACACTAGAATATCAGGGTGAGAAGCAGCGTCTTCCAGTCAGACTTTACCAGAATCAGTACAGGAGTGTACCCGTCAAACATTTTATAATAGGTCACGCTCCAATATGAACATCTTTGACACTCTACAGAAAATGTATCTTTAAAGTTTCCTGCTTTATATTAGTTTGTAGTCAATCCATCTCTGGACTCTTAGCCAGCGCTACCCTTAGCTTTCATAGCCTCTAAGCCAAGCCTCTGCTGATTTCATTATTTTCATCTAATAGTAAAAATACATGATCCAATGCGTAGACGTCTCATTGGTATGTGGACAGTGTCTTTTTTTGGACTAAAAAAAAAAAAAAAAAAAAAAAAAAAAAGGGGAACGTTTTGATAAAAGCAGTGTTATTGGGAACATTTTTCTTTAGAAGAAGAAGAACTGTTTTTCATCTGTTTTTTCTGGCCCCTGATTGTTCTTTGAAGACTTCGCAATCTTGAAAAGCAGAAAAGTAGTAAATAGACAACATATCTGATAGCGTAGGGTTAAGGTTAGAAATATTTAAGTCTCAGGGGGTTCTTTTTTTTTTTTAAATGAATAAATAACATACGTGTTAGCATCTTGCAATTATCATAATGCAACATGATGGAATCTCTTGTTGTCACCAACTCCCTTTAAAACTCTAATTTAAACTCCAGATTGCAACAGAGACACTTTCCATTATGTCCTTTGTTCAGGGTTATTTTTGGAATCTTTATAGCTGCAGGAGATATTACAACACTTTCCGTAACTTTATTAGCATTCCTCGTGACGAGTAATCCAACTGTTTTAGCGCCTCCAAGAAGCTCGCGTGTCGTGTGCACTCCGTGTTTGGCACCAGTGTGATCGTTCTGTTAATTATTACGTGTTCACACAGTTTTGCAAATAAATTGGAGCAACGCCGACAAACAGGATTTCACTTTATTGCTTATGATAGCGGTCGCCACGGAAAATGTCATAAATATCAGCCTGTGACATCTGATAGGCTACTCACACCACTGTACAAGACCTATTAAAACCTTACGTTTGAGCTAAAAAAAAAAAAAAAAAAAAAAAAAAAAAAAAAAAAAGCCTAACCCTTAAACTGCTATCAAACAGTTTTGTTACAACTTCTTGGAAGAAGAAGTCTTTAACATTTGCTCAGTTATTTATTCTCTTGCTCATTTCAAAAATGATTTGCTAATGTTAACCTTGCAATTGACAGTTATGAAGGTCAAAAATATTACTTCTTGACTGAAGGTGTCATTTGCTGATAATTCGTGCAACAAAAGATGTGCGTATGCTTACGTAACTTTATACACTAGATTCACACCATGTACCATTCAAACACGCGCAAATGTAACTTTATGTTCTTGAAGAAACAGCCGAAAATCAGCTACACGCACAAACTGACGTGTTAGTCTGATGTTAGCCGACAATATGTTGAGGCTGCTTTTCTGCCAGTGTTTCTGTACAGCCAGCCTTTCAGCCTTCCTAACAGCCAAACTACACTGGCCTCTTTGAGCATCCACTGCCCACAACAAAACCCACACAACCACCACGACTGCCAATATTGCACAAAGACACCATGTTACTACAACCCACGGCGAGGGGATGGGGGCAGAGAGAGAACTCATTTATGATAAAAGAGGTTATTCGCACACTGGAGCTATTTTTATTTGATTCCATTTCACAATTTTTGTTCCTGTAACAATCTTCTATATGCTGTGAAGTAAGCCGAGATTAACAAAGGAAGTAGTCTGAACACGTTTTTTTCTTCCTCCCTCTTTCTTTCCGAGAGCTGAAGGAACGGGCACGAGACCCTGCCAGGGTGACAGAGCGTCCAGTGCTGAATCAGCGGGTCGCAAGTTGTGTAATCTCACACACACACACACACACTAGCAGAGGCAGGGTGGACAGAGCAGAGTGTGTCTGTGTGTGTGTGTTTGTGCAAGGAAACTTCAAGAAAAAAGAAACAGAGGCCCAAACAAGTGTTACAGTTGTGGCTCCTCTTAATTTAAAGCCTCAGTGCCGCTGAATGGATCCAGTTGGCCTATAAGACGAGTCTCTTCAAACAGCCAATTCTTTAGGCTTGACCAAAGTTTTGTTTTTGTCAGGAAAAGTGCACACGCACACACACACACACACACACGCGCACACACGAGGGGGACTCTCAGCTTAAAGCCTGCCCTGTAACCATTCTGAGGGATGTGCTCAAATTTACCAATTAAAAGCCCTCACTTAGTCCTCTTATGGAGTGGGAACCTACAGGCCCTGATCTCTATTCATTTGAGGCCCTGTGGCATTAAAATGTGTGGGAGCCCCCTGCTGTTTAAATCAGGTCTAAACGCAGTCATCCAAAGCTGCATGAAGACTTTCTAGGACTTCTGACAACTGCTTGTGTAATGTGTAATAAAAAATAAAAAAAAGCAAGATAAAGAAGATGGCCTACGATAACAATGGTGAGCCAGATGTGGGTGCTGCACAAGACACTTGCACAGCTGCCAGTTGCATCACAACCTGCTGTGTGCTGCACCCAAGCCGCTAACCAACGATGAATTGATCCATTGTCTGATGCTGGTGGTTGTATACACATCCAGTGCTCCTGACACTACCAGTAATCCCTATGACATGTGCATGTTTACCCAAACTATCTAACAGGCATTTAATTTATTCATCAAATGGCGCTTGCATTGTAGCAATTTAAATCTTGACAAAACGCTGTCCAGCAAGATTCATTTACTTATTGGCAGTCAGATATGCATTGCAAAATTTACATTTAGCTAATAAAGCATCTAATAGTACGGTTGCGTTCATCGGTTGGAAATGGATGCAGTACTGTTTGATGCAAACTGGTATAATTTGTATGCAGAATTAATAAACTCACTTACACATTAAAACTGCAATTAAGTAAGTAACCTTTTATATGGTATTATGACAATACAGACGACTCTTACGGCCAGATTGTTTTTTTAACAGTGGAGTTTGGCTGAACTCTTGCGTGGGTGTTATCGGCTGCTACCTATTGACAGAGCCAAATCCAGATGTTCGGACAAACACCTTTACTTCCAGAGCTACAGCGAAGCCGCAAGCCGGAGAAATTCAGTGTGTGGTGTTCACCAGTTTAAGAATTAGCTCATGTTAATTCACAAGAATACATGACTTGCAATTACGGAATTAAGGACACATTAGCCCGACACAGCAGGCTCCCGACACCGCAAACCTCGACCATTCACGTGAGAACACCCGGAGGTTGAACTTCGTTTAAAATGTGACAATTTATACTTAAAACTTGTGTTTTCTACCGCATACACACTCCACAAGAAATTTCCACAGTCACATAGGCACACCGTTGAATTCGGCACGTACATACTGCCCCACACTTCATTCATCTCTATTCCAGCTTTTGGCCACACTTGGCTCACACGTTGCTCTTTATCGTTGTCTCCAACAGTTTAACGAGCAAAAAGGGGCACACGGTGGCTTCTCCGCCAACCCAAGAGAAGTGGACGCACTGTCGAACAAGGGAACAAAGTTCAGAGTGGTGACAAGCGAAGACTTACAAGAGTTTGTTCATACTGCAGCGCCCGCTGATCTGACCCGTCTCCTGCCATGGTTCAGCTCGCGGTTTTCAGGTCGCCAAGTGAAAGGAAAAGCCGACAGCGCTATTGTGTTCTCACTGATTAAAGCATTAGATTTACTGTAGTTTCTGTTAAGGAGTTCACAAACGGAACTCCAAGTAAAGACTGTGAACTGGTTACAGTAAGTTCCTTCATTTTATAGCCTCAAGTTCTCAACAAGATAGAAGGCTGAGGCGGAGCTTTTGCTAGTTTAAGTGGGAGGTGTCAGTCAAGCCAGAAGGAACCTTTCGGTTGTTCATAGTTTTTCTTTTACCTTTAATCCTTTATTTTCTTTAGATAAAAATTAAAACCAAAACAAAACAGTCTAGTTTAGTATATATGCTTGTGTTGTTGTTGTTGTTGTTGTGTATGTAATCAGGGAATTCATTAAAGGTTAAATAATATGAGTAATTAAAGCCTTCTGAGCTGGTCCAAGCTTCTTCAGGACCAAAAAACAAAGGACAATCAATCTAACCGTGTTCATAAGGAACGGTGCTGCAGTCATATGGTAGAGCTCCTAATGACTCCTCATCTCACAGCAAACATTTAGACTTATAACAGGAAATGCACAGGTTAAAGTGTGCCCCACTGTGTCTGAATGCACAATAACAGAGCCCTGGTACTGAACAAAATGTAACAATTTTTAATGTTAGAAATAGAAATGTCTGCATTTCGGTGGGGGGGACAAAGCTCTTTTGAGTTAAGCATTCAATTGTGCTCTGAAAAAATAACTCTGTGTAGGAATGCACAGTTTTATGCTCACAAATCACAATGGGCATTTTCAAAATTACTGAGGTTAAATCAGTGAATGACACAGGCGGCCTGAAACACAGTATGTGTGAAATGTTCTCTTTGGTGTCATATCTCTTTACTAAATAGTGAAATCTATATCTCATTGTAGCTATTTATTTCTGCATTAAGCTAGCTGCTACAAACACAATGCACCAGTGATAGGACAGGTGTTCTACAAGGAATACAATCTCTGAAATATCTCTGACACAGATGAATCCATCTTTTTTTTTTCTTTCTTTTTTTAAGTATGATTAATGCAAGTTTTTCCCTGACATGACCCAATCTTTAAAGGTTGCTTAAACCCTGATGTATCGCATCGCAGAGATGTCAGCTAAAGTTAAAACATTGTCAGGCTGTATTCTCATGTAATATGAACTGGAATCACATCGAGTCCAGAATTTGTACCTAATTCGCGTTACTGTTTAGCCTTTAGTTACAAGACCAGAGATGATGCAGTTTAGAAGCATTAGGTTAGGTAGAAATCTTCTATTAGGAAGTAAATAATTTTAAAAGTACATAGAAGTATGTAATCCTGGTTGGGGTGGACAACTACACTTAATGTTTTTGGTAAAATGCTACAACCTTGTGGTGAAAGTTTCCATTTAATATTGGTTTCCATTTAAATGTATTTGATAAGGTAGCTGAAAACCTCTGAAGATTGAGTTTGAGTTGTTGCCTTCCAGCCGCCGTTTTAGAGTACCTGTGAGGAAGACTAAAAGACTCCAGGTCTCTTTTATCCCCACTGCATCTTGTCTCCTCAATGGCAAATAACTGTTCTTGGACTTTTTAATCACTATTATTGTCATTATTATTTTATAGTATTGTTCTGTTTATTTATATCCTGCTGCTAAACTAATTTCCCCTTGTGGGACAATAAAGAAATTGAATTGAATATTTACTACAGTATTTGAGGCTTTAGTGAAGTATTATACCAGCTGACCTGTCAATACTGACCACCAACAAGCTACACTGTGTGAACTTCACAGGTAGTCCATCTAACTCACAGGTGTCAAACTCCAGGCCTCGAGGGCCGGTGTCCTGCAGATTTTAAATGTGTCCTTGATCCAACACAGCTGATTCAAATGGCTAAATGACCTCCTCAACATCTCTTGAAGTTCTCCAGAGGCCTGGTAATGAACTGATCATTTGATTCAGGTGTGTTGACCCAGTGTGAGCTCTAAAACCTGCAGGACACCGGCCCTTGAGGCCTGGAGTTTGACGCCCCTGATAACTGATGCATTTCAATCTGTTTTAAGGGATGAAAGATATGACATTTTCACAAAGCTACACTGCCAACGAGAGTAAAATTTGGAGCAGTTCATTAAAATCTCTAAGATTATGTAATCTAATCCTTTTTCCATTTTCTGATGCCAGGAGGAAGTGTAATTTTATTTTGCCATTGTTTTATACATAATATTTACAGACACAGCACGCTACTTTATTCAAATCTAATAACATTCTGTATATTTTCTTAGTATTTGTTACTTGCTAGCACAAATGCTAACATGCTAAAGTAGAAAACTAAAATGGTTCATATTATAAAAAAGAAAAATTCCAAATGTTGCAAACATCAATATGTTACCAGTGCAGACATGTTTGCATGCTAGGATGCTAGAACTATAAAGCTGCATCAACACAAGGATGACAATGAGGGATTCGCTCATCATGGATCACTTTGAAGGTGATGGTTATCTCTATTGGACATTCCAGCCTGTGGCTACCCAGTTAATTTGCTGGCAGGTTATCTGTGAGTCACCGGTATCGTGCTCTCTCATCAGCAGTCGCTTCAAATACTTGTCTCAAAGTTTATCTTGGGACCTGCCAAATTTACATCGCCTTCTGTGTAGATGTAACCAATAGCACCACACCATTGGATTACCATTTTGAACCCACCAAGCTAGCCAACTTTGAGGGTTCAAATTACAGTTGACTTTTTCTTTTTCTTTTTTAAAACAATAAAACCAATTTTCTACCCCAATTCAGATTTATGTTTTATATTCCTTGGGGAGAGGAAACGTCTGTAACAGTTGTATGTTTTTTGTTTGTTTGTTTTTTTAATGTGGGAGATGTAATGAATGCTTGGAGACAGAGCATTTGGCTTTGGAGTAGATTCAAACCCAGCAATCACCTGCTTACCCCAGTGAGCAATAGCAGTGCCCAGGATGTTTGATTTTGCCTTTTTAGCTGGTGTTACCATGTTAGGATAAGAAAGCTTCTCTCAACAGATGGCACTCTCAAGCTGCGAGCTCATAAAATCCCCAGTCTGTCTAAACCTATAAGACAGGTTGCTTTCACAGTACTGACTACTAAATATTTCCTTGTTATTGTTTTCTTTAGGTGGTGAATCAGCTGAAGCACTAGGTATTTGTTGTTTGCGCTGCACAAGGGAGTGATCCATTTCTGCCTTCATTAACCATCTTGCCATCAGTCAGGGGCTTTAGAAATTAGCGAATTTTGTTTAATTGTATGCTATACAGCAACTGAGACTTAAACCCAATAGGAAAATGTTTTTCCAGTGAATAAATCTAGTAAAAAGTAACCTAGTGGCTTTTGTCAAAGACTTCCATACAATGTGACTTATCTTTTGGCAAATTCAGGCACTTCTACTAGGTTTCATTTTGTAGCACCAGAAACTACATCCATTATTATTATACAGTTTATAGAAGAATGATCATGTTTGCATTGTAATTTTGAGGATGTTAGCATTGTGATACTGGCATTTACTGTTTTTCCTCTGAGGTACAGACTCACAGAGTTTTGAGTCTGGCTGTAGATGTTCAGTCTTGTTAAGTAAGACACAAAGACACAATATCCCATTCTGCTTATTGTTTTGGAATAAGATACTCTAACATAAAAGAATCACATCTGAAAGATTATGCCTTGAAATAAAAGATAGAAAGTTACTGATCTGAGCCAAAACCACAGACAATCAGATCAATGCAGAGAAAGCTCACTCTCACTCGGTATCACTTGAACAAACCTTTTCATGTGCAGAGGTTAACCATTCTAAAGATATTAACTGCTATCCAGTCGAACAAAGATAACTCTTCCTGAGGTCAATAATGTGTTAGATTTAATTTGTCTTCAGAAACCTGATACTGAGAAACTCAGGTGTTTGATGTTCTTTTGCAGTGATGTGAAACAAATACTAGGAACCTATTCATAGCTGTCAGCGGGGAGTCCAGCCTGATATGAAACTCTACAAAAATACACACTTGAGCTCACTGCTGTTGGACAGAAGAGGTTAATCATTAGAATAGCACTGCTTTGTGTGAATCTTGTTTGAAAGCGACAACCTTTGTAGATTCAGCTCCTATCTTGTGGAGCTGCTGTTTTTAAGGTTACGCAAGGGTTCACATTCTTGAAACTCATGACTCACAATGGAAAATGGCTGGAGGTATGTGATAAGCAGAAACACCAGCTGATCAACAGCAGTCATCCATCTATTTTCTACCACTTATCCAGATCTGGGCAGTGATGGCACAAAACATTTATTGAGGGATCTATCTTCCCTACTACATCCTCCATCTCTCTCCGTCTCTGGCCTCTGCCTGGTTCACTTGTTGTATTTGAGAGCGTCCAGAATACTTTCACAAAGCCATGGTTGTATATAGAGATTGAAAAAGAAAATCAACCCCTTGTGCAGTTAAATCTGTAGTTGTCATCCAAGGTGCATGTTTGTTAGTAAGAGCTGAAAGGAGTCACAGGTCTAAAAATGGTGACAACTGAAAAACAAAACTGGAGCCTTTAAAAATGCACGCCACGCACCAAAACGGTGGCTATGTCCCTATTTTGTTATATTAATCTGTTTTGAGGAGGGTTGGCTAAACTGTCATGAAATGTGGACTCTGACACAGATGGGTGAAATTGAAAGGTATTGTACGTTTAATGATTGCTTTTTAGTCCAAAGGAACAACATCCAGCCGGAAAGAAGTCAATGAGGCAGAATAAACTGAAACAGGGATAATAGGCAAACTCAAAACAAGAACAACAACAAACAAAGGATAACGAAAATAAAAGTGAGAATGGAAACTCACAGCGAAATTCCAAAAACTCCAAACACTGGGTCAAAGACCTAGGACCATGACATAAATGATGAGGCAGCTAGTCTGAAATAATTCGCACATTGTTCTTAAGGAGACCACAAAGTTTATCACAGTTTATTTTGTCATTAAAAGTCTACAAATTAAATATGTTACCCTCAAGAAGAGCAGTTTTTCTCTGATTACCATTATGCATCTTTCTCCAAATATTGCCCCTGTAGTACCTTGATGGAAATGCATTATTAAAACTTAGTGAAACTTGCTGATTTAAGTCACATTTTTCCAGTTCAGAGATTTTACTGCCATGTACAGGTATATCATTTTACACGGTACAAGATTTGGGGCTACGTCCAAATTCAGTCTAAACAGTGTATGTAGAATCTTGTCCAATGTCCATATTGTATCTGGCTATCACATATACATCTGAATAACTTTTCTTCATTTCTATTGTTGCTGACGAAAATGGAAATATAACTTTCAGTCTTTTATTGAGATATGTCTTTGAAAGATTTCAAGAATTCATCTTTCTTGTTTTTGCACTCTTTTTATTTGCCATTCTTCAACCACATTAAATAATAAAGCTGGCACTGCTGTTTCCGCTCTCTCTCTCAGTCTCTCTGTTTAGAACAACCTTATCTGAATATCCTCGTGTTCCTTTTACCTTAGTCTAAATCAGAGGTCGGCAACCTTTCTGATGATGAGTGCCATCTAAAAACGTCCTCAGCAGTCAATGTGCCATATGATTGCATTAGCAATATGGTAAATGGTAAATGGCCTGTATTTGTATAGCGCTTTACTAGTCCCTAAGGACCCCAAAGCGCTTTACATATCCAGTCATCCACCCATTCACACACACATTCACACACTGGTGATGGCAAGCTACATTGTAGCCACAGCCACCCTGGGGCGCACTGACAGAGGCGAGGCTGCCAGACACTGGCGCCACCGGGCCCTCTGACCACCACCAGTAGGCAACGGGTGAAGTGTCTTGCCCGAGGACACAACGACCGAGACTGTCCAAGCCGGGGCTCGAACCGGCAACCTTCAGATTACAAGACGAACTCCCAACTCTTGAGCCACGATCGCCCTTTAATATTTAATAATGCTCTATATTAACAGTTACACACTATATAGAACAACTTTATAGAATTATATTTGTTCACATATGTTGGCAGCTATCAGTGAATTGTTATCAGCTATTTTGAAACAAAAAAATACATTTTTTATCCATAACAAGAACAGCAAATGAAATACAACAGAAAATGCAAATGCTATTTATGGTCTTCTCACAACAATGATAAGAAAAATAAACCGGGCCAATATGGCATGTTTGTTAATACAGAGATACACATGTTAATGTGATCTATCCTCTCCCACTCAGAGACACAGGTCTCCGAGTGTCCAGCATTCAGACGGCTACCTGAGGACACTCATGTGAGAGAAAATCTGCTCACACAGATATGTAGAGCCAAATACTGTCAATAAGGCCTTTGCAATGTTCTGAAGACAGTTAAACTTGTCAGGTAGTGATGTCCAGCAGGTGAAAATGCAAGCTCCATGAACACGCACGGCTATGGATTCCAGCTGCGTTCATAGTTCTGCAAACTTTGACCCCCACAGAGTCGAGGTTTTCACTTCAATCAGCTGCATTTTGATGTCACATTAACTGGCATTAACTCAGCCAGTTAATGCGAGACAAATCCAGCAGCTCATTAAAGCTTTCTGGTTTGATCAGAAAAGAAAACATTGGTCCATACGCCTGAAAGTCCTGAAAACACATTGTGAATTCTGTCTTGAGTCTACGGATGTATCCGTGTATTTCCACGGTGCTGATGCTGCGCTGAGCAGACAACTCCTAAAGCATTTGAAGTGTTGGAATGTGGAAATTTCAACATCGCTTGCAAAAACTGCCAGCTAGCAACGTCCCTCTCACCGGTAGGCTAAGTTATTTTTAGCCAATTACAAGTTGAATCTGGTAGTTGGGGTTGTTAGCTAAGATACCGTCATTAAGAAGCAGCACAACTAATGTGTGTATGTGAGCTAATTTGCGATGTGCACTGCTGGCCCGACCATTTATTTTTTAATGCACCTTCTCAGATTAATTCACTGTGTGGCTCAAGAGTTGGGAGTTCGCCTTGTAATCGGAAGGTTGCCAGTTCGAGCCCCGGCTCGGACAGTCTCGGTCGTTGTGTCCTTGGGCAAGACACTTCACCTACCGCCTACTGGTGTTGGCCAGAAGGGCCCATGGCGCGATATGGCAGCCTCGCTTCTGTCAGTCTGCCCCAGGGCAGCTGTGGCTACAACTGTAGCTTTCCTCCACCTGTGTGTGTGTGTGTGTGTGTGTGTGTGTGTGTGTGTAAAGCCCTTTGGGGTCCCTAGGGGGGACTAGTAAAAGCACTATACAAATACAGGCCATTTACCATTTACCTGGGCAAGTTCACCCAACTGTCAGCACCACTTCGTCAGTTGCTTCACAAGGATGTGGTGTGGAGCTGAACTCAACACCACTCAGCAGGATGCTTTCAACAAACTTAAAGCGTGCCTCACCAGCCCACCAGTACTTCAATACTATGACATGCACAAAACAGTGATGCTTCCCAGCATGGTCTAGGAGCTGCATGCCTTCAGGACGACAAACCTGCAGCGTATGCATCAAGAACTTTAACTCCAACAGAGAGAAGGTACGCTCAGATAGAGAAGGAGTTACAAGCCAGTAGTGATTGAAACTGACCACCAGCCTTTGGTCACAATCCAAAACAAACCTTTCCACACAGTTCCAGCACGGCTACAGCGCATGATGATACGATTACAAAAGTTCAACTTGACTCTTGGAAACAAGAAAGGCAAACACCTTTCCATTGCAGACACACTCTCTTGCACACCAACGCTGGATGAGCAATCTCTAAAGGAAGTGGGGCGCGACTTCAAGGTAATGTCACTTCAGCTCGTCTCACGCCTACAAGAGCTTGCCAAACACACCTCCAAGGTCGCTACTCTACAGACACTTGCTTGTTACATCCAGCAGGGGTGGCCAAAACAAGTGAGTAGTGTACCTATAGAAATCAAACCATTCTTCAGCTACCACGATGAACTAATCATCGACAACAATGTCATTATGAAAGGCAACAGAGCCATCATTCCAGCATCACTACATGACACCTATCTACAGGAACTACACAAGGGACATCCAGGCATGGAGTCTACAAAAAGGAGAGCAAGGGACAGTGTGGTTGACAATAAACTCTGACATTGAGAACAAAGTCAAATCATGCAGCATTTGCAACAGTCTAAAGCCTCACCAACAAAAACAACCCCTGAAACCCCAAATTCCTGATCTTCCCTGGTCCATCACAGCCACAGACATATTCGAATGGGACAACTGCCACTACCTTGTGCTCGTGGATTTGTATTCTGGATGGTTTGAAATAGATAAACTTGAAAACCTAACATTTGCCTCAGTCATTAACAAACTTAAACGCCACTTCCCAGTACATGGGATACCACAGAAACTGTACTCAGACAATGGCACCCAGTTCACCAGCCAGACCTTTCGTGAGTTTGCCACACACTGGGGATTTGTACATGTCACAAGCAGCCCTGAGTTTCCTCAGTCAAATGGACTCAGTGAAAGAGCTGTCCGGAGTGCTAAAAGACTCCTTGAAACATCAAAAAGAGATGGAATTGATTTCTATTTGAACCAGCAAGCTGCTCAGTCCATTAACACCAAACCAGGTGGTGAGATTACAAACACAGAGAGGATATGACAAGATTGGAGTTGTAAGTAAGGTACCGGTATGTGCTGAACCTCGCTGTTATGTAGTTGAGTCGGATGGAAAGGAATACAGGCGCAAAGACAACATCTTCTGCCTGTGAGCGAGCCTCAACCGGAAAAGCTCCCTACAAGACCAAAATGAACTGGACACATCTCGACGAGCGGATGAAATTGAACCCAATAAAGCACAAACCAACAAACATGAAACAATTCAAGTTCAACTTGACCCACCACAACTTGGCACAAAACAGTCCGAACAAGTGATCACACCTACAAAATGCCAAGTACGCTCTGATGACAACTTGTACCGAACCAGATCTGGTAGAGTGTCTAAGCACAGTGATGCTGTATTTTCTGTTTTGAAATGTGTTTTCTCTCATGTTATGTTGTTGCATATTTGTTGCATTTATGACAATGATTACCGTGAATTTCATTTGACATTTGAACCTTTATTTTTTGTGTAATCCATAACCCGATAAGTTCTTCCATTACAGTGGTGTTGTTTGATTTGGGTTTGCCTAACAAGTGCAAAACTAAAAAAAAAAAAAAAGAATGAAAAGGGGGATGTAGATAACAGTAATGTTATCCTTGTCTATACTGCCTGCCATTGCTGCTGTTACGGAGGTTTCCAGCGTATGTCGCTGTGGTTCTAACTTGCCTATGACAGTAATTCCTGTTACGAGTGTACGAACGTTCATGTTGGCTGCTAATAAACGGCTGGCATACAGTTACAGCGGACTGATGATTATAGGCAAACCTACAATGACCAAGGCAGTGTGATGGCTTGGGTGTGCATGGCTCACAGTGGCACTGGAACACTAGTGGGGTACACCTCTGGTGTACCCCAAGGCTCAGTTTTAGGCCCTCTTCTCTTTATAATATACATCCTCCCTCTAGGTACCATCTTCCGCAAATTTGATCTTCAGTTTCACTGTTTTGCTGATGACACCCAGTTATATCTCTCTTGCAAACCTGATTCCTCCCTCCCACCTTCTTCCCTTACAGAATGTCTATCCGAGTTAAAATCCTGGTTTACCTCTAATTTTCTAAAGCTCAATGAGGATAAAACTGAGATCCTCCTTATTGGCACCAAATCCAACCTTTTGAAGGCAAACCATTTCTCACTCACCATCGATAACTCCACAGTTCTCCCTTCTCCTCAGGTTAAGAGCCTTGGTGTCATCCTAGACAGTTCACTTTCTTATAAATCACACATCAATAACCTCACCCGTTCTGCCTACTTCCATCTACGTAACATTAACAGATTGCTTCCTTCTCTTTCCACCCAGTCTACGTCCATTCTTGTACATAGTCTTGTTACCTCCCGTATTGACTACTGCAATTCTCTTCTGCATGGTCTCCCCCAAAAATCCCTCCATAAGCTTCAACTGGTTCAGAACTCTGCTGCTCGCATTATCACCAGAACCCCCTCCTACCAGCACATCACCCCTGTTCTTCAGGAACTTCACTGGCTCCCTGTGAAATTCCGGATAATTTTCAAACTTCTTCTGCTCACCTTCAAGGCCCTTCATAACCTCGCTCCTTCTTACCTTTCTGACCTGTTAACCACCACTTGTTCTGCCCGTTCACTTCGTTCTTCTTCTTCTGTCCAGCTTACTGTACCTTCCTTCCGCCTCACCACCATGGGAAGCAGAGCTTTCAGCTGCTCTGCTCCCAGGCTGTGGAATTCTCTGCCCCGTGAAATAAGAAATATTGGTTCTCTCACCCAGTTTAAATCCCAACTCAAAACTCATCTGTTCAAATCTGCATATTCACTGTGAATCCACTGTTTGTTCATTTTATCTTGTGCTTTATTTTATTGTTCTTATTCTGTCATTGTTTTACTAAGTGTTTTATCCTATTGTAAAGTGTCCTTGGGTGACTTGAAAGGCGCTCATAAATAAAATTTATTATTATTATTATTATTAGTGTTTACTGATGATGTGACACAGGACAGAAGGTAATTAATTCTAAGGTGTTCAGAGACATACAGTCATAATACAGATGGACAATTACCCAAAACATACAGCCAAAGCAACCCAGGAGTTTATTAAAGCAAAAGAAAAAAAAGGAATTTTCTTCAATGGTCAAGTCACCTGATCTTAACCCAGTTGAGCATGCATTTTACTTGTTGAAGACTAAACTTCAAACAGAAAGTCCCACAAACAAACAACAACTGAAAGGTGCTGCAGTAAAGGCCTGGCAGAGCATTAAAAAGGAGGAAAACCAGCATCTGGTGATTTCCATGAGTTCAAGACTTCAGGCTTTCATTGCCAGCAAATGTTTTCAACCAAGTATTAGACATGAACATTTTATTTTCAGTTATTTAATTTGTGCAGTTACTTTAGATCCCTTGAAATGAAGGGATTGTGTTAAAAATAATTTAGTCCTCACATTTTTATGCAATCCTTTTGTTCAGCTCACTAAAAGTCTGCACTTTAACTGCATCTAAGTTGTTTCAAATTCATTGTGATAATTTACAGAGCCGAATATTTATGGACTTAACTGTACATTTCTGCTATTCTAATTATTAACTTTGACAATGTAGGAAAAGAAGAAATGGAAAGAATTTTTTGTTATTTGAAAGAAAAGTTGACCCCCAATGTCAACTGAGACCAAAGGATGAGAGATGGAAAAAGACTTGATGTCAGTCAAGTGCGAATACCAAACTCAAGGAATAAAATCTAAAGACAAATAAACAAAGGCTTAATGCCCTGTTTTTCCATTCTTTTTTTCTCTTCTATTTAATGCACAAAAAGTGTGTTTGTCACACCCATATTAACATAAAAGCAATCACTCACAAGTGCTAATGCAAAAGCTCATGGCTATTATTTGACTGTGCGACAGCTTGTTTGCTGGAGGCATGTAAGTGTGACAGATTCGGCCAAGAAGCGGTAAACACTCCTACAGAACACTGAATTAGAAAGCTGACACCCAAGCACTTGAACGAATTGCTGGTAATTTCCTTTTTACGCAATTAGTGTATGTATGTATTTGCGTGTTTTGAGTGTAAGTTCTTGAATAATCATATTCTGTTAGAACACAAAGAAAGCTTCGAACACTGTGGCAGGAACACTCAGCGTCTCTGTGTGTAATGGTTAAACCAAATGCTGGCTAAATGCTCAGTGTGTTGCACAACAGAACTGGTCAGTGGGAGAAGCGGAGGCCTGAGTGGTGACAGGGCTAAAAAAAAAAAATTAACTTTACACGTGGGAGACTCACGTAGGTGAGTACCTTTTGTGACAGGAGGTGCTCAGTTGCGACGGCTCTGCCCTTCACCAGATTTCTCCTTTCCACACAGTCTGTGTCAATAAGACGAATCAGTTTGGTAGCAGGAAAAACCACCACATTTCACTCTTTCTAATCCTCTTTTGACTTCTGTGAAAGACACACCTGGCATCCTCCAACAGGTCTGCTGCTCTCCAATAGCCTGTAAGTGCCTACTGTTATACACCTGTCATTGGACTACAAGTGGGGTTTTCTGGTAGCTGGATCTTGGATTTTATTCTGCTTTATACCTCTTCTTCACTGCTCCAGAATTTTATTCAGAAAAACTCTCAAACATCCACCCAGAAAACTTCATCTTATTGTATCATTAATGTTTATTTATAGTATATATCAATATTGATCATAATTAGCAACTTTACAAATGTAAATAGATTTTTTTTAAACTTTTAAATGTAAATTTACCAGACATTTGTGAAGTGCGCTTCAAAGAGTCCGCTGTCTTTTTCTTTGAACGATGATAATTATAAAAAATAAAATAAAACAAAGAGATATAATTAGAAATATGAGATGTTTAATGTTTACAGTCCTACCTTAAAAAATTTTTTTCTTCTCTTAACTAATTGAAGCCTTCCATTGAACTACCAAATAAAGAAATTGGTACCCTCTTTCTGGCTGTACTTCTGCTATAATTTTGTTTGTATTTAACAAAATAAAAATGAAGACATACATATAAACATTCGTTTTTGACTAATAGTGAAAATCGGTTTCCTTTACCAACAACTCTCTCACTGAACTAACACAGCCAATCCCTCAACATGTTTGTACTCTCTCCTCATATTGCCTTCATATTAAATTATTTTTTGTTTTTTAAAGAACTTTTTTTAACATTGCACACAACAACAAACCAATCCTCCCGAACAAAAGAAGTAACTTCAATGGCCAAATTGCTATCTATCTATCTATCTATCTATCTATCTATCTATCTATCTATCTATCTATCTATCTATCTATCTATCTATCTATCTATCTATCTATCTATCTATCTATCCATCCATCCATCCATCCATACATACATACATACATACATACATACATACATACATACATACCTAATGTAAGTGAAGCACCAATAGTTTACTGTTAGTTTCAGTGTGTAAACCTGACAGAAACATATGAAAAAATAAAGGAACAATGGAATTTATTTCTGAACCCTTTTCATCAATAAATTGCGACAGCTATTCTTTACCTGTATTTCATAAGTAAAACCGTCATAAACCCTCTGTTTAAACCACTGTATAAGTTTGTTAGCCTTTAAAAAGGTCATCAATTTTCTGAGTATTATTATCCCTTCAAGCTTTGTTCCGCTTTCACTCACGAGGATCTGATGTGCGGTAAACCAATTAAAAAGATTCTAAACACATGTCTCACAGCTGTGGATGCTGCTGCTTTCTTTTTATTTTGATTTATATCATGAACTTAAAAAAAAAAAAATTCATATTTGTGTGGATTTTATTCTTGTATTTATTTTTGAATGGAGCATTTGCGTGCACACTTTCTTTTAAGCAGTGATATTTCCACTTAAAACTTTATTATTCCTCTCTGCTGCTTTCTTCAGTCAACATCTGACCTTCTCTGACTTTAAAAGGCCATAATGCATCCTCCACCCCTTAATTTGTTTATTCTTGGTTTGAATGAGTGTGTTTGTGCATATACATATTGTGTGAGTGTAAGTGTGCTATATTAGAGCCCATTTCATGCAAAGCTGCTCTCCGCTAAGGCATGTGATGTTGTTTGTCTCAGTCTTGACACTTTTATGTCTTTGTCTCTGTGTTAATAAGCAGTGAAATCAAACTTGCAATCCCTCGAGGCTTAGAGGACCTCCTCCTTATCCTCCTCGCAGCATGTGCAGAACTCAAAAACATCCTGCAGCCATGTGTGGTTTCTCTTGGTGTATCTAAAAAGCTGCTCAAAAGACTGCCGGACAATAGATCATTTGCAACAGTGGAGTGTGAGCAAGGGATGTTGTTCTGTGGTTGCAACAATTAGGCTCATTCACACAGTGGTAACACTGCAACAGTGACCCCTTTTGTTGGCTGCACAGTGTACACATATAATTTATATTCTGCATATCTAATGAACATCTGACTATATATAGGTTGTTCCATGTTCTGATTAATCTCTGAGAAAATCTTCACAAAATATGACAGAAAGATGCATATACTACATCTCTCCAGTCTGCTAAGGAACATCAAATTCTGGAGTTTGCATATTCTTTCCGGGTACTCCAGTTTAATTCCACAGTCCAAAGACAGGGTTGGGTTAATTGACAATTCTAAATTTCCCATAAGTGTAAAGGCGTACATGAATTGTTGTCTGTCTCTCTGTGTTTGACCTGTGACTTGCAACCCAGGGTGTAACCAGTTTCTCGTCCTATGGGAGGTAGGATAGGTTCCTGCCTCCCATGACTCTGAGCCGAGTAAGTGGAAGAGGATGGATGGATGAATAAAACCTAATATTCAGTCCACTGATTAGCTAACTCCTAGTCCAAATGTTGGTTGGTGGTTCAATCCCAGTGGCTTCTGTCTCCAAGTGTTCTTCGAGCTACTGCAAGATACTGAACCTGAAACTCCCCCTGATACATTGATCTGAGTGTAAATATATGAGAATGGTAGACAAAACGTAGGTATAGGAAAAAAAATTCTTGTTTGAATATGTGTTTCTCTGGTAAATGAAACTTGTAGTAAAAACAACAAAGGGACAAAAAAACCTGTCCTCTTACATCCACGTGAAACTAGACGCTGGCTTCTAAAAAAGAAGACAATGTTTGGATTGCTGAAGCAATCAACAGCTTCTCAAAACTGGACCTGGGGATACAAAGGTTTGCATTTTACACACTTGGAAGGATATTGCATGTGGGCGTGCACCATTAACAATGCTAAAAAAGTTTTTCTCAGTAGACAAGTGGTGGTTAATGTTTTTTGTTCTTTAGATATGACACATATGATTCACCTAGCGATTCTCAACCCTCTACAACCTCACAGGTGATGGTCAGGTGCAATGTTCCCTCTAGTTTGTTTTTGTTCATGACCTGTGTAGTATGTTAACACTATTGGAAGTAAGAAAATAACTTGAACTCCAATTTTGAAAACACTACTTTCTTTTTTATTTTTATTTTTATTTTTTTATAAAGCTCTGACTGAAAGCTCTGAGTGTGTGGTCTGGGAGAGAGTCCTGTAACTCTCTGTCTGCAAAATACAGTATATAGTGACCAATGTTGGGCAATTAATTATATAGTTACTTCTTCAAAAAAGTAACTGAGCTATGCAAAAAACAAAGGTTTTTTGCAGCTGTTTAACTAAAAATGCAGCAAAGGCGTTTCTTTAAATAAACATTTCAAACTATTTACAGAACAATCAGCTGTTCTGCATCAAATTTGATGCCACACAAATAAAAAAAAATTCTGTCCACTATGAGATAAAGAGGAACAACAGCCTGATACCTGGAGGCCTGACAACAGGAGATGTATCACTCCTGTAACATTCAGTAGTCGCCTCATTGTTCTGACACACACAACAAAACTACTGACTACACCAGCGGTCCCCAACCTTTTTTGCGCCACGGACCGGTTTATGCCCGACAATATTTTCATGGACCGGCCTTTAAGGTGTCGCGGATAAACACAACAAAATAAAACTAGTACCGGTACCGAAAAAAAGAAAATTTATTCATAACACAGGTGAAAAGACCAAGGAAAACCGAGTAAACGATAAAAACGATAACAAAATAACGCTGAAAACCGATAAAAACCCTGAAAACCATACATTTCACACCTGAGCGTCAACTTTCGTGGCCTGGTACCAAACGACTCACGGACCGGTACCGGTCCAAGGCCTGGGGGTTGGGGACTGCTGGACTACACTACAAACTAACTACACAATATTTGCGCTAAACGTTGCAAATCTCTCAGATCTCAAAACACCACCATCACTCCTAAAACTTCCCTCTTCCTAAACTACTAAATGCCATGTTGCCATATCATTTTTGATTTGTCGACATGGTACATTTTTCCACCAATAGGAAAGGGTGGGCTTTGTTTTTGCTCACAGGCGGAGAGTGCTTTTAAGCGCTTTCCTTATAAAACGCCGTTTTTACCGTTTCTTCCCGCAGTAAATATAAACAACGATAGTATTCAGGAAGAAAACCAAACATTGCAGATATTTTTAGCATAACTCTGGTTTTACGTGGCCTATCAACACAATTTAAAAACTGGTATAAAGTCCACACTTTTTCCGTCAATTGTTCCGTCTGTCCTGCTCACATCTCCAATGGTTGTACACGCTGTCATTAACGTGGCTTCACTCCACATCAGCCACGCCGCTTTGCTAGCTAAAACACCGGTGTCGGCACATAAAGACGCTGTCATAGCCTGTCAACGACGTTGATTAGCTGTGTATATACGAATGTGAATCACATTATTGGCTGGACTATGGGATAAGGTGGCATCGTTCTAATCCCATACGGGAGCAGCCAGTCACTTACTGACTAACACTGTAAAACAGAATTGTTAAAGTTTTAATTTCAATTCAGGTTAGATTTGTTGTTTTTTTTTGCGCAACGCAGATTTTCCGTGCGCAGAGACCGTGCCAGCAGTGCGCAATTGCGCACGCGCGCAGCTTAGAGGGAACATTGGTCAGGTGCATGGGTAGGGGTAGAAAGGGGAATGTAACCTCTGTTTGTTTAAGGCCAAAAAGGGTCTTATTTAGGCTCAGGGAATCATCATTGTATTCAGTAAAACAGATGATATGTCTGGGCATGCGGGGAGTAATAAACACACTGTAAATATTGTGGAATACAATCCACAGTGACCTCTCTCTTTTTTACGGGTTTTTTACATACCTCTCCTTGTTTTCCCCTTTGGTCCTGTCGTAATTACAATAATAATAATAATAGCTTATCTTAGAGTAAGCCTAGATTTCATCTCACCTATTGTCAGACCACTGTGGCTGTCATATGTAACACCACAATGTTCCATATTTTGTTCTTTTGTTCTTCACCATTTGTATACACAGTAGTTTTTCAAAGCTGCAACTTAATTACATCAACCAGGTTATGTGGTTGATTCAGCTTCTCTGTTTGTTCGTGGGACTAATCAAAAAGTTATGGCTTGATTTATGTCAGATGAACAGTTGGGTGCTCTGGAGGTAAGTAATGTTAATACAGAGATCAAAACAAAACATCTGTGTCATAGCAACATATTGTTGAATGTTATGGTTTCGCGATTTAACCACTGTGGATTTGTTTCACTGATTAGTGACTTTAAGTCACTAAAACAAATAAAAACAGATTTTAACACTCATCATTTATTGAGTCAAAGAAGTCAAATATTCAAAGCAGAGAATGATCTAAATAAAACTGTCAAAAGCAGATATTGTTCTTGCTTTGACCAAAACTTTCAAATGTAAAGACTTACTGTCCGATTCCAATTTTTTATGTATTTACATTTTTCAAAATTATATACTTAAATATATAAAATTCATCAGTAAATACAGCTGGATAAAGTTTGGAAAGCATACTTGTCTAAATCTAAAAAAGAGCAATAACCCTCACAAAAGGAAAGGTCGGAGTTGACAACACAAATTATTCTTATTAAATTTCTAAATTAGTCTTTTAATCATACTGAAATTGTTACATTAAATCTTAGGTTTCCCCTACCTGCCAAATCCCTTTTTAGCCCAGCCCATTAACACATGGATACTCTATGACAGAAATGAAAAAACAGTGAAGTAAACATCTAGAAACACAAGGATTCTGATTTTTAACTATTTCATTTATTTCTATATTTTGTTTTTATTCATTTTTTACTTTTTGTCTTCCATACATTCCAGAGTTACAGTATCTATAACTTATGATATAAGTTTGCACATTTCCAGGACATACAGAATGCTATAAGTCTATTTGTGTGACAGGACCCACGGGAGTCACACAACTCGAAATGAATAATTCAGAGTGTGTTCAGGCAGCAGCAGACTGACCATCTGGAGGTTCTGGAGAACAGCGAGCACCAGGAGGTCTGCTCGGTCCAATCAGCACTACATTAGGCCTGAATGAAACCACATTTGGTGTTACCTTTATAAGATATAACATTACTTATAACCAGGGGCGGATCTAGAGAAATTCATAGGGGCATGAGGGTGGCAAAATCAAAGCCTTTTTTTCCAAACACATATGCAGGTGGTGAAAAATTATGCACACATTTTGTAAACATATACAACTGTTTATCTAAAAATGCAGCCAATACACCTGCCGTTTTTATTTTATTTTGCACAACCATTTAAAAATATTACTCTAACTAAAATGAGAGAACAATCAGGTCTCGCAATAGGATGCTCTACAAATTGTGTGTGCCAGTAAAAAAAAAAAAAGTTTGTCCACCACAAGACAGAGGAGAACACCACAGGGATAAATCTGCTGGCCTGACAACAGGAGGTGCATCACTCCGCTGGTTTTCTACCTGGTGAAAGTGTTTACACTGCAATGTGCCTTTGTGACATTCATTAGTGCCCTCACTGACACACAAAACAAAACAGTGACTACAAAACAGACTAAATGCACAAGACAACATAACACACTTACTACATACTACACACTAAACGTCAGAAATCTCAGAAACTTCTAAAAACTCGCTATCTCACTCACTCGCTCTGTCTCGCTGCCGTTACTGTCACTCCCAAAACTTTCCCCTCTGTCTAAACAACCAAATCCCACGTGTTGACTTATTTTTTAATTGGTCAAAATGGTACATTTTCCCACCAATAGGAAAGAGGTGTCTTTTTTTCCCCTTTCTTTACTGTTTTCTCACTGTATTTAGAAAATGTTTAACCCCCCCTCCCACCCCACAAAAAAACCGTGATGATATATATATATATATATATATATATATATATATATATATATATAATATATATATATATATATATACAGTGGAACCCCGACTTACGAAATGAATTTGCTCCCGAGGGTCTTTGGTAAGTCAAAAATTTTCGTAAGTCGAATCATCCATCACGCCTTTTGAGTGAACGATAGGCTATAGGCTAATTGCTAACTGCAACAACAATACGTCGTTCAAGTGGAACAGCGAAGCGCAAGTACGAAAGCCAAGAGGGTTGTCACATGATTCGGAAGGCATTGTGGGCACTGCCAGCGGATTTCGTTACTCGGGCATTTTGCCGTAACACGGGCAGAAATATTGCAGTTAAGTGCCTTCGTAATTTGAATTTTTCATTAAATGGGGTATTCATAAGTCGGGGTTCCACTGTATATACAGTGGGGCAAAAAAGTATTTAGTCAGCCACCGATTGTGCAAGTTCCCCCACTTAAAATGATGACAGAGGTCAGTAATTTGCACCAGAGGTACACGTCAACTGTGAGAGACAGAATGTGAAAAAAAAAATCCATGAATTCACATGGTAGGATTTGTAAAGAATTTATTCGTAAATCAGGGTGGAAAATAAGTATTTGGTCACCTCAAACAAGGAAAATCTCTGGCTCTCACAGACCTGTAACGTCTTCTGTAAGAAGCTTTTCTGTCCCCCACTCGTTACCTGTATGAATGGCACCTGTTTGAACTCATCATCTGTATAAAAGACACCTGTCCACAGCCTCAAACAGTCAGACCCCAAACGCCGCCATGGCCAAGACCAAAGAGCTTTCGAAGGACACCAGGAAAAGTATTGTAGACCTGCACCAGACTGGGAAGAGTGAATCTACAATAGGCAAGCAGCTTGGTGTGAAAAAATCAACTGTGGGAGCAATCATCAGAAAATGGAAGACATACAAGACCACTGATAATCTCCCTCGATCTGGGGCTCCACGCAAGATCTCATCCCGTGGGGTCAAAATGATCATGAGAACGGTGAGCAAAGATCCCAGAACCACACGGGGGGACCTGGTGAATGACCTGCAGAGAGCTGGGACCAAAGTAACAAAGGTCACCATCAGTAACACACTACAACGGCAGGGAATCAAATCCCGCAGTGCCAGACGTGTTCCGCTGCTGAAGCCAGTGCATGTCCAGGCCTGTCTGAAGTTTGCCAGAGAGCACATGGATGATACAGCAGAGGATTGGGAGAATGTCATGTGGTCAGATGAAACCAAAGTAGGACTTTTTGGTGTAAACTCAACTCGTCGTGTTTGGAGGAAGAAGAATACTGAGTTGCATCCCAAGAACACCATACCTACTGTGAAGCATGGGGGTGGAAACATCATGCTATGGGGCTGTTTTTCTGCCAAGGGGACAGGACGACTGATCCGTGTTAAGGACAGAATGAATGGGGCCATGTATCGTGAGATTTTGAGCCAAAACCTCCTTCCATCAGTGAGAACTTTGAAGATGAAACGAGGCTGGGTCTTCCAACATGACAATGATCCAAAACACACCGCCCGGGCAACAAAGGAGTGGCTCCGTAAGAAGCATTTGAAAGTCCTGGAGTGGCCTAGCCAGTCTCCAGACCTCAACCTCATAGAAAATCTGTGGCGGGAGTTGAAAGTCCGTGTTGCTCGGCGACAGCCCCAAAACATCACTGCTCTCGAGAAGATCTGCATGGAGGAATGGGCCAAAATACCAGCTACTGTGTGTGCAAACCTGGTAAAGACCTATAGTAAACGTTTGACCTCTGTTATTGACAACAAAGGTTATGTTACAAAGTATTGAGTTGTATTTTTGTTATTGACCAAATACTTATTTTCCACCCTGATTTACGAATAAATTCTTTACAAATCCTACCATGTGAATTCATGGATTTTTTTTTCACATTCTGTCTCTCACAGTTGAAGTGTACCTCTGGTGCAAATTACTGACCTCTGTCATCATTTTAGGTGGGGGAACTTGCACAATCGGTGGCTGACTAAATACTTTTTTGCCCCACTGTACATATATCATAACTCTGGATTTACTGGCCTGTAATTAAAATTTTAAATCTTTGAAGTCCAAACTTTCAACACGGGCTGAAAGTGTCAGCGTGGCTGCAGCTTGTTGTTATGTCAGCTTGAATCAGTCATGTGATTTGAAGGTGCAGCGTGTCCGTGGACCCCAAAGGGTTAATAACACTCACCCTTATTCCATTTCCAGAGTGCAACAACCAACCAGCTGTGTAAAATCTGAAATTCCCTTGGTGTTGTTCAAAATGTGCTCTGACACAATCATAAGCATCACTTGCTACTGAAAACAAGAAAAAAGCCGGTCTGCACTATTGGCTGAACCATTTGTTAATGGTGGAGGTGGGTAACACGCACCCTCTAAGCTGCGCGCGTGCACAATTGCGCTGTTGTTCTCCTTTATCTCATAGTGGACAGAAATTATTTTTTGGAGTGGCACAAATAATTTGTGTGGCATCAAATTTGATGCAGAACAGCTGATTGTTCTGTAAATAGTTTGAAATGTTTATTTAAAAAACGCCTTTGCTGCATTTTTAGGTAAACAGCTGCAAAAAACTTTGTTGTTTGCAAAACTCAGTTACTTTTTTGAAGAAGTAACTATATAATTAATTGCCCAACATTGGTCAATATATACTATAGTTTGCAGAGAGAGAGTTACAGGACTCTCTCCCAGACTACAGACTCATAATACGAGTCAGAGCTTTATAAAAAAGAAAGAAAGAAAGAAAGAAAGTTGTGTTTTCAAATTTGGAGTTCAAGTTATTTTTACTTCCAATAGTGTTAACATACTACACAGGTCATGGACAAGATTTTTTTTTAATTTTCATTATAAGTGGGCTAAAGCAGTTAATTAAAAGTAATCTAACATAAATGTAAATGCTGTAATTTGATTATTTTAATAAACCATGTAACTTGAATGGATTCGATGCTGGCGTGACTACAGTGCACACATCTGCTGTCGCTCAAGGTGGTCCAAGGGACTGCTCAGGGAGCTTGTGTGTTCGCTCAGACACATGAAAAATTAGAGGGAACATTGGTAACACGATGCAATATATTCAGTTTTAGCATTTATGTTCACTGTTAACTGTAACTACGCTCAAAGTGTTAATGCTATCTTATTTTAATAAACAACACTGTCATATGCAAAACTAGGGTGGCACTTGGGGTGGCAAGAGATCATTTTAGGGTGGCACTTGCCACCCCATGCCACCCTTCTAGATCCGCCCCTACTTATAACATTTTTATTTTCTAAAACAGAACAATTCCTGTTTCACCAGCAAAAAACAATGAAGAAGCGCCTGTCAATTAAGGCAAATCCACAGTCTTTCCTTGGTTTTTCACTCATGAAAATCTATGAGCAGGCCATAGGACAGTCCTTGGTAACCTCTCTCGTAGAGAAAGCGTGAGAAGCTTAATGTTTCAGAAGGGAGTAGAGTAAAGCTGCTAATCCTCCACATCAATAGGAACCAGTTGAGGTGGTTCAGGTGTAAAACTAGCTGGTTGTGTGCATCCCCACCCCCTTACTTTTGTGTTCCCGGTCACAATTGACTGGTCAGTTTTAACAGCTCTTAAATTAACATAAAAAACATTTTTCACCACCAAATTCAGTTCAGTGGGTAGTTCAATGGGTTGTTCAGTGGGTCTTTCATTTATTTGGTCATTCAGTGGGCCATTCAGGGGGTCAGAGGCCAAAGGGGGTGTGGGGGGATTGCCATTTCTTTACTATGGTGGTCACTTTTGACACTATAGATGTAACAAAGTTGATTACCTAGAGGTCACCTTAGAAAAGCTGTAGGAGGTTCCCCTTGAAGAGATAAGTCTGAGCTTCTTTGCTAGACGCTCCTGCAAACTGAACCCAGGTAAGCATCAGAAAATGGATGGATGAATGGAAAGATCAATCAAATTCATTTAACGTAGACAAGGGCAATACAACAGTGATCCTCTTAGTTAAATGTCAGAATCAGCTCGCAACTTTTTAAAAAACGTCAATCTTCATGACATGGAAAACACCAATAATAATAGTCTTAAACTCTTTATTCTGCTTGGACTTTTATTCTTGGACTCTAATAGAATGGCTTTGTATGATTTACAGTGCACACAATAATGCTTATTTATTCACTGTCTAAAAACCAGGTGAGTCCATGCGTTTCTGTTTAAGTCAACTTTCTTCTGGTTCGCTCTTCCTCATAAACAATAGGTGTGAATGGAAAGTGGGCGGGGCTTTTGCCCTGAAAGCCAAAGGTGTGTTAGAGTCAGTCTAAGAGCCAATCCACTTCCTGTTAACTCACTGCACAAAACTCAAAAGAGTGGACTGCAAAATCGCTAAAACAATTCTTTATGACTGCTTTTAAGGCTACATCCACACGTACAGGGGTATTTTTAAAAAAATAATCCCGTCCACACGTAAACGCAGAAATGAAGGAAAACGCTGCTAGGAACATGCCAAAGCAACAGGTGGCGATATATTCCTAACCGTGTAGAAATGTTGGCCAATCAGAAGTCTAGAAGCCTCGGTGGGAAATAGTAAACAAAGATGGGGCATAGAAGCAGAGTCGTATGTGTGGAGGGACAATAACTGTGTGTGCATATGTAAGCATTTAAACACTGCAGAGAGTACAATTAACAGTAACAGTATTGTAGAAATTCATTTCACCGAAACAATAACGTGGCGCACAGTGTGACGTCAAAAAAGGCGCACACCTTTGACGCTGCGTTTTCTGCGTTTCCTCCGTTTTTCTCGTCCACGCGTAAATGCAAAGTTTTTGAAAATATCCACCCTGGCAGGAGTTTTTAGAAATCTCCTTTTTTAGTGACCGAAAACGCCGTTTACGTGTGGACGAAAGGTGCAAACGCATAGAAAAATCTGCGTTTTCAAAAATACCTGGGTATGTGTGGACGTAGCCTAAGGCTCATTGTGGCTGAGTGTTTATGTAACTGCAAGACAAGAATAAAGATACTTAATCATAATGTAGACAGAGTTGGCACAAGTACTGACATTCTGTACTTAAATAGAAGTACAAATAGTACTGTTAAAAAGACTCCAGTAAAAGTTGGAAGTACTGATTCAACTAATTTACCAAGCCAGGGCTCGAACTGGCAACCTTCCGATTACAAGGTGAACTCCCAACTCTTGAGCCACGATCGCCCCAACAAGGGGAGAGTAAGGGCCTGTCTCAATATGCATACTTGTGCGTACTTGCGTTCTCGTGATACATCATCAGTTGGAGACCAAGTACTGTTCCAATTCAAAGTAGGCATCAAGCCGAGAACCCGAAAAATTCCCGGATGTGTTCTCACTCCGCCTGTTTTATTGAGCATGCATCGGTGGTGACTTGTGTGTACTTGGTACAGCTAAATATCCCAGAATGCATTTAGTCCAAAACCCAAACGTGACAATGGCTGAGGAGTGCGGCTAAAAACTTTTATTACTCTTTCTGGGTCACAAAATAAACTTTGAAGTTATTTTCAAGCGAGAATGTAGCTGTGTACACTTCAAATATCTGCTCGATTTATCTAGATATCATATATTTCCAAATGTGCTCTGACGTTTTCGGAGACGTCTGTTACCCACCAGCTCCATAGCAGACCGGGAGGTCGAGGATCACTTGAGCCGGCAAGAACAGTGGACTCCCGGCACATCGTTTTCAACCCCTCCGTGGTCTTTCGCTACTCAGGTTAAACATGATATATAAGTCTCTTAGATGACTTCGAAATGTTAATGTTCAGTTTATTTCAGTGTTTTATTTGTTCCTGGCTGAGATATATTTCAATTCAGGAGGAGACATTTTCACCGGGAACAAAAACAGCATGTTAATATGTGGAGATTCTGAAGGATGCTTCAAAATGATCAGATTATATTTTAAATATTTGTTCAGTTCTCTTCCAAACCCCAGCAGCTGTCTATTGTAATTTTTGAGTGTCCACTAAGATAAAAATAAAAGCCTTCTAACATCTCACCTGTTTGTTTTTATTAAGGCATACATGTACATTATTTTTATTAATAGAGATTTCACTACTGAGGTTAAACACAATATATAAGTCACTTAGATCACTTCTAAATGTTAATGTTTGGTGTATTTCAGTGTTTTATTTGCTCGTAGGTAAATCGGTTTGGCTGAGATTAAAGTTAAGCTTCATAACATATTAATCACAGTTAAATTAAGAGGGGACAGCAGTAAAAACTCCAGACCCGTGACATCATCAAGTACGCTGGTGTTCCAATTGTACAAATCTTAAGTCCGTGCTCGCGTTCTCGGCAAGTCCAGACTCGCTGAGAACGCGAGTACAGACTTGCGGACTTGAGAATTGAGAAAGGCCTTAAAGCTAAACACATAGACAACAGGAACATAGGACTTCTTCAAAATAAAACAGGAAACATAATGAAACGCAGACATGACAACATGAACTTGACAACAAAAAATATGCAGACATGAAACACAAAGGACAAGGAAGATTATCAGAGGGGTTGAAAACACAAGGGGAATCTAATAAACCAATGAACTTAGATAACCTAACGAACTTAAACACAACCCATAAACATCAAAATAAACTAAAACTCAAAACGTTGGGTCAAAAGACCCAGGATCGTGACACCTGCTGCTCTTTTTGGATGTACACACCTGAATTCAACCAGATGTGTGCAAATGTTTCATGAGTTCCTAGCTAATTTCCATCCTCTGCACTTACAGTATACTATTTATGTTGCCTTTTTTCTAGATGGTATAAAGTTGGTATGAAGGTGGAATTCATCAGCTAAAATCAGTATGAATCTCTGCTACACTTGATGTAACCTAACACTGACCATGAAACCACAGCCACCGTGCACCAGTCACACACTGTTCTTTACTTTAAACCCACCACAGTACAGCAAACAAACCTGTTTATCCTGCACTAACTGCTTTTCATATAATCTTTAAATAAAACAGTCTACCTCAGTTTGTTTTGCAGCACATTTCAAAATATGAAAAAACATGCCATATGTACAGACCCAATATCTGATTTAAAAACATGAAGACTTGTAAGCTTTACATTTTCAGTTTATCAAGCACCACTGAGCATTCTTACCTTTAATTCTAAGCTCTCTTCTTCCTCTCTTGTACTGTCTTTATTATCATTCTCTGTCTCTGAGTGAAGTTGGCTCTTCTTGTTTTCTCTCCCTGTGAAATAAATCAGCTGGATCTTTAGCCAGGAAGCTAGGTCCTTTATGTTCGGTCCTCTTCTGTGGGGCTACCTAGATGCTGAAGTACCACACCCTGTAACTTATGGACACCTGCAGTTAGTCTGGTGTTGTGCAAAAGCAAAAGTATTTGTACTTCGTTACTTCTCATCCCTAAAGGAAATTTACATATGTATGACAAGTCCAACTTGTTCAGCAGGATTCCCAGTTCCACTTGAAAAAGTACTTCTTCTCTATGACTTATGAACTTGTCTATGACTAAAATGTATATTCAAAGTACAAGTGTGTGACTCGATCCAGAAAGTATGCTATTAAGTGACCAAGGAAAATCTCTGGCTCTCACAGACCTGTAACGTCTTCTGTAAGAAGCTTTTCTGTCCCCCACTCGTTACCTGTATGAATGGCACCTGTTTGAACTCATCATCTGTATAAAAGACACCTGCCCACAGCCTCAAACAGTCAGACCCCAAACTCCGCCATGGCCAAGACCAAAGAGCTTTCGAAGGACACCAGGAAAAGTATTGTAGACCTGCACCAGACTGGGAAGAGTGAATCTACAATAGGCAAGCAGCTTGGTGTGAAAAAATCAACTGTGGGAGCAATCATCAGAAAATGGAAGACATACAAGACCACTGATAATCTCCCTCGATCTGGGGCTCCACGCAAGATCTCATCCCGTGGGGTCAAAATGATCATGAGAACGGTGAGCAAAGATCCCAGAACCACACGGGGGGACCTGGTGAATGACCTGCAGAGAGCTGGGACCAAAGTAACAAAGGTCACCATCAGTAACACACTACAACGGCAGGGAATCAAATCCCGCAGTGCCAGACGTGTTCCGCTGCTGAAGCCAGTGCATGTCCAGGCCCGTCTGAAGTTTGCCAGAGAGCACATGGATGATACAGCAGAGGATTGGGAGAATGTCATGTGGTCAGATGAAACCAAAGTAGGACTTTTTGGTGTAAACTCAAATCGTCGTGTTTGGAGGAAGAAGAATACTGAGTTGCATCCCAAGAACACCATACCTACTGTGAAGCATGGGGGTGGAAACATCATGCTATGGGGCTGTTTTTCTGCCAAGGGGACAGGACGACTGATCCGTGTTAAGGACAGAATGAATGGGGCCATGTATCGTGAGATTTTGAGCCAAAACCTCCTTCCATCAGTGAGAACTTTGAAGATGAAACGAGGCTGGGTCTTCCAACATGACAATGATCCAAAACACACCGCCCGGGCAACAAAGGAGTGGCTCCATAAGAAGCATTTGAAAGTCCTGGAGTGGCCTAGCCAGTCTCCAGACCTCAACCCCATAGAAAATCTGTGGCGGGAGTTGAAAGTCCGTGTTGCTCGGCGACAGCCCCAAAACATCACTGCTCTCGAGAAGATCTGCATGGAGGAATGGGCCAAAATACCAGCTACTGTGTGTGCAAACCTGGTAAAGACCTATAGTAAACGTTTGACCTCTGTTATTGCCAACAAAGGTTATGTTACAAAGTATTGAGTTGTATTTTTGTTATTGACCAAATACTTATTTTCCACCCTGATTTACGAATAAATTCTTTACAAATCCTACCATGTGAATTCATGGATTTTTTTTTCACATTCTGTCTCTCACAGTTGAAGTGTACCTCTGGTGCAAATTACTGACCTCTGTCATCATTTTAGGTGGGGGAACTTGCACAATCGGTGGCTGACTAAATACTTTTTTGCCCCACTGTACATATATCATAACTCTGGATTTACTGGCCTGTAATTAAAATTTTAAATCTTTGAAGTCCAAACTTTCAACACGGGCTGAAAGTGTCAGCGTGGCTGCAGCTTGTTGTTATGTCAGCTTGAATCAGTCATGTGATTTGGAGGTGCAGCGTGTCCGTGGACCCCAAAGGGTTAATAACACTCACCCTTATTCCATTTCCAGAGTGCAACAACCAACCAGCTGTGTAAAATCTGAAATTCCCTTGGTGTTGTTCAAAATGTGCTCTGACACAATCATAAGCATCACTTGCTACTGAAAACAAGAAAAAAGCCGGTCTGCACTATTGGCTGAACCATTTGTTAATGGTGGAGGTGGGTAACACGCACCCTCTAAGCTGCGCGCGTGCACAATTGCGCTGTTGTTCTCCTTTATCTCATAGTGGACAGAAATTATTTTTTGGAGTGGCACAAATAATTTGTGTGGCATCAAATTTGATGCAGAACAGCTGATTGTTCTGTAAATAGTTTGAAATGTTTATTTAAAAAACGCCTTTGCTGCATTTTTAGGTAAACAGCTGCAAAAAACTTTGTTGTTTGCAAAACTCAGTTACTTTTTTGAAGAAGTAACTATATAATTAATTGCCCAACATTGGTCAATATATACTATAGTTTGCAGAGAGAGAGTTACAGGACTCTCTCCCAGACTACAGACTCATAATACAAGTCAGAGCTTTATAAAAAAGAAAGAAAGAAAGAAAGAAAGTTGTGTTTTCAAATTTGGAGTTCAAGTTATTTTTACTTCCAATAGTGTTAACATACTACACAGGTCATGGACAAGATTTTTTTTTAATTTTCATTATAAGTGGGCTAAAGCAGTTAATTAAAAGTAATCTAACATAAATGTAAATGCTGTAATTTGATTATTTTAATAAACCATGTAACTTGAATGGATTCGATGCTGGCGTGACTACAGTGCACACATCTGCTGTCGCTCAAGGTGGTCCAAGGGACCGCTCAGGGAGCTTGTGTGTTCGCTCAGACACATGAAAAATTAGAGGGAACATTGGTAACACGATGCAATATATTCAGTTTTAGCATTTATGTTCACTGTTAACTGTAACTACGCTCAAAGTGTTAATGCTATCTTATTTTAATAAACAACACTGTCATATGCAAAACTAGGGTGGCACTTGGGGTGGCAAGAGATCATTTTAGGGTGGCACTTGCCACCCCATGCCACCCTTCTAGATCCGCCCCTACTTATAACATTTTTATTTTCTAAAACAGAACAATTCCTGTTTCACCAGCAAAAAACAATGAAGAAGCGCCTGTCAATTAAGGCAAATCCACAGTCTTTCCTTGGTTTTTCACTCATGAAAATCTATGAGCAGGCCATAGGACAGTCCTTGGTAACCTCTCTCGTAGAGAAAGCGTGAGAAGCTTAATGTTTCAGAAGGGAGTAGAGTAAAGCTGCTAATCCTCCACATCAATAGGAACCAGTTGAGGTGGTTCAGGTGTAAAACTAGCTGGTTGTGTGCATCCCCACCCCCTTACTTTTGTGTTCCCGGTCACAATTGACTGGTCAGTTTTAACAGCTCTTAAATTAACATAAAAAACATTTTTCACCACCAAATTCAGTTCAGTGGGTAGTTCAATGGGTTGTTCAGTGGGTCTTTCATTTATTTGGTCATTCAGTGGGCCATTCAGGGGGTCAGAGGCCAAAGGGGGTGTGGGGGGATTGCCATTTCTTTACTATGGTGGTCACTTTTGACACTATAGATGTAACAAAGTTGATTACCTAGAGGTCACCTTAGAAAAGCTGTAGGAGGTTCCCCTTGAAGAGATAAGTCTGAGCTTCTTTGCTAGACGCTCCTGCAAACTGAACCCAGGTAAGCATCAGAAAATGGATGGATGAATGGAAAGATCAATCAAATTCATTTAACGTAGACAAGGGCAATACAACAGTGATCCTCTTAGTTAAATGTCAGAATCAGCTCGCAACTTTTTAAAAAACGTCAATCTTCATGACATGGAAAACACCAATAATAATAGTCTTAAACTCTTTATTCTGCTTGGACTTTTATTCTTGGACTCTAATAGAATGGCTTTGTATGATTTACAGTGCACACAATAATGCTTATTTATTCACTGTCTAAAAACCAGGTGAGTCCATGCGTTTCTGTTTAAGTCAACTTTCTTCTGGTTCGCTCTTCCTCATAAACAATAGGTGTGAATGGAAAGTGGGCGGGGCTTTTGCCCTGAAAGCCAAAGGTGTGTTAGAGTCAGTCTAAGAGCCAATCCACTTCCTGTTAACTCACTGCACAAAACTCAAAAGAGTGGACTGCAAAATCGCTAAAACAATTCTTTATGACTGCTTTTAAGGCTACATCCACACGTACAGGGGTATTTTTAAAAAAATAATCCCGTCCACACGTAAACGCAGAAATGAAGGAAAACGCTGCTAGGAACATGCCAAAGCAACAGGTGGCGATATATTCCTAACCGTGTAGAAATGTTGGCCAATCAGAAGTCTAGAAGCCTCGGTGGGAAATAGTAAACAAAGATGGGGCATAGAAGCAGAGTCGTATGTGTGGAGGGACAATAACTGTGTGTGCATATGTAAGCATTTAAACACTGCAGAGAGTACAATTAACAGTAACAGTATTGTAGAAATTCATTTCACCGAAACAATAACGTGGCGCACAGTGTGACGTCAAAAAAGGCGCACACCTTTGACGCTGCGTTTTCTGCGTTTCCTCCGTTTTTCTCGTCCACGCGTAAATGCAAAGTTTTTGAAAATATCCACCCTGGCAGGAGTTTTTAGAAATCTCCTTTTTTAGTGACCGAAAACGCCGTTTACGTGTGGACGAAAGGTGCAAACGCATAGAAAAATCTGCGTTTTCAAAAATACCTGGGTATGTGTGGACGTAGCCTAAGGCTCATTGTGGCTGAGTGTTTATGTAACTGCAAGACAAGAATAAAGATACTTAATCATAATGTAGACAGAGTTGGCACAAGTACTGACATTCTGTACTTAAATAGAAGTACAAATAGTACTGTTAAAAAGACTCCAGTAAAAGTTGGAAGTACTGATTCAACTAATTTACCAAGCCAGGGCTCGAACTGGCAACCTTCCGATTACAAGGTGAACTCCCAACTCTTGAGCCACGATCGCCCCAACAAGGGGAGAGTAAGGGCCTGTCTCAATATGCATACTTGTGCGTACTTGCGTTCTCGTGATACATCATCAGTTGGAGACCAAGTACTGTTCCAATTCAAAGTAGGCATCAAGCCGAGAACCCGAAAAATTCCCGGATGTGTTCTCACTCCGCCTGTTTTATTGAGCATGCATCGGTGGTGACTTGTGTGTACTTGGTACAGCTAAATATCCCAGAATGCATTTAGTCCAAAACCCAAACGTGACAATGGCTGAGGAGTGCGGCTAAAAACTTTTATTACTCTTTCTGGGTCACAAAATAAACTTTGAAGTTATTTTCAAGCGAGAATGTAGCTGTGTACACTTCAAATATCTGCTCGATTTATCTAGATATCATATATTTCCAAATGTGCTCTGACGTTTTCGGAGACGTCTGTTACCCACCAGCTCCATAGCAGACCGGGAGGTCGAGGATCACTTGAGCCGGCAAGAACAGTGGACTCCCGGCACATCGTTTTCAACCCCTCCGTGGTCTTTCGCTACTCAGGTTAAACATGATATATAAGTCTCTTAGATGACTTCGAAATGTTAATGTTCAGTTTATTTCAGTGTTTTATTTGTTCCTGGCTGAGATATATTTCAATTCAGGAGGAGACATTTTCACCGGGAACAAAAGCAGCATGTTAATATGTGGAGATTCTGAAGGATGCTTCAAAATGATCAGATTATATTTTAAATATTTGTTCAGTTCTCTTCCAAACCCCAGCAGCTGTCTATTGTAATTTTTGAGTGTCCACTAAGATAAAAATAAAAGCCTTCTAACATCTCACCTGTTTGTTTTTATTAAGGCATACATGTACATTATTTTTATTAATAGAGATTTCACTACTGAGGTTAAACACAATATATAAGTCACTTAGATCACTTCTAAATGTTAATGTTTGGTGTATTTCAGTGTTTTATTTGCTCGTAGGTAAATCGGTTTGGCTGAGATTAAAGTTAAGCTTCATAACATATTAATCACAGTTAAATTAAGAGGGGACAGCAGTAAAAACTCCAGACCCGTGACATCATCAAGTACGCTGGTGTTCCAATTGTACAAATCTTAAGTCCGTGCTCGCGTTCTCGGCAAGTCCAGACTCGCTGAGAACGCGAGTACAGACTTGCGGACTTGAGAATTGAGAAAGGCCTTAAAGCTAAACACATAGACAACAGGAACATAGGACTTCTTCAAAATAAAACAGGAAACATAATGAAACGCAGACATGACAACATGAACTTGACAACAAAAAATATGCAGACATGAAACACAAAGGACAAGGAAGATTATCAGAGGGGTTGAAAACACAAGGGGAATCTAATAAACCAATGAACTTAGATAACCTAACGAACTTAAACACAACCCATAAACATCAAAATAAACTAAAACTCAAAACGTTGGGTCAAAAGACCCAGGATCGTGACACCTGCTGCTCTTTTTGGATGTACACACCTGAATTCAACCAGATGTGTGCAAATGTTTCATGAGTTCCTAGCTAATTTCCATCCTCTGCACTTACAGTATACTATTTATGTTGCCTTTTTTCTAGATGGTATAAAGTTGGTATGAAGGTGGAATTCATCAGCTAAAATCAGTATGAATCTCTGCTACACTTGATGTAACCTAACACTGACCATGAAACCACAGCCACCGTGCACCAGTCACACACTGTTCTTTACTTTAAACCCACCACAGTACAGCAAACAAACCTGTTTATCCTGCACTAACTGCTTTTCATATAATCTTTAAATAAAACAGTCTACCTCAGTTTGTTTTGCAGCACATTTCAAAATATGAAAAAACATGCCATATGTACAGACCCAATATCTGATTTAAAAACATGAAGACTTGTAAGCTTTACATTTTCAGTTTATCAAGCACCACTGAGCATTCTTACCTTTAATTCTAAGCTCTCTTCTTCCTCTCTTGTACTGTCTTTATTATCATTCTCTGTCTCTGAGTGAAGTTGGCTCTTCTTGTTTTCTCTCCCTGTGAAATAAATCAGCTGGATCTTTAGCCAGGAAGCTAGGTCCTTTATGTTCGGTCCTCTTCTGTGGGGCTACCTAGATGCTGAAGTACCACACCCTGTAACTTATGGACACCTGCAGTTAGTCTGGTGTTGTGCAAAAGCAAAAGTATTTGTACTTCGTTACTTCTCATCCCTAAAGGAAATTTACATATGTATGACAAGTCCAACTTGTTCAGCAGGATTCCCAGTTCCACTTGAAAAAGTACTTCTTCTCTATGACTTATGAACTTGTCTATGACTAAAATGTATATTCAAAGTACAAGTGTGTGACTCGATCCAGAAAGTATGCTATTAAGTGACCAAGGAAAATCTCTGGCTCTCACAGACCTGTAACGTCTTCTGTAAGAAGCTTTTCTGTCCCCCACTCGTTACCTGTATGAATGGCACCTGTTTGAACTCATCATCTGTATAAAAGACACCTGTCCACAGCCTCAAACAGTCAGACCCCAAACGCCGCCATGGCCAAGACCAAAGAGCTTTCGAAGGACACCAGGAAAAGTATTGTAGACCTGCACCAGACTGGGAAGAGTGAATCTACAATAGGCAAGCAGCTTGGTGTGAAAAAATCAACTGTGGGAGCAATCATCAGAAAATGGAAGACATACAAGACCACTGATAATCTCCCTCGATCTGGGGCTCCACGCAAGATCTCATCCCGTGGGGTCAAAATGATCATGAGAACGGTGAGCAAAGATCCCAGAACCACACGGGGGGACCTGGTGAATGACCTGCAGAGAGCTGGGACCAAAGTAACAAAGGTCACCATCAGTAACACACTACAACGGCAGGGAATCAAATCCCGCAGTGCCAGACGTGTTCCGCTGCTGAAGCCAGTGCATGTCCAGGCCCGTCTGAAGTTTGCCAGAGAGCACATGGATGATACAGCAGAGGATTGGGAGAATGTCATGTGGTCAGATGAAACCAAAGTAGGACTTTTTGGTGTAAACTCAAATCGTCGTGTTTGGAGGAAGAAGAATACTGAGTTGCATCCCAAGAACACCATACCTACTGTGAAGCATGGGGGTGGAAACATCATGCTATGGGGCTGTTTTTCTGCCAAGGGGACAGGACGACTGATCCGTGTTAAGGACAGAATGAATGGGGCCATGTATCGTGAGATTTTGAGCCAAAACCTCCTTCCATCAGTGAGAACTTTGAAGATGAAACGAGGCTGGGTCTTCCAACATGACAATGATCCAAAACACACCGCCCGGGCAACAAAGGAGTGGCTCCGTAAGAAGCATTTGAAAGTCCTGGAGTGGCCTAGCCAGTCTCCAGACCTCAACCTCATAGAAAATCTGTGGCGGGAGTTGAAAGTCCGTGTTGCTCGGCGACAGCCCCAAAACATCACTGCTCTCGAGAAGATCTGCATGGAGGAATGGGCCAAAATACCAGCTACTGTGTGTGCAAACCTGGTAAAGACCTATAGTAAACGTTTGACCTCTGTTATTGCCAACAAAGGTTATGTTACAAAGTATTGAGTTGTATTTTTGTTATTGACCAAATACTTATTTTCCACCCTGATTTACGAATAAATTCTTTACAAATCCTACCATGTGAATTCATGGATTTTTTTTTCACATTCTGTCTCTCACAGTTGAAGTGTACCTCTGGTGCAAATTACTGACCTCTGTCATCATTTTAGGTGGGGGAACTTGCACAATCGGTGGCTGACTAAATACTTTTTTGCCCCACTGTACATATATCATAACTCTGGATTTACTGGCCTGTAATTAAAATTTTAAATCTTTGAAGTCCAAACTTTCAACACGGGCTGAAAGTGTCAGCGTGGCTGCAGCTTGTTGTTATGTCAGCTTGAATCAGTCATGTGATTTGGAGGTGCAGCGTGTCCGTGGACCCCAAAGGGTTAATAACACTCACCCTTATTCCATTTCCAGAGTGCAACAACCAACCAGCTGTGTAAAATCTGAAATTCCCTTGGTGTTGTTCAAAATGTGCTCTGACACAATCATAAGCATCACTTGCTACTGAAAACAAGAAAAAAGCCGGTCTGCACTATTGGCTGAACCATTTGTTAATGGTGGAGGTGGGTAACACGCACCCTCTAAGCTGCGCGCGTGCACAATTGCGCTGTTGTTCTCCTTTATCTCATAGTGGACAGAAATTATTTTTTGGAGTGGCACAAATAATTTGTGTGGCATCAAATTTGATGCAGAACAGCTGATTGTTCTGTAAATAGTTTGAAATGTTTATTTAAAAAACGCCTTTGCTGCATTTTTAGGTAAACAGCTGCAAAAAACTTTGTTGTTTGCAAAACTCAGTTACTTTTTTGAAGAAGTAACTATATAATTAATTGCCCAACATTGGTCAATATATACTATAGTTTGCAGAGAGAGAGTTACAGGACTCTCTCCCAGACTACAGACTCATAATACAAGTCAGAGCTTTATAAAAAAGAAAGAAAGAAAGAAAGAAAGTTGTGTTTTCAAATTTGGAGTTCAAGTTATTTTTACTTCCAATAGTGTTAACATACTACACAGGTCATGGACAAGATTTTTTTTTAATTTTCATTATAAGTGGGCTAAAGCAGTTAATTAAAAGTAATCTAACATAAATGTAAATGCTGTAATTTGATTATTTTAATAAACCATGTAACTTGAATGGATTCGATGCTGGCGTGACTACAGTGCACACATCTGCTGTCGCTCAAGGTGGTCCAAGGGACTGCTCAGGGAGCTTGTGTGTTCGCTCAGACACATGAAAAATTAGAGGGAACATTGGTAACACGATGCAATATATTCAGTTTTAGCATTTATGTTCACTGTTAACTGTAACTACGCTCAAAGTGTTAATGCTATCTTATTTTAATAAACAACACTGTCATATGCAAAACTAGGGTGGCACTTGGGGTGGCAAGAGATCATTTTAGGGTGGCACTTGCCACCCCATGCCACCCTTCTAGATCCGCCCCTACTTATAACATTTTTATTTTCTAAAACAGAACAATTCCTGTTTCACCAGCAAAAAACAATGAAGAAGCGCCTGTCAATTAAGGCAAATCCACAGTCTTTCCTTGGTTTTTCACTCATGAAAATCTATGAGCAGGCCATAGGACAGTCCTTGGTAACCTCTCTCGTAGAGAAAGCGTGAGAAGCTTAATGTTTCAGAAGGGAGTAGAGTAAAGCTGCTAATCCTCCACATCAATAGGAACCAGTTGAGGTGGTTCAGGTGTAAAACTAGCTGGTTGTGTGCATCCCCACCCCCTTACTTTTGTGTTCCCGGTCACAATTGACTGGTCAGTTTTAACAGCTCTTAAATTAACATAAAAAACATTTTTCACCACCAAATTCAGTTCAGTGGGTAGTTCAATGGGTTGTTCAGTGGGTCTTTCATTTATTTGGTCATTCAGTGGGCCATTCAGGGGGTCAGAGGCCAAAGGGGGTGTGGGGGGATTGCCATTTCTTTACTATGGTGGTCACTTTTGACACTATAGATGTAACAAAGTTGATTACCTAGAGGTCACCTTAGAAAAGCTGTAGGAGGTTCCCCTTGAAGAGATAAGTCTGAGCTTCTTTGCTAGACGCTCCTGCAAACTGAACCCAGGTAAGCATCAGAAAATGGATGGATGAATGGAAAGATCAATCAAATTCATTTAACGTAGACAAGGGCAATACAACAGTGATCCTCTTAGTTAAATGTCAGAATCAGCTCGCAACTTTTTAAAAAACGTCAATCTTCATGACATGGAAAACACCAATAATAATAGTCTTAAACTCTTTATTCTGCTTGGACTTTTATTCTTGGACTCTAATAGAATGGCTTTGTATGATTTACAGTGCACACAATAATGCTTATTTATTCACTGTCTAAAAACCAGGTGAGTCCATGCGTTTCTGTTTAAGTCAACTTTCTTCTGGTTCGCTCTTCCTCATAAACAATAGGTGTGAATGGAAAGTGGGCGGGGCTTTTGCCCTGAAAGCCAAAGGTGTGTTAGAGTCAGTCTAAGAGCCAATCCACTTCCTGTTAACTCACTGCACAAAACTCAAAAGAGTGGACTGCAAAATCGCTAAAACAATTCTTTATGACTGCTTTTAAGGCTACATCCACACGTACAGGGGTATTTTTAAAAAAATAATCCCATCCACACGTAAACGCAGAAATGAAGGAAAACGCTGCTAGGAACATGCCAAAGCAACAGGTGGCGATATATTCCTAACCGTGTAGAAATGTTGGCCAATCAGAAGTCTAGAAGCCTCGGTGGGAAATAGTAAACAAAGATGGGCCATAGAAGCAGAGTCGTATGTGTGGAGGGACAATAACTGTGTGTGCATATGTAAGCATTTAAACACTGCAGAGAGTACAATTAACAGTAACAGTATTGTAGAAATTCATTTCACTGAAACAATAACGTGGCGCACAGTGTGACGTCAAAAAAGGCGCACACCTTTGACGCTGCGTTTTCTGCGTTTCCTCCGTTTTTCTCGTCCACGCGTAAATGCAAAGTTTTTGAAAATATCCACCCTGGCAGGAGTTTTTAGAAATCTCCTTTTTTAGTGACCGAAAACGCCGTTTACGTGTGGACGAAAGGTGCAAACGCATAGAAAAATCTGCGTTTTCAAAAATACCTGGGTATGTGTGGACGTAGCCTAAGGCTCATTGTGGCTGAGTGTTTATGTAACTGCAAGACAAGAATAAAGATACTTAATCATAATGTAGACAGAGTTGGCACAAGTACTGACATTCTGTACTTAAATAGAAGTACAAATAGTACTGTTAAAAAGACTCCAGTAAAAGTTGGAAGTACTGATTCAGCTAATTTACCAAGCCAGGGCTCGAACTGGCAACCTTCCGATTACAAGGCGAACTCCCAACTCTTGAGCCACGATCGCCCCAACAAGGGGAGAGTAAGGGCCTGTCTCAATATGCATACTTGTGCGTACTTGCGTTCTCGTGATACATCATCAGTTGGAGACCAAGTACTGTTCCAATTCAAAGTAGGCATCAAGCCGAGAACCCGAAAAATTCCCGGATGTGTTCTCACTCCGCCTGTTTTATTGAGCATGCATCGGTGGTGACTTGTGTGTACTTGGTACAGCTAAATATCCCAGAATGCATTTAGTCCAAAACCCAAACGTGACAATGGCTGAGGAGTGCGGCTAAAAACTTTTATTACTCTTTCTGGGTCACAAAATAAACTTTGAAGTTATTTTCAAGCGAGAATGTAGCTGTGTACACTTCAAATATCTGCTCGATTTATCTAGATATCATATATTTCCAAATGTGCTCTGACGTTTTCGGAGACGTCTGTTACCCACCAGCTCCATAGCAGACCGGGAGGTCGAGGATCACTTGAGCCGGCAAGAACAGTGGACTCCCGGCACATCGTTTTCAACCCCTCCGTGGTCTTTCGCTACTCAGGTTAAACATGATATATAAGTCTCTTAGATGACTTCGAAATGTTAATGTTCAGTTTATTTCAGTGTTTTATTTGTTCCTGGCTGAGATATATTTCAATTCAGGAGGAGACATTTTCACCGGGAACAAAAGCAGCATGTTAATATGTGGAGATTCTGAAGGATGCTTCAAAATGATCAGATTATATTTTAAATATTTGTTCAGTTCTCTTCCAAACCCCAGCAGCTGTCTATTGTAATTTTTGAGTGTCCACTAAGATAAAAATAAAAGCCTTCTAACATCTCACCTGTTTGTTTTTATTAAGGCATACATGTACATTATTTTTATTAATAGAGATTTCACTACTGAGGTTAAACACAATATATAAGTCACTTAGATCACTTCTAAATGTTAATGTTTGGTGTATTTCAGTGTTTTATTTGCTCGTAGGTAAATCGGTTTGGCTGAGATTAAAGTTAAGCTTCATAACATATTAATCACAGTTAAATTAAGAGGGGACAGCAGTAAAAACTCCAGACCCGTGACATCATCAAGTACGCTGGTGTTCCAATTGTACAAATCTTAAGTCCGTGCTCGCGTTCTCGGCAAGTCCAGACTCGCTGAGAACGCGAGTACAGACTTGCGGACTTGAGAATTGAGAAAGGCCTTAAAGCTAAACACATAGACAACAGGAACATAGGACTTCTTCAAAATAAAACAGGAAACATAATGAAACGCAGACATGACAACATGAACTTGACAACAAAAAATATGCAGACATGAAACACAAAGGACAAGGAAGATTATCAGAGGGGTTGAAAACACAAGGGGAATCTAATAAACAAATGAACTTAGATAACCTAACGAACTTAAACACAACCCATAAACATCAAAATAAACTAAAACTCAAAACGTTGGGTCAAAAGACCCAGGATCGTGACACCTGCTGCTCTTTTTGGATGTACACACCTGAATTCAACCAGATGTGTGCAAATGTTTCATGAGTTCCTAGCTAATTTCCATCCTCTGCACTTACAGTATACTATTTATGTTGCCTTTTTTCTAGATGGTATAAAGTTGGTATGAAGGTGGAATTCATCAGCTAAAATCAGTATGAATCTCTGCTACACTTGATGTAACCTAACACTGACCATGAAACCACAGCCACCGTGCACCAGTCACACACTGTTCTTTACTTTAAACCCACCACAGTACAGCAAACAAACCTGTTTATCCTGCACTAACTGCTTTTCATATAATCTTTAAGTAAAACAGTCTACCTCAGTTTGTTTTGCAGCACATTTCAAAATATGAAAAAACATGCCATATGTACAGACCCAATATCTGATTTAAAAACATGAAGACTTGTAAGCTTTACATTTTCAGTTTATCAAGCACCACTGAGCATTCTCACCTTTAATTCTAAGCTCTCTTCTTCCTCTCTTGTACTGTCTTTATTATCATTCTCTGTCTCTGAGTGAAGTTGGCTCTTCTTGTTTTCTCTCCCTGTGAAATAAATCAGCTGGATCTTTAGCCAGGAAGCTAGGTCCTTTATGTTCGGTCCTCTTCTGTGGGGCTACCTAGATGCTGAAGTACCACACCCTGTAACTTATGGACACCTGCAGTTAGTCTGGTGTTGTGCAAAAGCAAAAGTATTTGTACTTCGTTACTTCTCATCCCTAAAGGAAATTTACATATGTATGACAAGTCCAACTTGTTCAGCAGGATTCCCAGTTCCACTTGAAAAAGTACTTCTTCTCTATGACTTATGAACTTGTCTATGACTAAAATGTATATTCAAAGTACAAGTGTGTGACTCGATCCAGAAAGTATGCTATTAAGTGACCATTTTTATTATTTTAAAATAATTCTTAAAATAATATCCCAACCAACTATCATAGTTTTTTTTCTCACTGTGATTGTGTTTGTATGGAAAATCTGCACTTGAATTTAAACTATTTATTCTGCTGTTTTCAACTCCACATTCTTATTCTTGGACTCCTATCAAATGCCTTTGTATGATTTAAGTTCACGATAATCCTTATGTATTCACTATCTAAAAACCAGGTGAGTCCATGCGTTTCTGTTTAAGTCAACTTTCTTCTGGTTGGCTGTTCCTCATAAACAATCCGGTTGTTCAGTCTGGCGTCACTAGCCGTGTCTGTACCTAAACTCCGCTGCAGGTCCATATATCAAACGATCACTATGGCATTACTGAGAATTGAAAAACTGTCTAAAGTCTTTCATCTTTAATAAAATGATCAGCGTTCTGCTCTACCAGGTGTAACAATTGAGTTTAACATCCACGCATCCATGAAAACGGAATTTATGACATTTAACGGAGTTAGAAGTTAGCAGGGAGTTAGCTCGTTAGCTTCTATCTAAATACAATATAGCATGTCCTGACTGTCCTTGGTTTTGGAAACAAATTAAAACGTACAGCTCTCCAATCACTTCCAACATAAATGAAGACAGAAAACTAAACAGCAGTGACGTTTGTAGGGTTACTGAAGTTGGGCTAGCTGGTATATAATGATGTGCTACGTGACCGCTAGCGACACAGCTATGTTAGCATAATATAAACAAGCTAACTTTTTTTCCACTCGATAAAAGTTAACGTGAGTGTTCTCGGTGGTCAGGAACAAATGTAATCGCATGGCAGGATGCTGTAAAAGGACCAAACTTCAGCCAGGAGAACAACTGAGATAATCCATCCACAATACGAGGTTAGTCATTCATATACTGCTGCATGGGCTGGGCTGTAGTTACATCCTAAGGTTTTAAAAACTGAGCTTAAATAAATGATTAGCGGTAATAAAAGCCGAGGGAGGTCAACAGTGATCACTGACTGTTTTAGGAGCTTTTTGAGATCAAATAGAAGAAAATACATAACATTAAACATGTTAACAACACAAAAGCCATATTAAACGCAGACTACTTTAGGCCCGGAAGTAGGATTCGTCGCGTCATCACTTAACAACCGGATAGGTTTGAATGGAATGTTGGCGGGGCTTTTGCCCTGAAAGCCAAAGGTGTGTTAGAGTCAGTCTAAGAGCCAATCCACTTCCTGTTAAACTCACTGCACAAAACTCAAAAGAGTGAAATGTAAAATGGCTAAAGCAATTCTTGATTACTGCTTTTACAATTTGACCATAAAATGCTAGCATTACATCCTGGGAGTTCTCAGTTATATTAGAAGTTATCTGGTTGAGTTACTGAGATGGGTACACTAAGGGACGTATAATCTCAATGATATTATAAAAAAGCCAAGAGTAAAAAAACACAAAAAACATTGTTGATTGGTGAGCCTAAATCCTGTGTGTTTGGCTCAAAGGAAGCACTTCTACATGCATTGAACTCTAAAAATGTATGTAAATCTTTGACCATTTTTAGTATGAGCACTATAAGAGCATACATATGACAGAAATTTGCGTTTTGAAGTCACTTTCATAGGAAAGTTATGGATATAAATAAGCCTGAAAGACTTGGCATAGGTAATCTTTAAAGATTTCTTGTCCAGTAGGTTTTCAAATACAATTTCAAATGAGTTTCTGTAAACAGAACAGAGCTGGACCTTTGTTTATGGCTCCAACAAAGACTAAACTGATAAATATGCAGTTTGGCAGTGTAACAAAAGGCAGTTTGATGAACGAGGCCCACTGTCTTTCCAAGAACCTTGAAAATCAATTTCAGACTACTTGAAGATAAAATTATCACAGTGCTGTCTTTCTTTGTATCTCTCCATTAACTTTTGCTCTGTCATGCTCTCACTGACTAGCAATCATTCTCTGCAGACCCTCCATAACATCTTATACTGTGAATGCACATCCTAAGCCTCTTTTGTCTCAGTCACATTAGAGTGAGAATGGTACAGTGACCAGCTTGTGAGTTAAAAAACTGGTGGTTGCAAGGTGACTGCACTGATTTTTTTTCTGTGCTGTTGGAGACCAATTGTAAGAAGAAGACACTATCTGGTCACCTAGTTGAGCATGGCTCTGGGAGACCACTTTCAACTGCAAGGCAATTGCACAGTTCATCTGGTGGGTGACAACCTGTCTCCAAAGCCTGACTCAGACTGACTGCAATCACTCTCAGACAGATTGTCAGCATGTTGCAATCAATCAGGGTTATTCTGGGGCTTCGATGCTGGTCATATTCTGGTTATATTCATATATAAGCGGAAAGTTGCTGAGTACATCTATGTCATTTTGCAAATAAATGACTCCTGCAGCTCCTACGTCACTATTTCTGGAAGAATTCAGAATTTCTGTTTCATCTGTTTGATCAGATTTCTGAGTTTTGCCAAATGATCACAGTTAATTGCCAATATCATCACAAGTAGATTGCATGTACTTGTGACCCCATGCAATTGCCAATTTGATGTTTTATCACCATCTTACAGCACTAAAGTTAAATGGCAGACTGCAACTAACTGTGAGTAGTCACAGACCTGGTCACTATCTGCAAAACAAACATTTCAAAGCCAATGGAAAATTTGGCCATGCTGCTGTTTTCCCCAGTGTGACTCTAACCCTATCCTGAAACCAAGCACACTTAACATTAGTCACATTTTGCACATACACTAACTACTTGAATACAGTTAGGTCTAATAATACAAGTTTTGTAGTTTTTGGCACCATTCATTACCACAGGGGTTTTAAAATATTTGAAAGATGTGATTGAAGTTTCAGCGTTCAATTATTTAGTTGTCTATATCTACTGTTAGTAGCTCCTACTGCATTCATTAAGGCTATTGTCTTTTTAATGTGTTCTAATTATTTATATCATATTTGATTTTATATAAGTTTAAAACCTTGCGCTGTAACATTAGCCCATGGGCTCACAGTTTGGTGGACACCAAATACTTGAATGCTTTAGAAAAGAATTACCCGAAGGCTAACCAAACTTTGAATGGGTACATCGAACTTAGGAATTTTTATAGTGAGACATCCAAAATCATATTAATGACTAACCTCATTCTGGGAATGGATCATCTTAGATGCTCCCTCGACTGAAGTGTGGCCTGTTTTCTGCATTTTTTCCCTGTTATATGATTGTATTTATCTCTGCCCATCAGGGATTCTCACATTAACTTTTGTTAAGTTAACGCTCATTCTCCATTTTTAAGGTTGTAATGTATTTATATTATCCTAGCAATAGCTCTGTAGCTAGCCGCCAGGTAGCATGCCATTATATGCAAGCTAGCTCAACTTCAGTAACCTTCCTAATATGCTATCAAATTTACTTACAGGTATAAATAAAGTAACCTTGAACCTACAAACATTGCTGTTTAATTTTCTGTTTTCATTTACGTCCGAAGTGATAGCAGAGCTGTCCATTTTTACTTTTTGGAAATCCCTGAGTCAGAACAGGGTATATCATCTTTAGGTGAAAACTAGCGAGCTAACTTCCTGCTCTTATCAAACTCCATTAAACTTCACTAATCCTCTTAATAATGAATATTTGAATATTAACTTTTTCGTAGCACCTGAACAACAGCCAAGATCATTTTCATGAAAGATGAAAGAATTTAAACAGTTTTTAACCTACAGTGATGCCGCAGTGTTTGAGTTTGGGAACCGAAGAAGTTTGGACTCGTTAATGACTAATAATGTCAGACTTACTGCAAAATGTGGTTTAGAAAATTCTTTTCACTGTCACAAACTAGACCGCTAGAAGATGTTAGAAAGTTAGAAAGTTAAAAGTTAGGCAGTTAGAAAAAAGAAAACTTTCATATGTGATAACTTGCTTCAATGTGTTTTCCAACCCTGAAAATTTCATGTGTTTTGCAGTGAGGGATCACAAAATGCTATATTTCAATCCACCCCTCTGTATTTTGAGAGCCTGTAAATTTGAAATTGTCAAGGTAAAATTTTGTGGTTAGGTCCTTTCTCCTGTGTTTTAATACACTTTAATTCAGAAACAATAATTCAGCAGGCTACTCTATGCACTGGCATTGAACCATAATGGTGAGGTTTCATATAATAAGTATGAGTTTGAAAAGGTATTTTTAAAGTTTATACTACAGGGTTAACCATTTATATGGATACACCGTAATAACATGGGAATGGTTGGTGATATTAAAGTCCTGTTTGTGGCACATTAGTATATGTGAGGGGGCAAACTCCTCAAGATGGGTGGTGACCATGGTGGCCATTTAGAAGTTGGCCATCTTGGATACAACTTTTGTTTTTTCAATAGGAAGAGGGCCATGTGACACATCAAACTTATTGGTAATGTCACAAGAAAAACAATGGTGTGCTTGGTTTCAACGTAACTTTATTCTTTCATGAGTTATTTACAAGTTTCTCTTTGTTCACAGCCATTGACATGTTGAAGAGGTTAACACGTGAGGAGCGGATCGAAATTGTGTTGATATCTGGTGAACGCAGTAACCGGGTCATTGCAGCAGATTTCAATGCAAGACACCTTACGAGACCACCCATCTCCCATGCTACAGTTAGCAAACTGCTTGCTAAGTTTCGTGAAACTGGTTCAGTGTTGGATTTGCCAAAATGTGGATGCAAGAAAACTGTCACTAATGAAGAAACATCAGTGGCTGTCCTAGCTTCATTCAGCAAGAGCCCACAGCGTAGCACTCGCCGCATGTCACTGGAGAGTGGCATTAGTGGAACATTCCTTCGGCAGATATTAGCTACTCACAAATGGCACCCTTACAAACTCCAGCTACTGCAGCATCTCAACGAGGATGACCCAGATCGGCGCACAGAATTTGCAGAATGGGCAAAACAAAAATTGGAGCAGGACCCTCAGTTCACGCAGAAGATTTTGTTCAGTGATGAGACAAACTTTTATGTGAATAGTGAAGTTAACAAACAAAACCACTGCTATTGGTCTGACACTAACCCACATTGGATGGATCCCTCCAAGACTGTTGGAACAACAAAAGTGATGGTTTGGTGTGGTATATGGGGTACAACAATAGTGGGTACATTCTTCATCAATGGAAACCTCAAGGCCACTGGACATTTTCAGGGTCCCTGTGCCTACCTGGTCAGCTCAGTATGGCTACATATGTTTTTATTTTCATTTTTGTTCCTGCTCTCTCCCTTCCTCTCTCTCCCTCCTCCCTCTGCCTGGGCGGAGCTCACCTGTGGGCTCCTGCCCTTGGCCCACGCACCTGGTCGCAATCACGCACCTGTGGCTCATCACGAGACTGTTCCAGCTCCTTTTTAAGATGGCAGCTCTGTGTTTCTCGTCGCTGGACCGTTGCCGACCCTCGTCAGTGTAATCCCAGCTCAGTTACCTCTAGAGTGTTTCTCAGCGATCTTCCTTTGTAATCCCTTCGTGTCTCTGTGTACAGATTCCCTGGACCAACCCTTGTGTTTCCCGAGCGATCGAGTGTGCGTGGAGTGTGAAGAGGAGCGTGAGGCGTGGATGGAGTGTGTGTGGTCTTTCTGTGTCTTTCCCCATTTGTGTGTGGACCCCCAGAGCCTGGCTTTCCTCTCACCTTTGTAAATAGATCACCTGGTGTTGCTGTAATAAAGACTCTTGTGTTTTCAAAACTTAGAGCCTGCATGTGAGTCCGTGCAGTCCCGTTGTGACAGATATTTGAAATTGCTACATGATGATGTGTTTCTCTCTTTATGCACTGAAGCTGGCACGTTCCCTGAGTTTTTCCAGCAAGATGGTGCACCACCACATTATCGGTGCCGGGTCCGAGCATTCCTAGATGAACAGTTTCCTGGAAAGTGGATTGGTCGTCGTGGGCCAGTTGAATGGCCCCCAAGGTCTCCCGATCTGACCCCCTTAGACTTTTATCTTTGGGGTCATCTGAAGGCAATTGTCTACGGTGTGAAGATACGAGATGTGCAGCACCTGAAACTACAGATACTGGATGCCTGTGCTGGCATTTCTCCTGCGGTGTTGCTATCAGTGTGTGAAGAGTGGGAGAAGAGGGTTGCATTGACAATCCAACACAATGGGCAGCACACTGAACACATTTTATGAGTGGTCAGAAACTTGTAAATAACTCATGAAAGAATAAAGTTACATAGAAACCAAGCACACCATTGTTTTTCTTGTGTCATTACCAATAAGTTTGATGTGTCACATGGGCCTCTTCCTATTGAAAAAATATAAGTTGTATCCAAGATGGCCAACTTCTAAATGGCCACCATGGTCACCACCCATCTTGAGGAGTTTGCCCCCTCACATATACTAATGTGCCACAAACAGGACTTTAATATCACCAACCATTCCCATTTTATTACTGTGTATCCATATAAATGGCCCACCCTGTAGATTCAGTTGTGATCTAAAGAAAAGAAAAGGCTGAACCCTGGCATGCTAAGCTTTATCTTTTGAGGTGAGACTCTGTAATGTGACCCTGTGACTCTGTGACTACATTAGCATCGCTGCAGGGTGATTAAAGTGCACACACAAACAGCAATACACAGTGCAGGTAACAGTCTATCATCAGGACTATCACATGCATTGCCAAACGGTGTTATAAATAAATATCAGCCTGAGAGTATAAATGTGCACATGCAAATAAACACTCTAGAAGAACCAGTAAGCTTGGGGTAGATTTTTTTTCTTTTTGCAGCCCTCACTGCAAACTCAACAAACACTTTTTGACTCCAGTTTCCTCCCCGGTATACAACAAAGCACATAGCACCGTGAGGGTGCAGTCATATTTCAAGCTGTGAAAATGCTGGGAGTTGGACACTGGAGCCTTTTTGCTATTACATCTTCAGTTTTTCTTTATTCTTTTCCATTTGTTATTAGCACTGGTTCTATCCAGCTGTCAAACAAACTTTTCTAGCTGCATATGAATGAGCTTCTTTTTTTTTCTTTCTCCCATCAGCTGAGCTACGCTGAATAAATCATCCCACAAATCCCCTGGGCCAGACGGGCACACTGTCTAGGTTCACAAAGCACTCGCGATTTTCCTGTCACTAGCTTTGCAGGAAATGTGCAATGACAACTGGAGGAGAGAGGTAGCCTATTTTAAATGCAGTGTGTATAATTTTGCAAACCGTTTGCTTTGAGATTACAGACACTTCAGCAAGACAACTGTCAGAAACAGGAGATGATTTTTTTGTTTTAAAGATCAGTCACTCTATAAGACACACTGTAAAAAATCTGTAAAATACTGGTAATTTTTTTTGCCAAAATGTTATGTGTTTTTCTGCTGACTTTTTTTTTTACATTTCTATCAACCTCAATACATGTAATTCTGTAAATTTACTGTACAATTTCCCTACCAATTATGGATACTTCTGTGAATTCCAATATGGAAAATTTCCTCATATAAAACCAGCAGATTATAGCATGCTTGTAGGGATTCTTTTTTTCTTTTTTTTTACAGTGTAATAAATTGCCTCCTAAAGTTTCTTAAACTCAAACACAATTATATTGACACTCCATACTTCTCACACTGTGCTACTCTAAAGTCACACCATTATACATGTCAGCTCTTTAAGATAAAAGGTCTGTTAATTTGGCTGCCCTCCATTGTGATCATCAGATTTATCAATGGCACCAGCTGTGACAAGCAGCTTGAAGAGGCTGTCAGAGTATTAAGAGCCTTTAGTGCCTAATTCAAGTCCAAAACAGAATAGCTGATGTGACATCATATATCTGCTTAGTGATCAGAGAACAAACAAGCATCTTGATTTTGAGCTTCTGTCATCCGGGGAAGAAGGATTTCTTATCTAGTGTTGCATGCTTTGTTGTGTTTTAATGTTGAGTGTATTTTAGTGTTGCATGCTTTTATTGTATTTATTGGAGCTTCTTCTTTTTAATTTTGTTTAGTTTTACATTCTTTTAATTATTCTTTCCCCTGATCAGGATACATTTTATGCTGTAAATAAAGTATATATTTTATTAATTATTTTAACCAGATTTTACATGTCTTTCTGTTCCCGTGATCATCCCCTGCTGCTCTTCCTGTTTTAGAAGGGGTTCCCTTCTAACTTACACCCGTGACATTTTCAGGCATTTGAGTTTTCACCCAGAGCAGTTTTGATGTCTTAGAAAATAGGATCAGTTATCCTATTTTGAGGTGGGAAAACCATTACATTTTTCTTTTTAATTTTAAATGAGGTTATAGGTCCAAAGAAGGTATGGGTATTTCTGGATCTTGTTTATGTATGTATTTTTCTCATATTTTAGAGTTTTGACTTGCCCATTTTTTTGTAATAAAAACCCCCAATATATATTATTATAAACATATCAATATCCATCTTCCCTTAGGGGATTCTCTTTTTATACCCATGTATGTCTTTGGTCCAATTTCACTTCAATATATGATTTAAATGATTTGAAAATCAACGTATCTTTTCCCCAGCCTCCCAACCTCTCAGGAGGCTGTGTGTAGTTTGGTTTCACTGCACACAGCAGGGTGCTCTTTCTTTCTTTTCTGCAGCATGTCTATTTGTTTTGGGAGTTATCCCACTTAATCCATTTAATAATCAAACAGCTGAAAATCCTTGTCAGCAAAATCTACTTTATCTAAGTCACGTGCAAAGACAAAGAGTGGAACAAAGACTTGCATCTGGTATGACCTGCTGCTACTTTGAATACGGCTTGTCATTCTCTATACTAGTTTCATTTAGTGCTGTTCTGGTACGGTGAACAGCTGACTGTTGAGTTAGCAAATAAGACAAGTGTGTAAAAGAGTGTATTCCTTGTATTTTGAAGCATTTACTCATGTCCATTCAATGGTGACCTTGTGCAAGCTGCCTGAGCTCTGCTGAGGTTAAAGGCGTTGAGATGATTGAATTAAAGGAAATAAAGATTCTCTGATCTATAAGAATGTGCGTGGGTCCAGGTGTGTCTGTGTGAGAGTCACTTTGCAAGAAAGAAGCAGGTATGACTACATTGTGTGTGTATAGCATCTGCATTGTGTGCATGCTCTCCAGACAAAAAGAGCTTTATTTCTCAGCAACACCCTAACTGATGTTTACAAGGAAGGTATTTATATGCTGGGAGGTGGACTCACTGTTATCCCTATAAATTCTCTTTCTTGGCTCTCAAAGCGACCCCAGAATAATGACTGTTACACCCGAGGACCCCCTAACTTACTTGCAGCCTCTGGATTGATGGAATAAGTATATATATGCCCAAAAAAGGAGACCCCCGGTCTTACACTACAGATTAAAACCATTCACAGTGAACAGGTTCACCTGAAAATAAGGTGATTCAGGAGTTGGCAGTGTTTAAAAATGAATCATCCTCCCTCAAATGTGGCAGCTGAGGCCATTTTTTCTGTACCTCTCATTTCTTTTCAGGGTTATAATTAAGTTAGGGATTAAGTTAGGGAGTTAGGGATATATATATATTAGGGGTGCAACAATACTCATATCGGTATTGAACCGTTCGATACAGTGCTTTCGGTTTGGTACGCATATGTATCAAACAATACAAATTTTTATTTTATTTTATCAACTTTTCTTCTGACGATGCTGTCTGTGTTGAGCGCTCAGTGAATCTGCGTTCGACTACTCCGCCTAGGCTGCACTGTCGAGTGCAGATCCACTGAGCGCAGTGCAAGCTCGTAAGACAGAAGCTAAGCTCGAAATTGAACCTCCCCCACCCTCATTCAGATCTGGCGTTTGGAACTATCTTGGTTTTCATGTGAAGCATGACCCTGATGGTAAGCGCGTCATGGAACAGGGTATATCATCTTTAGGTGAAAACTAGCGAGCTAACTTCCTGCTCTTATCAAACTCCATTAAACTTCACTAATCCTCTTAATAATGAATATTTGAATATTAACTTTTTCGTAGCACCTGAACAACAGCCAAGATCATTTTCATGAAAGATGAAAGAATTTAAACAGTTTTTAACCTACAGTGATGCCGCAGTGTTTGAGTTTGGGAACCGAAGAAGTTTGGACTCGTTAATGACTAATAATGTCAGACTTACTGCAAAATGTGGTTTAGAAAATTCTTTTCACTGTCACAAACTAGACCGCTAGAAGATGTTAGAAAGTTAGAAAGTTAAAAGTTAGGCAGTTAGAAAAAAGAAAACTTTCATATGTGATAACTTGCTTCAATGTGTTTTCCAACCCTGAAAATTTCATGTGTTTTGCAGTGAGGGATCACAAAATGCTATATTTCAATCCACCCCTCTGTATTTTGAGAGCCTGTAAATTTGAAATTGTCAAGGTAAAATTTTGTGGTTAGGTCCTTTCTCCTGTGTTTTAATACACTTTAATTCAGAAACAATAATTCAGCAGGCTACTCTATGCACTGGCATTGAACCATAATGGTGAGGTTTCATATAATAAGTATGAGTTTGAAAAGGTATTTTTAAAGTTTATACTACAGGGTTAACCATTTATATGGATACACCGTAATAACATGGGAATGGTTGGTGATATTAAAGTCCTGTTTGTGGCACATTAGTATATGTGAGGGGGCAAACTCCTCAAGATGGGTGGTGACCATGGTGGCCATTTAGAAGTTGGCCATCTTGGATACAACTTTTGTTTTTTCAATAGGAAGAGGGCCATGTGACACATCAAACTTATTGGTAATGTCACAAGAAAAACAATGGTGTGCTTGGTTTCAACGTAACTTTATTCTTTCATGAGTTATTTACAAGTTTCTCTTTGTTCACAGCCATTGACATGTTGAAGAGGTTAACACGTGAGGAGCGGATCGAAATTGTGTTGATATCTGGTGAACGCAGTAACCGGGTCATTGCAGCAGATTTCAATGCAAGACACCTTACGAGACCACCCATCTCCCATGCTACAGTTAGCAAACTGCTTGCTAAGTTTCGTGAAACTGGTTCAGTGTTGGATTTGCCAAAATGTGGATGCAAGAAAACTGTCACTAATGAAGAAACATCAGTGGCTGTCCTAGCTTCATTCAGCAAGAGCCCACAGCGTAGCACTCGCCGCATGTCACTGGAGAGTGGCATTAGTGGAACATTCCTTCGGCAGATATTAGCTACTCACAAATGGCACCCTTACAAACTCCAGCTACTGCAGCATCTCAACGAGGATGACCCAGATCGGCGCACAGAATTTGCAGAATGGGCAAAACAAAAATTGGAGCAGGACCCTCAGTTCACGCAGAAGATTTTGTTCAGTGATGAGACAAACTTTTATGTGAATAGTGAAGTTAACAAACAAAACCACTGCTATTGGTCTGACACTAACCCACATTGGATGGATCCCTCCAAGACTGTTGGAACAACAAAAGTGATGGTTTGGTGTGGTATATGGGGTACAACAATAGTGGGTACATTCTTCATCAATGGAAACCTCAAGGCCACTGGACATTTTCAGGGTCCCTGTGCCTACCTGGTCAGCTCAGTATGGCTACATATGTTTTTATTTTCATTTTTGTTCCTGCTCTCTCCCTTCCTCTCTCTCCCTCCTCCCTCTGCCTGGGCGGAGCTCACCTGTGGGCTCCTGCCCTTGGCCCACGCACCTGGTCGCAATCACGCACCTGTGGCTCATCACGAGACTGTTCCAGCTCCTTTTTAAGATGGCAGCTCTGTGTTTCTCGTCGCTGGACCGTTGCCGACCCTCGTCAGTGTAATCCCAGCTCAGTTACCTCTAGAGTGTTTCTCAGCGATCTTCCTTTGTAATCCCTTCGTGTCTCTGTGTACAGATTCCCTGGACCAACCCTTGTGTTTCCCGAGCGATCGAGTGTGCGTGGAGTGTGAAGAGGAGCGTGAGGCGTGGATGGAGTGTGTGTGGTCTTTCTGTGTCTTTCCCCATTTGTGTGTGGACCCCCAGAGCCTGGCTTTCCTCTCACCTTTGTAAATAGATCACCTGGTGTTGCTGTAATAAAGACTCTTGTGTTTTCAAAACTTAGAGCCTGCATGTGAGTCCGTGCAGTCCCGTTGTGACAGATATTTGAAATTGCTACATGATGATGTGTTTCTCTCTTTATGCACTGAAGCTGGCACGTTCCCTGAGTTTTTCCAGCAAGATGGTGCACCACCACATTATCGGTGCCGGGTCCGAGCATTCCTAGATGAACAGTTTCCTGGAAAGTGGATTGGTCGTCGTGGGCCAGTTGAAAACACATACAGTACAATATGATGGTAGATCACAACACTAACACAGGGAAACACAAGGCTTAAATACACAGAGGGCGCAATCAGGGAATGGGTAACAGGAGGGAAACACAGCTGGGGCAAATCAAGCCTAACGAAACAGGGGAAGCAAGATACATTAACATAAGACATGGACCTTCAAAGTAAAACAGGAAACATAACACAGAGACACAGACTTGACACAGGGATACAGCAACTATGGAACAGAACAGAAACCAGAAGGCACAACTCTGACAAAGAAACCAAAAGACTAGAAATGATAAATAAAGGCAAAAATCAAAGTACAATAATAATGAAAACTCAAAACTCTGGGTCAACGACCCAGGCACCCAAACACTTTCTGTTAGCAGAAGTAGCTGAAAACAAAACAGTCTGTCTGATCTCCTCTTCACTTCACGTGTTCGAGCACTTCATGATGCAGCACACTCTGGCTCACTCTTTAAGGCCATCAAAGTAGAAGCAAGATTCAAAGATCAATAATAAATACTGGGAGCAGTCCAACCCTCCCCCCACCACCACCACATTGCACCTTTCTCTCTTCCTGTCTCAACAAGACTCACACTATCCCTCGAGTGGTGACCTTTAAAGGAAAATCCATCACACACTCTGGGCTGCACGTCCACTGACACACTCAGTCTTTATTTGCTGGTGGACAACTCTATTAGAGTCGTGATATGTTGAAGTGAAAACTCCCTCCAGGCCTGCAGTGCAGACCTGCGGCTCTTTGCCAGCTCGGCTGATGCCTCACCTAATTGTTTCACACTTAAATGTCAACTACGGCGTTAATGGAATGTGTCTAAAGAGCCCGTGACTGAAGGGAAGTAAATGTTTTACAGAACCATGGAGAAAGCCAACATGCAGGGCAAGATTTGTGGTTTCCTAATACAGAACTGGTCTCATTTCACAACTCAAGGAGCAACTCGATCACACTTACACAATGTGTTTACCCCGTACATGTTTAAGGAATTTCCTTTTAACTTTAGTAATGTATTTTAGTTGGCAGTGTGCTTTGTGCCAGCCCGTTCTCAATACTGCCTCTCTGTCATTAGGCATTCGATACAAAGTGTCCAGCCATGGAACAATGAAATCAGTCTCACTACCAATTGGCCACAAACAGTATATAGGACGCACAGGTTTAGTGCTAAAAGGTGTCTTCTAATCCAAACTCTGAATCTTTCCTAAGTTGTCATTGATACCTTATCTCACCCTTTGGTTAAGGCTTAAAGTAACCAAAGGGTGAGATAAAAGAATGTAGAATCCATTATACTCAAAGCCTAGACCGCTGGTTTGAAAACTTGTAATTTATACTACCATTGATCCTTTCAGCATGCTTACACGGCAACAGTCTCATGGCATGGTATCACTTCTATTTTATCTATCCTATCTATAGATTCATCTGCAGATACATGAAGTGCAGTTTTGCAGGAAAAAGGAGGACGCAGGAAGACACTGGAGGTTAGAGGGGCTAGAGGAACTGGTAAGTTCATTCATCCTCCCAAGCAAAGACCACAGCTCAAGGAAATATTTTTTTTAATAATCTTGTGTTTGTGAGATGTTGAGCGAGTGTTATTAGCAGTTCTGTTGCTGTTTTGAATTTTGAATATGAAATTTGAATTTCAGTTGCTGTTTTTAAATCATAGTTTATGTTTAAAAAACAAACAAACAACAATGGTAAGAATCAGGTCAGGTCTTTTCTCACATGTTGCACACAGCAAGAGGTTCTTTTCATCAGATGTGTTCTCACTTTTGGAGATATTCAGCAGGTTTAAAAGACAGTGCTCACTGAATAAAGCTTTTAGGAAGCAAAAGATACGATACCCACTTGCTAGCTACGGATTCAAAACTCTGTTACTTGTGCTGTTCTGATGCAGCTGCAACCGGAAATCACATTGCCTTTGTCCCAGACATCTGACACATTAAACACCACAGTGTAACGAAGCTGTGGCAACAGCAAGTGCAATGCAACTATGTCCCAGTACTGGTACCCAGTATTGGTGAAAGTTTGGGGACCTCCACATCGGCACCACCTCCCACCCTTTTTTTTTTTATCAGACTGGAAGCACTAGGGTTAGGGTTATGTTTATGAGCATGGAGATTTTGTGCATGTTAAACTTATTCACAGTTAGTTTTGATCTACACAAAGAAAAAATCTGAGTCCAAGACCAGGAATACAACTAATTTTTCCATATGGTAACAAAACAGACATTATCTGCCACCCCAGAAAACCCCAAACAGATTCTAAATGTAATCTACTTAGAAATTCAGATTTTTTTAAGATATTGCAAAAAGCTGTATAATGTCTGAGGATCAAAATGGAATCAATCCAAATTGAATTTCATGAAAGGAAGGCCAAAATCAGCTTTGTATTTGCAGGTAAGAAGCAAAACAATCTCACCAAGTCAGTGTACAGAAATAGGATATTTAGGAGTATGTATTTGCCATTAAACTGAGTGCTGACACAGCTTTTGGAAAAAGTCACTCAACCGATGCCGTTTCTCAAGAAACAAAATGCACAGGAGTAATAAATCACATTTCATGGTTTCTGTGTCTGTGAACATACATATAACACACACTTCTAGTAACACTACAATCACACAAAAGGATGTGTTGCACTTCTACAAACTATAACTCTGACCTCCTGTCAGTGAGCTGACAGCTGACAGGCTATGCAGTTTTCTGCAGACTTACTAGAAAATTTGCATTTGAACTACTTGTTTTGATACATGTGCTGTCAGCACACTAGCTAGGACACCTCACATATTGTGCTAAATCTGGATGTCCATATTAGATCGCGGATATGATGAATGTTGATTCTGCTTCTGATTCTGGAGGAAGGGAATTCTTCTTCCCCACTCTCACCAAATGCTTCCTTATAGGGATCAACACATTTTGAGAGGATTTTCGTTCTAATGTTGTAGGGTTATTACCTTACAATACAGAGTGAACTAGTGCTAGAAAACTTATAAAATGAATTGAATCAAACTACAGTTCGTATTTAAAAGAAACCATGTGATCAGGGCTCACCTGTATATATGAATCATCCTGCAGACATTGCTGCGCCTATTTTGGGCTTCTTTGCGTACAGTTACACCACTGAGGGTCAGTGAGCTGGACTTGATCTGAGTTACAGCTAGCACTGTGTGGAGTCGATCTAATCGCATTGTCGCAACAGATCTGACATCAGTTCAGGCTAAATGTGACAACATTTGGGCCACACCCGGAGTGCTACCTGGCTTTTGTCCAATACAACTTTTAACACAGTATATTTAAACAACATTAGCAGGACCACAGAGGAAGAAGACTTGAATACCAAAGTTGTCATGTAAGCAGTTTCTTTCTACTTCAGTTTGCCTTTCATATAAACAAACGTAAATGTTTCAATGATAACTTCATTCTCGAATCACATTAATTCAAAGGAATTTCGTACATAAAATGACACGAAATGTCTAATTTGAAGTCAAAACTCTCAGTAGCTCCTTATTTGAAATGTAAATAATGGCGCCAGATTCTGTTGTTAGTTCTTAAAAATGTCAGAATTCGTTCCAAGACCGAGAAACACCTCTGAGAAGTCCCACTTATGTGAGAGCTCTCAGCATATTTAGCCGTGTAATCAGATGACTGATACACACTGAGAGAAACTGGCAAACCGAATTAAAGAACGATTAGCGGAAGGTCCCAGATCGATCATATCTGAATGTGTGTGGGAAGCCCTGTAACATGGATGCTCTGGGCCCCCTGGTGGGACAATCCAGGTACAGCTGGTCCTTGTGTAACCACTCTGAAGTATTCATCACAGTTAAGTAGCGGGACCTGCGGAGAGTTCACGCTCTGCGCAACAGGAAGCGCTCTGCTTTGATTCCCCTCGGACAAAACCAAAAAGGGCGACTGGTGGCCTCAGGCCCACTCAAAACTGTGTCAAGAGTCTCCGTATTTGGAGGCATGACAAGGCGCCACAAGGCGCACAAATTAAAAGAGTTTTTTCTCCCCTCTCTTCTCTTGAAAGGGTGAAGCACATGATCACTTCCCTATTAAAACAGATAATGTGTGAAGCGCTGTGGCCCTCGGAAAGGCCGTCTTGTGATTTGAGAGCTCGCAGCTGATGTGCATTATCTGTCCCGTGACTAAGAAAGGACGCGGGGTGTGTGTGTGTGTGTGTGTGTGTGTGTGTGTGTGTGTGTGTGTGTGTGTGTGTGTGTGAGGGACAGTAGGAGGTAAGGAAGTTGAGGGGAAGAGCAGAAGACGCTTGGTAACACACGCGCGCGCACATGCACGCATGTACGCGTGCAAGGACACTCATCAGTCGCGCAGTGCGCAGGTTACTCACCATCCTTCGTCGGGGCCCTGGGTGTCCCCCAGTGGAACCAGTGAAACCCCCGGCAGGCGTCCTGAAGTGGCGGTGAGCGGTCAGTCACCTGCTGCTCTCCATCTCTAGACCCTCCGAGCGCTGAGGGCAGAGGAGGAGGGGGAGGAGGGGGAGGAAGAAGAGGAGGAGGGTGCTCGGGAGGAAAGAGGTCGAAAAATCCCGCAAGTTCAAAGGCAAAGTTTGATTCGAGGCAACAGTTTATCCTCCACTGGAACTTGTCTGCAGCTGCTGCTGCAAAGATTCCAGGCTCCTGCCCGATGCCGCCGTTTCAGGCTGCCGGGTGAAATCCTGTTGGCTGCAACAAACAGCCCCAACTTCCAAGACGCGTTTAAAAACTCCCTCCACCCAAAACACCCCCTCCCTGTGACCGTGTGAAGAGACGTCCTGATAAATGGAACAGCGTGCTCACCTGTCTGTTCAATAAACACGGAGCGCAGAGAGAGAGAGACACACACAGAGAGAGAGATGCTCCTCACACATTCAACAGCCGCTCCTGTGTTGCAATGCGGGTGCTGCTGCTGCCGTGGCAAAAAAAACAAAAAAACAAATCTCTCTCTCTAACACACACACACACCAACACACACACACCCCTCCTCGGCTGCCCATGCTACCCCCAGATGTGCTGCCTCCAGCGCCTGGAGCTGACCAGGACAGACGGGGATGCGGCGAGCAGCGAGCGTGTGGAGGAGGGTGGAGGAGAGCTCACTGTTGGAGGAGGCATGGGAGCTGGATGAGAGAGCGCGATGTGGATACCTGAGGGAGATTTGGGTGAAATTAGGTGGCATACAGACAAAGACGGGTGATCAGTAAAGTGGCGGAGGAGCATCTGTGCATGCCGCGCGTCAGTGCGCCTTAACCGGCGTTCCTGCACACGTAGAGCTTTCATGGTCCTTTCATTTGAATCTAGAAGTAATCGCGTTCTTTGAATGAAAGAGCTTGCGGTCTCTTCAAAAATCTTCAGTCAAAAATCACTTAGATGGTGACAAGTCAATATTTAGTGAATTGAAAGGAAAGAACCAGGATTGGTTTAAATAATTAATAATACATTTTCTCATTTAGACTGGGATTAAAGATTAAAACATTAAAAGTGAAAGCAGCCATCACCTCAAAACTGAGTGATTAGCTAGTGATCAGATACAGCCTTATTCTCATTTTTTGACCCTAGCAGGCACCACACTTTAGAAAATAAACATCATGATGTGTTTAATAAGACATGAAAGTGGTGATTAAGAGCATTAACTCATGAGAAAAGCATTTACTGAAGTCAATAAGGGGGGCATTTTGCATAGAGTTTGCAGAAATCTTTTGCAACCAGAGGAGTCGCCCCCTGCTGCCCAATAGAAAAAAAAATAAAATTTTAAGTCCTTTACTTCAGTCCAGTAAGGTATCTTTGAAATACAGTATGATGTGGGTATAATTTATTATTGATTAATTATTGTGTTTCTCTAACTCGAGACCTGAGAGTCAGAGTGTGCCGAGCTGTCTATTCTGTCTTATATCAGACTGCCTTTGAGTATTTTTTGGACAGAGAAACATGCTTAAATGTTTTTCGCCACTTCATATATTTAGTGATTGACCCTTGGATTTTAATAGCTGTGTATAAACAAGATTTATTGCATATACATACTAGATATCTGTGTTTTAGGATAGAGTAAAACTTTCATGTTGTGAACCAATTATCTTTAAAAGGCAACAGTAGCCGATCCCACACTGTCAGTATAAATCATGAGGTGGTAGAAAAACTGATAATTGGTTTAAAAAACAAAACAATAGCAGATTGGATGAATGACCTTCTATTTGTGATGCCTTTTGGGGATGACTGAAAATAAAAAGGAAAGGCAACATTACATGTAATGGGCAGGTTCCCATGTAACCCCCTCCCAATTGGAAGAGAACAGTTGAGGGTAAGGGGAGAAAGACAGGACGTGTGTAAGTCTGTGTACGTGTGTGAGTGGGAAATTACATTTGCATGCAAAAGATTCAGTGGCTGTATGAACACATAAGTCTTAATCATATTTTGGGAGTAAAAAAAAACACGACCAGTGCAGACTCACTCCCGTCTGGGGCATTGTTGCTTTGCAGAGTAATGTTGGGGTTTCAAGTAATTCCTCTGCTTTTGTTTTGTTCTAATTGTGGAAGGTGAAATGCCTGCACCCTGCTCCCTTTGAAACAATCACTTATGTAGCTAGGTGTTGTTACAGTTTGGTAATTAGACTTTGTACAAATTTGTTACAAGGCTGTATAGGGAAAGGAAGGCATGCAATTCTCACACACACACACACACACACACACACACACACACACACACACACACACACACACACACACACATATATATATAAAACCCCACCAGTTTGCCAAAATGCTTTTACAGGGAGGGCCCGCCATCTGCCGCGACCGGTTTGGAGTCAGGCAAGGAAGACAGAACAAAGAAACACCTTGAAAAACTCATAAATAAATAAATTCAGAGTGGTCTATAAACACATAGTGAGTGAAAAAACAGGGGAAAAATGTCCCTGGTCAGATCTGCACTGCTGATTGTTGCCAGCACTGTTTGCTGGGACTTTGTATGAGGCTACCGTGATGCCCCTGCATTCCAGCATTTGAAACCTCATTATTAACAACCCCCAAAAAAACCTTTATCAGGGAATATAACTCATATCTTCAGTCTTATTAAATCATTGTAAAAAAAAAAAAAAAAAAAAAGCACTAATAAAACCATTTTTACAGCTTAACTTAATGGACAATGGTGCTGCAAGGAAATAGAATATCTGTAATTTTTGTTTGGAGCATAAAAACATACACAAAAGCTCCATAGGAGATTATTTCAGTAAGGCTTTTACACTTTTTAAAGGGCTTTGGTCACATTAAAATGAACAGAAGAGTTTGATTCTGGATCCGTGGACCTTTTTATGTTATGAGGTTACGTTGGACTTGACATATATTAACTAAGGAAACAAATTTCAGTCCACTTTTGTATGCCACGACATATATTGCACACATACTTGTCCTTTTATATTTCTGCGTATATTTATGCCTATATCTCTATATTTATCTTTTTATCGTAATATTTATCTATCATAACTCAGTTTCTACACTCATTTTATATGAGTCCTTGTTGTTTGTTGTATATTTGCTGCTATGATAACCCAATTTCCCTCTGGGATTAATAAAGTTTTTCTGATTCTGAAATTTTTTTCTAATTCCAGTTTCTGCATTTTACATCACATTATGTTGTTAATACTGCATTGAAATAAGTGAAATCATTGTTTCAGTAAAGTCATGCTATGTGTACATCAATGCTTCCACAATCACATACTTCTCTTCTTAGATGTATTAGTTTTTCATACATAAAACATTAGAAAACATACTGCTGAGAAGTGTCTGTTGTTCTTAGTGAAAAAGAAAAAAACAAACCTTGAAGGGTTTCCAGAGTTTCGATTATCCAATTCTGATTTTCCTTTACAGTCATGCGAAAGTTTTTCCAGTTAAAACCTTCAATCTAATAGTATCTAGTCTGAGACATATCTGAAGTGTTTGAGTGTAAAAGTAAAAGCTTATGAGACCCTTTTTAATATCAGCACAGCACAGGGGTTTTATATTTCTAAATGTGACTCTCTGCTATGGGCCGCATGGATGAAAATAAGCAGCAGAGTAATGGGAACAAAAAACAAGAGAAATATCATCCCAAAATAACTTAAAGTGCAGACTGAGCTACTTTTTTTTTTACACAGAGAAATAATTCAGAGGTTTATGAGACATTTGTGTTGATATATTGCAATAAAAATGCATTTGTGTTTATAAGACAGGCAATCGTAAATTGCCTTTTTCAGGCCTAAAGAATTTCCAATGGAAAGCTTGTCTAGACTTATCGGCAAATCCAAGCACTTTAAAGCAGAAAAGCTCCTGCACCTCTAAGAGCTCCCCCCTTAAGAGTTAAAGATGCTATATTTTAGATTTCCACATTAATAATTGTTCAGACATCATTTTAAAAAACTTTAGCATATCAATAAATAAGACAAGACTGGCCTGCTCTTTTGGTATTAACATACCCTTTTAATTTACTTTATCCACACAAACAAGAAAAATCAGGAAAAGCTCAGGACGATCCGCTGTTATACCAGTGCCTCATAATTCGAGTCCTTAGTTAGACTTTCAGTTATAGCTGAAGGGGTTTAACAAAAGTATTTTGTTAACAGTTTAGAAATTACATTTTTATACGTAGTTTTCAGAGGCTCAAAATGAGGCTAATTGGACAAGCTAACATAATTTTTAACGTAAGGATTGTTTTTATTATTTGGATGAAAATCCTTACCAGTTACTGACTGCTTCAAAATCTAGAACCCACAGTATAACCAGATTCTTTCTTTCCTCCGCTGAGATGCTCTGCCAGGCCCTTAGGTTGTTTGCTTGTTTGTGGGTTTCTGCATTCAGTTGTGTATTTAATAAATGAAAAGCATGCTCTGTTGGGTTGAATCATGCTGTATTAATCTGAAGCACACATGAAGGCAAGCACACTCCAAATGTGCGGTTGTGAAAGTCTGCAGTATGAAGACAGCAAAATAAATAGTAAAATAAGCTTTTGGCTGTAGTGCAGGATTAGATGTCATTGAATCAATTCCTCAGCTAATCCAGTCTGTTTGCCTAAGTATGCTTGGGCAAAATACTTAAGCTCAAGTTATGAGTGCGCATGAGGATGTTAGCTCTTAGACATAGAAAAACAAAGTGATTGTGTGATTGGATAAATGAGGCTTATAGTAAAAAGCAATTTAAGCACTCAGAGTAGAAGTGCTCCATATCAGCACCAGTCCATTTAAATGTTGGCAATGCCATGTGATGTAGTTCGAAAAGTTAACTAAACAACAGTGATGTAAGACAGCAGGGTTTAGCTAAGAAAACATATATAGTGAACTAAGCAGTATAGACAACATCTGACAAATAATGTTGACAATAACCGGGGTACTGGAATTCAAACCCATATACATGTGAGACATTATTTGTTTTGGAGCCTTTGACAATGTATGCCCGACTCTTTTTCCACAGCCATTCTTCAGACATAAAGCAGAAAGCAGAAAGAAGTCAATAAAGTAATTTGTAACACCACTGCATTGGCTCTCCGTGATCTCACTCAATTATCCTGTAGATCAGTGAGCCAGCTGCTTCACAACTCCAAAGCAGATTCATTTATGCACTGTAGAAGGCCTGTCTTGAAAAATGCACCAGGGCTGATGGGTATATGGGAATGTGAACTCTATAAGTCTCAATTAGAGCCTGATATCCCAGACTGAGGTATGTAAGGTTATGAGGTTACAATTAAGTGAACAGGAAGCTTACTTGCTTTGTTTTTCCTCAGCTCCTTTCTCATTTGCAGCACCTGAGTCTGTCTTGCATAGATAGACTCACCTCACTGCTTTCCTTTAACTTGTGGACTTTTTAGCAACTGTCTGCGTACTATAATTTCCAGGCTTATTTGCATATCCTTTTGAGACAATAATGAATAATATGGCCTTATATGGTAACAACTGGTAAGATACCTATGTACCTTTTCAAAAATATAAGCTATTCACAATAAACAAAAACAATCTATATAACCATTTATGCAAATATAGTTAGTAACTGTATGCTTGAAGAACACCTGCAACATCTAGACAGTTAGTTGAATTGACAGAAGCTTGCATAGATCACGTGTAGTCTACAGTGAGTTGAAAAATTATTCTCTGCTGGAAGGAGATATGGTATCATTTTCTCTGTCTGCATGCTTCGATAAGCACAGTGAAATACTAGACAATACCACATAGAGTGCAGCACATTTGAACCTTTAGAAATGAACAGCTCAACTTGTAAGAGGTCTGTTATAACGTATTACAGGAGCTGGGAATGAGTATGTGTTTCAGGAAAAGCAACTGGCTCCCTTAGACTGTGTTTTCATCCACAATGGATGTGGCTTGTCCTGTGTTTGTGATAAAACTCATTGTATATCCTGTCAAAACTAGCCAAAACTCAGCATAGAGTAGGAATCAAGTTTTGTTTTTGCAGTATCAGTACAATAAGACAAAATAACCAACTACAAGTGTATATTCAGCAACTCCAATATTATTTCTAATTGATGCTTAAAAACAATTGGTTTTTCAAATGTGCAATGTTACAGACAAAATAATATCCCAATGCAAAAATGAATCAAAGCAGCATTAATATTGCACTATGTTATTTCTAGACATTTCCCTTTATTTTATTTTCCCTTTTATCTTTACAACATACTTACCTTGGACTTAAATGCTAGTTGTCTTTCTTGCTAAACTGCTTTCCTAGTTAACGTGATTCAAGATACTAGCTTATGTATAATGTCAGATGGTGGTGACTTTGCCTAACCACGTGAAAAGCATGCTCAATTCATTTTTGCTTTCATTCAACAATTTCAAATAGACAAAATGTGTCAAAAGTCAATTCTGTAGCCATGGAAACTACCCCCCCCCCCCCCCCCCCTCACAAGATGTGATTACAAACCTATCTCTCTGTCTCTCAGAAGGTGACTTAAGCCATAATCTTTAGCCATTGTATTTGGTTTTAAATGTTTCTTTTTATTCATAATTTGGTACTTGTAATATAATGGATGTTATGACTGATACAGTTTCAAATTTGTGGCTCATTGAGCAGTACAGAAAGTTATAGACAGAAGGTTATAAGTCTTACAGACTTTAAAAAATACTTGGGACATCTATTCAACATCTAACAAAAAAACCCCACAAAAAAACAAAACACAGCGATAATGCAAATCCATCTCTAATCACGTTGAAATAACCAATCCTGCTATTTTTATATCTGAAAATGTCAGCTGTTGTTTTGGCAAGAATAATGGAAAACACTCTTTGCCGTCCAGTCTAACCTCTGTGCTCGGGCTGAAGAAAATGGCTGCAGATGCTGTAGGAGTAATGATAATCTGACTTTACCATATCTGGCCCTGCTGTCTCTGATGAGGGTGCAACAGAGTTACAAGCTGCAATAAACCCCTGCAGGAAATAATGAATGATGCCATATCCAGCTGGCAATGGAAACATGCTGGGAGGTAGCACCATTATGTTCAATAACTGCTCTTGTTACTCGTAAACATCATTCTTCCATCAATATAAAAAACGGGAATTCCACGCAGGACCTGTGTCAAGCCTCAGTTCAATTCAATTATATTCATATACAACAACAGTGACAACAACTGCCTCAAGGCACTTAATACTGTAAGGTAAAGACCCTACAATAATACACACAGTACATCTTGTGATTTTTTTGTTTGAAACTTTGCAAAGCTAAGCTGTTATCTTCTTTTTTAAGATAAAATGCTTTCTCTGAGAACCTTTTCCAACAAGCTAATGTTCAGGTTTTTGTAACTGTACCATTTTGCTATTTACATTGCATGCTGCCCCGCCCCCAAGAAGATTTTGGAATTGTGTTAAGACTCACCTGACTCCTCCAGACCAGCAGAGTGCCAACTGTAAAGGTGTTCACACTTCAGGTAATCAAGTGCATTTGATTACCAGAACTTAGTTGCCACTGCTTACTTTGTAATACCTATGGAGCCAGTAAGATGTACTTACGACACTGTGCTTGGCTTTGCTGTCATTTCACTTTCCCCAGCTAAATGAAAGAAACAATGAGCAGGGGCCTTTTAGGAAAAGATTATGGTTTGGGTCCAAGAGCAACTGGTCTCATTACTGAGATACTTACACATCTTTAAGACGCGAGAGGCTTTGACTACAAACAGCAGCATTTGATACCATGGTATCATAATAAACTAAATATTAGTATAGATAGTAAATATAGCAATAGTACAGGGTTAACCATTTATATGGATGCACCGTAATAACATGGGAATGGTTGGTGATATTAAAGTCCTGTTTGTGGCACATTAGTATATGTGAGGGGGCAAACTCCTCAAGATGGGTGGTGACCATGGTGGCCATTTAGAAGTCGGCCATCTTGGATACAACTTCTGTTTTTTCAATAGGAAGAGGGCCATGTGACACATCCAATTTATTGGTAATGTCACAAGAAAAACAATGGTGTTCTTGGTTTCAACGTAACTTTATTCTTTCATGAGTTATTTACAAGTTTCTCTTTGTTCACAGCCATTGACATGTCGAAGAGGTTAACACGTGAGGAGCGGATCGAAATTGTGTTGATATCTGGTGAACGCAGTAACCGGGTCATTGCAGCAGATTTCAATGCAAGACACCCTACGAGACCACCCATCTCCCATGCTACAGTTAGCAAACTGCTTGCTAAGTTTCGTGAAACTGGTTCAGTGTTGGATTTGCCAAAATGTGGACGCAAGAAAACTGTCACTAATGAAGAAACATCAGTGGCTGTCCTAGCTTCATTCAGCAAGAGCCCACAGCGTAGCACTCGCCGCATGTCACTGGAGAGTGGCATTAGTGGAACAGCCCTTCGGCGGATATTAGCTACTCACAAATGGCACCCTTACAAACTCCAGCTACTGCAGCATCTCAACGAGGATGACCCAGATCGGCGCACAGAATTTGCAAAATGGGCAAAACAAAAATTGGAGCAGGACACAGAAGATTTTGTTCAGTGATGAGGCAAACTTTTATGTGAATGGTCAAGTTAACAAACAAAAACTATTGGTCTGACACTAACCCACATTGGATGGATCCCTCCAAGACTGTTGGAACAACAAAAGTGATGGTTTGGTGTGGTATATGGGGTATCCCTGGGCTCTCTGTCCTGGTCGTTGTGTCCCTGGGCAAGACACTTTACCCTACTTGCCTACTGGTGTTGGCCAGAGGGGCCAATGGCGCGATATGGCAGCCTCGCCTCTGTCAGTCTGCCCCAGGGCAGCTGTGGCTACAACTGTAGCTTGCCTCCACCAGTGTATGAATGTGAGAGTGAATGAATAGTGGCATTGTAAAGCGCTTTGGGTACCTTGAAAAGCGTAAATAAATCCAATCCAGTATATGGGGTACAATGATAGTGGGTCCATTCTTCATCAATGGAAACCTCAAGGCCACTGGATATTTGAAATTGCTACATGATGATGTGTTTCCCTCTTTATGCACTGAAGCTGGCACGTTCCCTGAGTTTTTCCAGCAAGATGGTGCACCACCACATTATGGGTGCCAGGTCCGAGCATTCCTAGATGAACAGTTTCCTGGAAAGTGGATTGGTCGTCGTGGGCCAGTTAAATGGCCCCTAAGGTCTCCCGATCTGACCCCCTTAGACTTTTATCTTTGGCGTCATCTGAAGGCAATTGTCTACGGTGTGAAGATACGAGATGTGCAGCACCTGAAACTACGGATACTGGATGCCTGTGCTGGCATTTCTCCTGTGGTGTTGCTATCAGTGTGTGAAGAGTGGGAGAAGAGGGTTGCATTGACAATCCAACACAATGGGCAGCACATTGAACACATTTTATAAGTGGTCAGAAACTTGTAAATAACTCATGAAAGAATAAAGTTACGTTGAAACCAAGCACACCATTGTGTTTCTTGTGACATTACCAATAAGTTTGATGTGTCACATGGCCCTCTTCCTATTGAAAAAACAAAAGTTGCATCCAAGATGGCCGACTTCTAAATGGCCACCATGGTCACCACCCATCTTGAGGAGTTTGCCCCCTCACATATACTAATGTGCCACAAACAGGACTTTAATATCACCAACCATTCCCATGTTATTACGGTGTATCCATATAAATGGCCCACCCTGTATAGATAACCATCAGTTTAGCATTACGGTTATTATAAAATGTCACCCATAAAAACTCATTTAGAGTCATTCTGTTAAATGAAAGACAGCAACATAGTTGTCATCATGACTCTCTAGTGCTCCTTTGTGAAACAGCTATTGTGCTGGTAATCAGTCCTCATCCATGAACAAAAGATGCCACATCTGCGTTACTAATTACAGGCAAAGAAGTTAAATGCACACGGGGAGAATGAGAGGAGGTGGAAGAGGGGCTGTTTTTTATTGTAACAAATGCTAGTTTCTTGGAAGATATCCCCCCTTTTCTCAAACCTGAAAACACAAAACCCATTTTTTAGAATACACAAACAAAACATGCAAGACTTCTGGCATATCCAGTTTTTCCAATACAGTTTTTTCTCTGCTCAAGACCACAGCCAGCCAGTGTCAAAACAACGCTGAGAATTCATTTCACACTGAATCAAAAAACAAAAATGGAGAAAACAGTGCTTACAGTGTTTTCAGCAAACTTACCTTCAGAGAGTAGTATGTTCCCTTGCTACATGTCTGCACCTTGTTGCTCTGGAGAAATCAGAGGTTGACACTGTTGAGTCTGTCAACAAACTGATGTTCTTCAACAATAGGTCAACAATATTCTGCGATTCACCAAAATTGCTGACACTGACGTCAGCAATGAAAGCCGGTTGCCATTGTTATAACACAGGAATTACATTTCCACCTCTCTGTGGTGACTACACAGACTCTTTGTTCTGTTTTCTTTGTTGTCATTTCATGAACAAGAACATGGTTCATCACAGGTGCTATATTCTCATTCTTCTTCTTGTCTCTGTTTTACTGATTTGTAATGTGAGGTCAACTTTAAGATTTTACCAGACTAATTACTGATTTGCTTATTGTCCCGAGGATACTGAGGACCTGGTTCAGAGATCAGAATTTAGAAATCAAGTTAAATTAAGTGAAAACCAACAACAATTATATTTCTATATAAAAACTACTGCAGATGAAATAACGTTTCTTGAAACATTGGCATACTTTAAATCTGTCTAGATGAAAAAACCCTGCAAGAATCCGACTGACTGATGTAACCGTGGAAACATCAGACTCTACGTGTCGTGCATAAATCTCACCCTACGGCCACCCAAGAAGGAAATCCAGCAACCAATTACCTGTGAGTGGCAAATCTGAAGTTCCCTCAGCACTCCAAATGTCTTAAGTGTTCTTGAGTTTGAGACTGCACCTTTAATATTTTCTTTCCAAGGCTATATCACAAATAAACGCTGAAGCAAACTTGACATGGAGCGAAGGAACTGCTTGAAAAATATATTCATGATTCATGGTTACATACAATTACTGTATAGGTGCATTAATACGAACTGGAAGTACTTTGTTCTGTTGGCCCTGTTTTTACTGCATAAATGTGAATAACTTGTCTTCTCATATTCTTGTTTTTCACTGTACTTATAGTTTTCAAGTGGCCACATCCGAGGCTGAAAAATGAAGCCTAATAATAATAATAATAATAATAATAATAATAATAATAATAATAATAATAATAATAATAATAAAAAGCTTCCTCTTATAATCACTTAAGGCAGGGCCAAACAGCAAGTGAGTCCTCACAAACTACAAGGTAAAATCCCCAACATTACAGGCAGGGCTGTAACCTGGGTTTAAAAATGAGTGAGCCCCAGAATTTTTCAATCTTTCCCTGTATTTAAAGTGTAGCATCTGTGCTCCATTGAGCAACAAGACAAGGCTACACTTAAAAAAAAAGACAAGAGTAGAAATGCAATACAACTAAAACTAGAAATTTTAAATTAATTTTGTATGGCTTTCCACTTTTGCAAGAGCGTGTTTATAAAGATATGGAAGATCTATGTTAAGCTGAGCCTTAAGTCACAGTTTTCAATGTCATAAAGGTAGCTCCCTTTATACTTGGCTAGCTCATCATAGTAATTATGCTAAAAAAACCGAATTGACAAACTAAAGCTGTATTCACGTCTCCGTTATTAGGCTATGGGGCAGAGTCAGAGCTGAACACAGTGATAACCTGCAATGTTCAGGTGCAAGTTTCAGAGTTCTAATACGAAGCTGCCACATTAGAAAGAAACAGCAGCCCCAAGAGTGGTAGTATAAATATATTAACATACTTCTTTTAAAGCCTGGGCTAAAGTTGGTAACCTCCTGTTATTTCTGAGTTGGATTTTTGGTTTTGTCACACCAGCAATTGTGAAGAAAGCCTGGCGCTTCTGGGAGACTTGGAACAGATATGTGACAGATTAAGTTTTATTACAGTTTACCAGCAGGATGTGTAGAATGGTTATCAGCTGTAGAACAGCTGCCTGAACAAACACAGCGCTCACATAAATAGCACTGAAGTGCATCTCTTAATGTCCTTTAGTAATCTATGGCTTACAGATATAGATTTGTCATATACAATCACTTCTGTCATCCCCACTTCATGTTTGTTTGTCAAAAGGTACTACTCTTTCTGCTGTAATGGTGCTGCGAGGCCTCAAATCAAAGTCTTTTCAAAAGAAATCTTAGATTAATATGACATTTATACAGCAAACAGACATAACCTTGCAAAATCCAAAATATCAGCAAAGATCAACTAACTGAGAGAGTCAGTTACCTTGTCAGTCATACTCAGAAGTTTTTTAAAGAGAGAAGGTCACAAAGCAAACTTTTGCCCACCTTAAAAAGGCTTTATACAGTTTCCTTGCCATATATAAGTATAGATAGATAAATCATCAAGTGCTTCTTTTTCATCCTTAACCCCAGAGGGTGTTTCGTTGCTTGAGGCACAGTCTAAACACAAAGCTGAATTTCCAAAAGAATTATAGTCAAAATCCGTTTGATATGATAGTTTAGTTTCTGCACCTTTGTCTGCTTTTTCTTCAGATACAGCTGGACTCGCTTGTGTGTGGAGAGGGTGCCTGAAGGTTAGCTCTCTCATACACAGAAAACATACAAAAAGAAAGTTTATTTTCTCTGCTGTAAGCCCTTGAGCGAGGCATTTACCCTTGAAAATGCAGAAGTGGCGCAGGTAGGCTGTGTGTTTTGTGAATAGCTTTACAGGGGCAGGACTGGACTCAGAAGGGTCTTTATGGTGTGAAAGGCTTCTGCTGTGGCAGTGAAGCAGGAACTATTTTATGAGGCTCGTGTGTATATGGCCAATTAAACAGTAAATCCACATTTTAGGGCTGTGATTTAAAATGTCAGTTCAGCTGTTCACAGCAGAGGGCAGCAGTGGTAAAATATTGATGAGCCTTGCTCACACTATCTAGAGTCATTTCAGTGACCTGATAATCGGCCCTATGTGAATCTATTCCTAACACACCTTTCAAAGTACTACACATATTTAATCTTTCTAATTAAAAATGTCCAAATGGAACCTCTTTTGTCCAGCTTGTGCCATTACTTACAAACTCGCGCATGCATCAAATCTTCAGTGCACAAATTCTTATTAACTTCTTTAACAAACAGAATCCATGCAGACTGTCATAGATTTGAAGGAGAAATTCAGAAATTCGTCCACAAATCGTGACGTAGTTGCTGCAGGGGAGCAAATCATGGAAATGGATTACTGGAGATTCCAAAGTTTAAAAAGATAAATGTGTAGACTGGCTTGTAAAATAACTAAACTGACACTTTTTTCACAGGCGATGTCACGGTTCTGGGTCGGTTTGACCCAGGATTTTGAACTCTGATGTTTTGGTTTATTTTTGAATGTTTGTTGTGTTTTTCGGGTCCTATTATTATTATTATTATTATTATTATAATTCCATGTTTCTGTTTATTCGTGTTTCAGGGTTTGTGTCTCATGTTTAGCATTGAATTCCATGTGTTACATTCTGTCTGTCTCTCAGTGTCATGTCTGCGTCTTTGTGTCGTGTTTTCTTGTTTCCTGTTTTATTGTGAAGGTCTGCGTCTCATGTGAGTGTGTTCAGTTTACCTCCCTTGTCTGGTCTCGTTAATTAATCTTTCTGCGCTACCTGCTGTCAACCGTCCTGGTTTGTGTTCAGTAGTTTAGTTGTTCTCAGTTTAGATAGTCTTCTGTCCCGTTTGCCGTTTCTCTATTTGCATTTTGTGTTCAATAAACCACCTCACCTTCACGAGTGCCTGCGACTGGATCCTCCTTTAGTATTTCCACACGGCTCATCTCACTCACCGTGACAGGCGAAATAATGACCAAAGTAGACAAGTGAGACTCTATTTAATTGTCACAGCCTTCAGAGCCAAGAACTAATACTTTGGTGAAAAAGTGGAATAATTTTCTATCATTTCTCAAAAACAGGGAAGTATCTAATATTTTTAGATTCATTTAATGCCATGCTCAGTAATAAAGTTACATTTACATTTGATTCCATGTATTATGGAGTCAAATGTTTCCTGCTGTATTCACATTAGGGAAAACAGAGGTCCACGGTAGAGATAATGTTAATGAAAAGGGTTGCTTCGTAAACAGAAGCCAAGTCTGTGATCTGTCGCATTCACTTCCTGTCACCACATAATGGATATAAAATGGCAATAAGGCAGTCAGTCTGCTATCAGTCTGAGTGAATGGGGTCAAGTTGGCAGTTACATGCAATCTGTTTGTGATAATGTAGTGAATAACTGTAAAAATGTAGCAACACTGTAAATCTGTTGTTGAGTCCATAAACAGAAATTCACACTATAGCTACTTAAATTCAGAGCCACCTGTTGTCACCAGAGACTCGTCAGACGAGTTGTGCTAATGGAAACAGACCCACTCAGATTGTTTGTGTTGGCAGCCTCTCTGTGTATGTCAATCATTTGCTAACTTTCATCAAAAGATTCTTCACCAAGATGAAGAAATAATTCTGAGTAACTGAAATATAAAAACCAAGTAATTAAGGAAAAGGTGCTTAGAGTAGACAAGATGTATGCAAGCAAGTTTCATTTGACCAGGTTCCATTAAATGTATCATTTTACTTATATAACAAGATTACACAGAAAATTTAGGTGTGATCAGTTACTTAAAGTCAATATTTTGGGCATAAATATTTTATTGGGTTACAATAAAAATCTTATTGGGTATTTTGGGTCACAGTGTAGTATAAACAAACACCCATTCATAACATTTTCCACATGGTCAAAAATCATAGGAAACAATTAGTTATATAAATCTAGTTTTACTGGTTCCTTGTGTATGTTTTTCCTTGATGAGCAACAATAACAAAAATTGATTCATAGGTGCAGCTGTATTCCTTATTCCTTTTCCCCTGTTATAATCTGTCTCCTGTGTATTAATGAAAAGTTGTAATATTGTTAATACTGATAAGTTGCACAGTCAGCTTTTTTCACAGCTTTCTTTCCAGGCGTCAAATAGGCTAGACTGTATTGCAGACATTCCAACAGGCTTTTACACTAACCTGCTGCATATTGCTTTCCCTCTCACACAAACTCAGCTGCTGTGTCGCCTTTAGTCTGTATTATGTTGAACCTTTTCATACTTTTACTCATAGTATACTTTTATCTTCCTCTTGCACACTTATCCGCACACTTAAAAACAAGCACACTTATCCGTGTTTGTGATCGGCAGTAGCGGTTTTTGATACGTGCGACATCACGGGCATCGGCAAAAAAATAAAAAATTGCTCATACTCATGCTGCCCCGACATCAGCCAGCGCATATTGGGAATGGCATAGGCACCGATCGGTTTTCTATCGCCCATTTGCTGGGAGTAAGGGGGCCCTCTGTTTGCGAGGTGCGCCTGCTGCTTGCAGCACTGGGAGGAGAGGACGGGGCGGCGGGGGATTCACTGGCTGGCTGCAGCGGCATCTAATAACCAACTCACAAAATAAAACAAAATAAAAACAAACCAACAAACACGAAAACACCAGACATTATAATACAGACTTATAATTTGCACCGATGTTTTTTCGAAATTCTATACACGAAAAGTGAGCGCGAGAGCCCTCGGTGCACCTGCTCGCTGCTGAAGTCAAAGTAAACTTTATTGTCATCTCCGCTACAGTCCAGTATACAGAGAGACGAGACGGCGAGGCTCCAGTTACAGCAGTGCAAGTAAACAAACAATAAATATAAGAAGAGTAAGTACAGTCGTCCCTGTACCCAAATCCTCCACCATCTCCTCATTGAACGACTGGCGACCTGTAGCCCTGACCCCCATCGTAAGCAAATGCTTCGAGAAGCTGGTCAGGGACTTCATCTGCTCTGCACTACCCGACTCACTGGACCCTCTACAGTTTGCATACCGCCACAACAGGTCCACTGATGATGCCATAGCCCTGACACTACACACTGCCCTGTCACACCTGGAGAAGAGAGACACGTATGTGAGAATGCTGTTTGTAGATTACAGCTCAGCATTCAATACCATCGTTCCCTCGAAGCTGGACAGGAAACTGCAGGATCTAGGACTGAGCAGCTCCCTCTGCAGCTGGATCCTTAGCTTCCTGTCTGACAGACGCCAGGTGGTCAGACTGGGCAGCATCACCTCATCCCCCATCACACTGAACACTGGTGCTCCACAGGGGTGTGTACTGAGCCCTCTCCTGTACTCACTCTACACCTACGACTGCACAGCCACTAACAGCTCCAACATCATTGTGAAGTTTGCGGACGACACTACAGTGGTGGGTCTTATCACCAACGGTGATGAGACGGCTTACAGGGAGGAGGTCAGCGCCCTGACCCACTGGTGTCAAGACAACCATCTCACCCTCAACGTCGCAAAGACAAAGGAGTTGATAGTGGACTTCCGGAGGTGCAGAGAAGTACACACCCCCATCACCATCAACGGCGCTGCTGTGGAGAGAGTGAGCAGCTTCCGGTTCCTTGGAGTACATCTGGCTGAGGATCTTACGTGGTCAGTACACACAAACAAAACAGTGAAGAAGGCGCAGCAGCGCCTCTTCTTTCTCAGGAGACTGAAAAGATTCGGCATGAGCAACCGCATCCTCAGGACCTTCTATCACTGTGCCATTGAGAGCATCCTCACTGGATGCATCACCACCTGGTATGGCAACAGCACCGCCTACAACTGCAAAGCTCTCCAGCGAGTAGTGCGGTGCTCTGAACGGATAATTGGAGGTGAGCTTCCCTCCCTCCAAGACATCTACAGGAAGCGCTGCCTGAGGAAAGCGGGGAGGATAAGATAAGATAAGATAAGATAACCTTTATTAGTCCCACACGTGGGAAATTTGTTTTGTCACAGCAGGAAGTGGACAGTGCAAAAGTTATGAGGCAAAAATTTGAATACAATAAGAATAAATACAGTACACAACTGTACAGAATAGAATAAAATAAAATATCATCAAGGACTCCAGTCACCCCAGCCATAAACTGTTCAGACTGCTTCCATCAGGCCATCAGACTGCTGAACACGTCATAGACACCTCAGCTTCACTACTGGAACTTTAACATTATGCACTCCACACTGTATATAAATGCCACTTGTTTTGCACATATTCAACTCTGTATATTTTATATATTTTATTATTATTATTATTATTATTATTATTATTATTATTATTATTATTATTTTATTTTTATTTTTTTTACTATTTAATTTGTAAAAATGTGTATACACACACACACACACACACACACACACACACGTAGGAAAATATTTAGTATACACATCCAGAAATGCATACACTATTATACATTGTACATATATTTATTAGTTTCAGGTTGGCCATTCTTGTATTTTGCTCGTTTGTGTTGTTGTGTTTGCACATCTCTGTTGCTTGTGGGGCTCGCACACAAGAATTTCACTCGCATGTGCTGTGCCAGTGTGCCTGCACATGTGATGTGACAATAAAAGTGATTTGATTTGATTTGAAAATAAATATACACTTTAGGACTCGGGGTAAAGGATCAATAACAATTTAAAATTGATAATTTACAGTTTGCTGATTTAAAGTCTCACACACAACCTGTCGAAAGGGGAGGGGGGCCGGCTGCTTCCAAACATAGCACATTTCAATCATAATGATGTAAATCCAAGCCCATTATCTATGCATGATTTGAAGTTGTGTGAAAGGCCAGAAATACACCTTAGACAAAGTGAATCTGTGAACTATGTTCACTAATGAACTATTAGGTTATGTTGTGGCGATCCTCGAGTTGGAGTGCAAAATTAAAACCAATGGAAGATGGACAAGAAAAGTTCAAAGCCATCAGGTGCTCATGATGGACAATTCCATACACAGTATATAATTTTCCTTGAGTTTTATCCTTATTTTTATTTGTATTTTATCATATACATCTGTATTTATGTAAATACGTACACTATAGCTCTTAACTATTACCACGTAGTATTTTGCACGATATTATACATTTTTATACTTTTATATAGATATTTTTTATTATAAGTTTAGTAAGATGCACAGTCGGGGGGGGGGGGGGAGTACTTTTTAGCCGGAAAAAACATTTCACTGTGTGTTGTACTAGTTATAACTACATGTGACAAATAAATAAAGAATTGAATTGAATTGAATTGAACAATCAGGATCAGAATACTTTATTAATCCCTGAGGAAATTATGTGGTTACAGCTGCTCCAAAAAGAAATGGTAAAAATAATAACAGTAACAGACTAAACTCCAAACAATACATTATGTTACAGATTTTAATATTAATTAGTCGTTGTCAATTGTTGATTTGTACTGTTCTCATTGTATGACAAATTATGATGGCTGTTTGGTAGCCATTTGCATACAATGCATACTCTCTCTCTCCTCATATGTGTGTGTGTGTCTCTGGCGAAATTCAGTATGGTTTCGACAACAATTTTATGATAATGTATAATCCTTGATATGTTTTATGTCTGTGTGTGTGTGTGTGTGTGTGTGTGTGGGAGGGGGGGGGGGGGGGGGGGGGGGCTAGGACCGCCACTGGTGATCGGTCATGTTGCCATCCATATTACAGGAATGTGCAGGAGAAACTCAGCCTGACTGCAGATGTTTGGTGAAGTGAATCCAGACAACAGAAAGATAACCTGGGTATTCTGAACTGAGTTTGTAGCACAAGGATGTAGTCTCGTGGTGAAATGACAAATAGCCATAAAAGAGCATTCGATTTGTGTCCATGGACATTACTGAGCGTAATGTCCATAACTATGAACTGAATGTATTTCAAAGAGGAACATTTTGTGTCTGCAGCACGTATGCTCTGGGGACTCTTTAGAGAGAAAATGGAAAAATAGAAACACTCATATTTTTACCAAAGCTATGGTGGCTCTGAGAGATCAAACAGAGCAATGTAAGAAAACACCAGCAAGTAAACGCTGCAAAAAAAAGGCTCACAAAACACAACATGAGTGATTTAGGGGAGACAATAACATGATATGTAAACAACTGATAGTAAAGTTATATCAACAGAATTATTATGCAATTTAAAAAAAATTAATGTATCTTGTTCACGTCATCTATGAATCCCTGCTTCATTTCAGCGCATCTCAGTGCGATCCGTCATGCGTTTGGGTTTTTGTCACTTTTGCAACTGTTTCGTCATTGCTCCCAAAAAGTTTTATTTAACTCACATTCTGTTTTGTGTGCTTTTGCAGTTTCTTTATATTTGCTGGTGTTTTCTTACAATGCAGTGCATTTGACCTCTCTAGGCCACCATACAAACCCCTGTGGATTCATGTCCCGGAAGATGATGAATGCTCCATTTGTTACATGAATAGATTGTACATTGTGACTGCTTCATGGCTATCAAGAGACAGTATTGCAGCTTTATTACCAACAATGCAGGTTTGCTGTAGAATTAATTAAATATATTTATTATAAATAATTGAGCTGTCATTATGTTTCAAGCAAACTATTGTCTTCAGGGAGCATCTTATGAGTCATTGTTCTTTCAAGTCATTCAGACTATTCAAATGGAGACAAGCAGTCACTGAGTCATTTGGTGTCATTGTGTGCACCACAGTGAATGTGGACAAAAGAAAGAGAAAGAAAATAATTTCTGAGAAGGGGCAAAGCAAAGACTGCACGAGTACTCGCTTGATGTTCCTGTGCCCATAACTGCTAATGATTCAATCACATGAACACTGACCCCAGATCAGATGGGGTAGTTTAAATAGCATTTAATAGTCCCATCTTTTTAAAAAAAAGTGTAATCAGTATGCATGTGTGTGTGCGTGACAGATGAGACCATCGGGTGGCTGCAGCACCTGTGTTCACACTATAGCTCTGCTGTTAGTACATAACAAATGTGGCCACGTGTGTGTGCCTCTGATCTATGTGCAGTGTGCTCTCTGTCGTCGTGATGTCCTTTGTATTTTTTTTCAAAACCTGCTGAGGTTTGGTTTTGCTGACGCGTTATTGTCAGTGCATAAAAATGAAAAACTGCCACCCAGACTTACAGATGCTAAGATGTGTTTGTCTCTCCCTCCTGCTGTCGCAGGTTGGCACTCGTGTTTAATCTGGTTTGTCTTCTCGGTGTGAAAGATAAATAGAAATGAATAACCTGGGTCACACCAACACAACACTCCCACCTACTCTTCATCTCGTTTCACTCCTTTCTTTTCTTCAAATTAGCTTCTCTCACACCTTCCTCCTCACACCTCCTTAAGGGCTGCACTCATGACACCTTCACCGTTATTCTTACTTTGTTTTTATTTATTGAATTCAGTTACGCCGGTTTTTCCTCTAACGAGATGTAGTGCCAATAATTAAGGTTGAACAATATCTATGAAGTCAGAACTTAAACACCTTCCTAATTACACCTCCATGTCCATATTTTGAAATCATGCTATGTTAAAAAATGTACTCCAACTTAACAAAGGCTAATTTTTTACATTTGACCCAATTATAGTCGCGGGGGGCTGGAGCCTATCTCAGCTACTGCAGGGTAAGAGGCAGGCAGCACCCTGGACAGGTCACCAGTCACAGGGCTCACACACACAGAGAATCATTCACACCCATGGGTAATTTAGAATCCCCAGTTATAAACTGGCAGCTTGCACATCTGGAAAGGCTCCATCATTGCAGAAAGGTAAACACAGGCTTTAGAGCAACATATGCTCTCATCCAGACAACAACGTTTTGAGAGAAGGCCTTGCATATTGCAGCAAGATAATGTTAAACCACACACTGCATCTGTTACAACAGCATGGCTTTTATTATTATTATTATTAACCTTTATTTAACCAGGAAAAGTCCCATTGAGATTAAAAACCTCTTTTGCAAGGGAGTCCTGGCCAAGAGGCGACAACACGTTGAAATTACAAAGTTACATACATATTATAAATAACAATTACATTTTAAAAACATTTTTCTCTGGCTCTCTCAATCTGGACTTAAAAGCATTTAATGAAATAAGATCTGCTATCTTCCAGTCTTTTTGCATCATGTTCCATGTGAAAGGGGCAGCATAAGTAAAAGCCCTCTTTCCCAGTTCAGTTCTGGCAAATGGAACATTGAGCAATAAAAGATCGCTTGAACGCAGGCTGTAAGAAACAGTACTTCTCCGTGTGAGCAGATCGCAAATGTAGGTGGGCATTTGTCCAAGCAGGGCCTTATAAATAAAGATGCACCAGTGAGCAAACCTCCTGGAGGACAACGAAGGCCATCCCACTCGAGCGTACAGATCACAACAATGGGTCAAGGCCCTACAGTTTGTAATAAACCGTAAGGAGGCATGATAAACTGAGTCAATCTTATGAAGACACTGGGCGGAAGCATTCATGTACAGCAGATCACCATAATCTAAAACAGATAAAAATGTAGCATTTACAAGACGCTTTTTTGTCTCAAAAGAAAAGCAAAATTTGTTTCGAAAGAAAAATCCCAATTTTAGTTTGAGTTTTTTCACAAGATTGTCTATGTGAGGTTTAAAGGTCAGAGAATCATCAATTAAAAAGCCAAGATATTTATACGTATGCACCACTTCTATGAGGTTTCCCTCAAGAGTGGACACCAAGGGGACAGTTTGAGGAAATCTCTTCATGTTTGAAAACAACATTAGCTTTGTCTTTTCAGCATTGAGAACCAATTTCAGCTCCAGAAGTGTGTGCTGAACCACGTCAAAAGCTTTCTGCAACGATTCTATTGCCTTTTCAAAGTTTGAGCCAAAGGAATAAATAACTGTGTCATCAGCATAAAAATGCATACTAGCATTGGACACATTTTGTCCCAAATCATTTATATACATGATGAACAGCAGAGGTCCTAAAATTGAACCCTGTGGCACCCCAGTGTGAATATTCAAAAGTTCTGAGCACAGATTTTCACATTTAATGCATTGAGTCCTGTCACTCAAATAATTAGTAAACCAGGAGACAACATGTCTAGACAGCCCCAAAGAAAGAAGCCTATGCTTTAAAATGGCGTGATCCACAGTGTCGAAAGCTTTTGACAGGTCAATAAAGAGAGAAGCACAGTGCTGTTTTTTATCAAGAGCAACAAGTATGTCATTTATCACTTTTATCACTTTTGTGGCAGCCGTGACAGCACTATGCTTTGAAAGCATTTGGTGCTTTATGAGACTAAAAGTACAATGAAGAAAGCCCCGGACTGTGGAGCAGCTACAATCCTCTATCAGATGACAATGGGACAACTCTTCTCATGTCCAGAGACGTTTACAGACTGATGATAAAGGAGAAAGAGTACACAGTGATAAACATGACCCCGTCCCAACTTTTATGAGATGTTCTGCTGCCATCAAATTCAAAATGAGTGAATATTTTTCATGAAATAGAAAAATGTCTCAGTTCAAACATTTGATATGTTTTGTGTGGTCTATGTGGACAAAACAGGGGCTTATGGGGTTTGCAAATCCTTGCACTCTGTTTTGTTGACTTTTTGATGTGATTTACATTTTGCACAGCATTCCAGCTTTATTGGAATTGGAACAAGCGAGGCTCATGTGAGGTCATCCATAGGTCTTTCCCCAGGGTAACTGCAATTTCTGTGTTAGCTCTATTTTACACTGCTGCACAGAAGTATTTGCTGTACTGAATTGTTGACTTCCGAATGAGTAGCATTTGGAGGAAGAGAATTAAGCGGATGTGTGGACCTCTCGTGTCCACCTGTAGGTTTTCTGTGTGAGCTTACCTTGCTCTCCTCACGTACAGATGCTTTTTGTGATGTCATTATGGACTGTTGTCTCTCTGTTGTCTCTCTGTTGTCTCTCTAGTACAAACTCTGAAATCATGTCATACCACAGGATTTTACATACTAGAGCAGGTTTTATTGTTCTCTAAAATCAGGAAAGAAAGATCTTAAATCATATATAATAATAGATTTCTCGTACTCTTAACAGCTTTGTGTCTGTGTGTTAGCAGTTTTGGAGACTATGTTCTTCTTGGTGTGTCAGCAGTTAAGTTAAGAAAGATTTAGGTTTAGTTTTTTTCTAGTTCTGTGTCCAGCCAAGCGAAACCAAAGCAAATTGAGTCTGAAAAAAAAAGAGTGCTGCTTCAGGTAGAGTTGAGTTTGATTCAGCTGGAAATATGAAGTGAGCATGAACTGAGCTGCTTTTGTGCTTATCAGTAGAATGAACCAGCAGGTAACAAAGAATGAGAGAAGAAAACAGGAAAGTCATAAGTGTGGGTGAGGAATGGGTTTGGACATGTAAATTAGTTATTAGTTATGAGACCACTGTGTTGTCTTGTAGGCTGACCCCATGTGTTGATGAGGCCTGCCAGATGTTCACTATATGAACATCTGCCAGCAGGTGAAGGCTCCATCGCAATTGGAGCTTTTTGTCGGTGAGGAAAAGTTGCCTGTTTTCATGTGTGGACAACATTTCACATGAATGAGTCACAAGTTTGAAAGTCATCAGTCAAACTAGCAGCAGAAATAGGACCTCATGCACACACGTACACTGGATAAAGGTTTGTTCTGTTCTGTTTAGTAACCAGACTTTGAAAATGCTGAGGACGCTGAGGAGACCAGTGAAATCATTCGCTCCCCCAGAGCTCGGCCTTTATCCCGCATTCTCTTCCATAGCTATTCAAGCTCACACAGGGAGAAAAAAAATCATTTCTCACTGTGGTTCTTGGAAAAGAGCAAGACACCAGCGTTAAATGGACACATCTGACAGAGCAAAGTGAGGAAGAATTGACCTTTTATTCTTCCACAAACTACTAAAAGTTTTATGAACACATTCAGAGTTCACAGTAAACAAAAACCTTTCTCTGGTCTACGAGCTGAAATCAACAATTGGCAGAACAGATCTGAGATCCAGGCTCTGAGAAACACAATGGACTGTGAGGAACACAGTCACAGATGAAGTGCATGCTTAGTGTCAAAAATGGAACTCAGTATCTCAAATAACATTCACAGTGTACTTTTTTTCAAAATAAATGAATAAGTGCCATTATTATAAGGACCTCCATAACTTAATTAAACATTCTTCACTGTTTGGATTTTACCCAGCACGTCACGCAGCCGACTCACAACAGAGGACACACTCTGGACCTGGTCATCACCCATGGGCTGTCCACCAGCGTGTCCTCTGTTGTTGACTTGGCTGTCTCTGACCACTACTGTGTGTTTTTTAACATCACCGGTTTTATTCAGCGGGAGACGGTGCGAACTGTGAGGAGGCGCTATCTAACCTCTGAAGTGGCTGCAAATTTTACCAGGGTTTTAGACGAATGCCCCCCTGTGATTTTACCTGCACCCTGCGATCTGATTTTTAATCATTTCAACAGCAAACTGAAGAAAAGCCTTGACTCCGTTGCTCCACTCACCACCAAAAAGATTAACGTAAAACACGTATCACCCTGGAGAAACGAAGAAGTCAAAAAACTCAAAAGAAATTGCAGGGCAGCAGAAAGGAGGTGGAGGAAAAATAAAAATACTATCAACCATCAAATATTTTGCGAGCAACTTAAAATGTACAATAATACATTAAGGAACTCAAGAAATTCATACTTCGCCAAAATAATCAGTAATAACAAAAATAATCCCAAGGTCCTCTTTTCCACCATAGATCATTTATTTAACCCTGATTTTAACAGCTCCCAAAGAACCCCCACAGACTCACTCTGTGAGCAGTTTGCAGACCACTTCAGGGGAAAAATCAGCGCCATCAGATCTAATATTTAATCTAATCGCGATATGTTTGTAAACACATCTGATGGCTCGATTGTACCTGAGGAGACACTGGACAGCTTTGTCCTGGTTAATGCTGAGAACCTTCAGAAAGTTTTCTCCACAGTGAGACCCACCACATGTCTTTTAGATCCAATCCCTTCTTCACTCTTTAAAACACTTTATGGATTTTTTGAGGCTGAGCTTTTATACATGATGAATTGCTCTCTTCAGTTGGGTGTCTTCCCTGCTGCCTTTAAAACGGCGGTGGTGAGGCCCCTTCTGAAGAAGAGCAATTTGGATTGTAATGATTTTAATAACTACAGACCTGTATCCAACTTACCATTTTTAAGTAAAATCTTAGAAAAACTTGTTTTTACTCAGATTACTGATTTTCTCAATGATAGACAGATCCTGGAGATATTCCAGTCTGGATTTAGGGTGAACCACAGCACAGAGACGGCTCTCCTAAAGGTTTTAAATGATCTTAGATGTAACTGGGACTCCCAAAAGCTCTCAGTCCTGGTGCTACTGGATCTAAGCGCAGCCTTTGATACAGTAGACCACGCTATTCTTTTAAACAGACTGAAACACATGGTGGGCCTCTCTGGTGCTGTACACAACTGGTTCACTTCCTATCTCTCTGACAGAACTTTTATGGTGAGTATGGATACATGCTCCTCTAAGATCCATAGAATGACATGTGGTGTGCCTCAAGGGTCGGTTTTAGGCCCTGTACTTTTTAATTTGTATATGCTCCCTCTCGGCAGTGTCATCAGGAGGCATGGAGTGAACTTCCGCAGTTACGCTGATGACACGCAGCTGTACATCTCCGTGTCTCCTGATGACACCAGACCAATGGATGCCCTTTTTAACTGTATCTTAGATATACGATCTTGGATGGCAGAAAACTTTTTACAGCTTAACCAGGACAAAACTGAAGTTTTAATCGTCGGTCCCGAGGCTCAGAGAGAGAAACTCTTGTCTAAATTACAGGCATTTTCACTATGTCCTTCGCTACAAGTGAAAAACCTGGGTGTTATTTTTGACTTGGTTGGTTTTATCCCACATACTAAACATGTAACCAAAACTGGATTTTATCATCTAAAAAATATAGCCAGAGTCCGTCCAATTCTCTCTCGGGCCAACACGGAGATGCTGATGCATGCTTTTATTACCAGTCGTATTGATTACTGTAATGCCCTGCTCTCTGGTCTTCCTAAGAAGAATATTTCAACTTTACAACTTTTGCAAAACTCGGCAGCTCGTGTGCTGACGAAGACCAGAGGGCGGGCCCACATTACACCGGTTTTAGAATCGCTGCATTGGCTCCCCGTGTGTTTCAGGATCGATTTTAAAGTTCTTTTATTGGTTTTTAAATGTCTTAATGGTCTTGGGCCTTCTTATCTCTCAGATCTGCTTTTACCATACGAACCCTCGCGGACCCTGAGGTCCTCTGGTGCTGGCCTTTTAATTGTCCCTAAAGTCAGGACACATACTCATGGAGAGGCAGCTTTTCAGTGGTATGGTCCTCGTCTGTGGAACAGCCTGCCAGAGGAGCTCAGGGCCGCAGAGAACGTACATGTTTTTAAGAACAGGCTCAAGACCCACCTTTTTAATTTAGCTTTTACTTAACGTTTATTTATTTTATGCTTATTTATTCTATCCTGTTATTCTATTATTAATTTAGACTTTACCTAATATTTATTGATTTTATTCTTATTCATTTTTTAACCTTCTTACTCTATTTATATTTATATTTATATTTATATTGCATCCTTTTCTTATTTAGTTTATGATTTTACCCTGTATATATCCTATTGTGTCATATCTCCAGTGTTTCCTCAGAGGGCGCTCTCTGCACCGGGGCTGTGATCGACTGTGGCTGCTGGGTCTCTGGGGGTCCTCTCAGCCTGGCTGGGGGGCTCCTTGGCCTCCCTCCTGCTGTGTGCCCAGCCTGGAGGCTGCGGTCTGTGACCGGCTCCCGGTGCAGACGGCTCCCTGTTATAGTGTTTCCTCACTTGGCTCATGCGAGCCCAGCCCAATTTTTACTCTTTAAGTGTGTGCGTGTGTGTATGTGTGTGTGTGTGTGTGTGTGTGTGTGGGGGGGGGGGGGGGGGGGATATGTGTGTATTCACATCATTTATGTTAATGAGAGTGTGGGGAGTGAGTTGGAGGGTGGGGTGGGCTGCTTTTAACTATGTAAAGCACTTTGTGCTACATTTTTTTTTGTATGAAAAGTGCTTTATAAATAAAGATTGATTGATTGATTGATTGATTGATTAATTTGCAACCTTTTATTCAATAGGTTGGAAAGTGTAATGCAATGTTTTTAACATTAGGACTGAGGAAATATCATCAATCTAATAGTCAGATCACAGGACATTTTGAAAGTGAGCTGGCAGTGGCTCATCTAAATCTTGTGTATTCAGAAGTCTCTTTTTGTAGTGTTTGCATGTTCTCCCTGTGATACTGGCTTTCCTCGCACAGTTCAAGACATACTCCTTGGCGGGAAACTCTTTAAAAACACATTTTTCCAAAACATTTGTCTTACTGATGGTAAATAAAGTGAATGAACTAAACTAAATGAATCAACCACTAGATGGTGACAAACACTGTGATTGTACACATCTGCACACTGGTCTGTGCCCACATCAGACATGACTGAAACCTTCAGTGGGCTGGTTTCAGTCATTATGCAAATGTATTGTTTATAAGATTGGGGAAACCTGCAGTCAGCTGAGACTGAAGAAGTCACTTGGATGAGTGACGAAACGTTTCCCCCACAGAAAACACTACGTCCAGATGAACAGAGTCAACCTTTGGACACACACTGCTTCAGGTTTACAGGAAATCACCTCAAGGCAGCAGCGAATCTAGAAAATTATACATGGGGTCTTAAAAGTAGCTGTACATAATGATTATACTACAAATAAACACTTGTTACACCCAAAGTATGCAAAAGGACATCTCTGATCTCAAAGAACATCAAACTTTCAAGCATACTCTGGGTTCCCTCTGTCAGCTAGGAACAGGAAACTAAAGTGAATTGTTACAGTGAGGCATAACAACATGAAAGCATGGAGCCCTCCTGCCTGATCAGGTTCAGACTGCTGCTGGTGTGCTGGTGTGAGGGATATTTTCTTGACATACTTTGGGCCCCTTAGTACCAAATGAGCAAGTTAAAACACCACAGCCTATACCTGAGTGTTGTTACCGAGCATGTCCATCGCTTTATGACTACAGTGTATCATCTTCTTATGGCTGCTTTTAGTAGGATAACCCCCCCATGCCACAAAGCTCAAAGCATCTCACATTGATTTCTTGAACATCATAAAGGATACTCTGTACTCAGATGGCCTTCACAGTCACCAAATAGAGCACCTTTAGGATGTAGTAGAACGGGAGATTCATATTATGGATGTCAGCCAACAATTCCTCCAGCAACTGTGTGATGCTGTCATGTAAATATGGACCAAAATCTCTGAGAAATGTTTCCAGCACCTTATTGAATTTGTGCCATGAAGAATTACAGCAGCTCTGAAGAAGCAGATGTCCAACCCAGTACCAACATGGTGTACCTAATAAAGTTACTGAGTGTATATTAGAGATGGCACGATACCACTTTTTTATGTCCGATACCGATACCGATATCATAAATTTGGATATCGGCCGATACCGATATGAATCCGATATAGTGTTTTTTAATCAACAAAGCTGTTTTTTAAATATCTTGCTGCATTTTGTATAAGTTCATACTCAAGTTTAAAACAACAACTACACTAAAGCTATTCTGTTATACCTGTATGCAAAAAAAATGTTTCATAGTTCAGCAATACTGATCAATCTAATAAACTTAAACCTACACCATCCTCCCTATTCTGGTATTTTAAAGAGTACTTAGCGTAAATATTAAGCAACCTAACTAATAGGGTTCCAACTCCCAGCAACAACAAAAATAAATAAATAAAAAATAGGGAACCACCCCTCACGCTCCATCTCATGATGCTTAATCGACGTAATCAACCTTAATTTGATGCAGTGTGAAAAAAAATACACAGAAATCAATTATTTTTCAAGAAATATTAAATAGATTCAACATCTTTCTTCAACAAAATTGCAGACTGCACAGATGGTACCTTCACAAAGGAAAAAGTACTATAGCTTACTAGGGTATATATATTAGACTTAATAGTTACTATATACAGCAATTGACTTCTATACATTTTACATCAAATTAAAACTTTGGGTGTCAGATAATTATTTATTAAAAGCTAGACATTTTAAATGAGAATAAGAAAGAAAAGTATGTCTTTGTGCCCCCTTTTCCCTGTTCATGCCCTATCGGCCCCCCTGGCTAAACTTTGCTAGATCCGCCCCTGCACAGTTACCAGCCGTCAGCTACGTAGAAAAAGATCCTCGAGTAGAAAGTAATAATAAATAAATTCTAACAACAGCTGATCAAGCTTAAACGTGCTGCTGTTGTTCAGCCGCTGGTTTCCTCTTTCTGGTGCAAAGTGGGCCAAAAGCAAACTAGAGACACGGACTCGCACAGAAAAGCCGATCAGCTGATCGTTAAGCAGTTTCATGATTGAAGTAGCAGCAGGAGAGCGAGAGGCAGTCGCTTGTTAAGCTTAACGCAGGAATGCTTTACAAACATTCAGAGATGGACTTACACACTTGCTTTACTTCTCTCGGGATAACTTTGTCGGAGATGAAATGCCGGGTTGCTAGCGAAGCTCCAAATGCTATCCAGACCACCGACAGGTCCCGCATGCCACAGCCGCTCTATCACGTGATGCATACTGCTCCAACGTGCTAACGTTCTGAGGTGAGTTACGGCGTGTTGCAAGTTTTGTGAGGTGCTTTCGTGATATTTAATGGATCGGATTACATTTTTTATTTTTCTCCGATATCCGATCCAGTAATTTAGGTCAGTATCGGACCGATACCGGTCCATCTCTAGTGTATATACAATATAGTTCTTACTAATATTACTGCTTCCATTACTGTTATAATTATTATGATTAATTCAACAACTGTAACAAAATAATTTGTCCAATACTGGATCAAAAATTAAAATAAATTGTTATACTGGAATATAACACAGTGAGACATTCTGCTTTCCTTTTTCGTGCTGAGTCAGCACACATACAAGGAAGGTTTGCTCTTCTCTTTTCTTTTGTGTTTGCCTGGGTCAAGATGTTATAAATGGGAAACAAGTGTAAGATGAACTGGAATTTCTCTTGAAATGAACATCCCAGCTGAGGCTAATTTAAACATCCACGCTGAGTGGTTTCCAATGTTACTTTAATGGCCTCAGGTCAGAAACTATCACTCATCTGTAATATGAGAGAATGGTTAATATGCTTTTTATGATGCATCTTTATCTATTTAGGGCTCAAAATCTGTAGGGGAACAGTACAATCAGATCTGGTTTTGAATGAATGACAGAAATTCAAAGCAGCAGGTCATCTATGTTCTATTTAAGCACATAGGAGAAAAAAAGGGACCAGAGTCCAGGTTATTTGGAATTTATGGGTTTATGAGTAATCAAAAGGATGATAACTCATCCCAGAAATAGTCAGATATTTCCCATCTGCGACAGACGAAACAGCTATACCACAGCAAGGCTTAAAAAACTATCTGGAAAAATGGATGTTTGTCATTTCTATTAGAAAATCATATTCACACATGGCCTTACTATGCGTGCAGGTGCAGGAATCACACACCTCTCATATGTGTGATCACAGGCTACCACAGGATACTTAACCTTTGACTTCCACTATCCCTACTCTCTGAAAAACACAGAATCAGAATCAGAAACTTTATTGTCATTGTCACGAGAACAACGAAATGAAGAATGGTCCCCGATCATTGCATCATCCCTAGCAATATCAAAATATAAATAAAACAATAAAATTCAATAAATAAAATAGATAGAATACTTAAAATACTAATAAGATGTAACAGTAAAACATTCACATACATTCCCACACACATGCTTCAGGCCGTGCATAGATTAACACAAGAGTGGCGTGATGGACATTTTTTTGTAGTATTCAGATGTGTTATTGCAGTTGGATAACAGCTGTGTTTGAGTCTATTAGTCCTTGCTCTGATTGCCCTGTACCGTCTGCCTGAGGGCAACAGTTCGAACAGGGAGTGGCCAGGATGTGAGGTGTCTTTTATGATGTTTTGGGCCTTTTTAAAACAGTGGGCATTGTGTAGAACGTCCAGTGTGGGGAGAGGGCAGCCAGTGATCTTTTGGGCGGTGTTAATGATCCCTTGGAGTGCTTTCCTCTGAGCCCCTGTGCAGCTAGTGTACCAAATACATATGCAGTAAGTTAGAACACTCTCAATGGTGGCTCTGTAGAAGGACACCAGCAGTTTCTGTGTGATGTTATTCCTCCTGAGAATTCTCAGGAAGTACAGTCTCTGTTGGGCCTTTTTCAGCAGCTCGGAGGTGTTCACACTCCAGGAAAGGTTCTCCTCTATATTGACTCCCAGGAAGCGGAAGCTTGCCACCCTTTCTACACAGTCCCCATTTATGAATAGTGGTTGGATCTCTGCCTTTTTCCTTCTGAAATCTATTATGAGTTCTTTGGTTTTTGAAGTGTTGAGGAGGAGGTTATTGGCCTTACGCCATGACGTCAGCTGCTCCACCTCGTCTCTGTACGTAGACTCGTCTCCCTTGGTAATGAGCCCCACCACTGTGGTGTCATCTGCAAATTTCACAAAGATGTTGCTGTGGTGGCAAGGAGTGCAGTCGTGTGTGTAGAGAGAGTAGAGCAGTGGACTGAGCACACAGCCCTGGGGTGAGCCAGTGCTGAGACTCAGGGCTGAGGATGTGTGATGGCCAACTCTGACTCTCTGTCTACGGCCCGAGAGGAAGCTGTTGATCCACATGCAGGTGCTGTATGGAAGCCCCAGGTCTTGTAGCTTGGCCACCAGTTTGTGTGGAAGGATGGTGTTAAAAGCTGAGCAGTAATCCACGAAGAGCATCCGCACATAGCTACCATGCTCTTCCAGGTGAGTTAATGCAGCATGGAGTGCTGTGGCTACAGCGTCTTCCGTGGACCGGTTTGCTCTGCAGGCAAACTGGTGTGGATCCAGGCTGCGGGGCAGGGCTGCTGTGATGTGTCTGCGGACCAGCTTCTCAAAGCATTTCATTACCACTGGGGTGAGTGCCACCGGTCTGTAGTCATTCAGGCCGGTGATGTGGGGCTTCTTAGGCAAGGGGACTATGGTGGAGGACTTCAGGCAGAGTGGGACAGTCGCCTGTGCGAGGGATTTGTTGAAGATCCTGGTGAAGATCCCAGCCAGCTGTTCTGCACAATCCCTCAATATTCGACCTGGCACACCATCAGGACCCGCCGCCTTCCTCGGGTTAACAGCCTGCAGCATGCGCCTCACCTCGTGCTCTTCCAGGGTGAGGGTGGTGCTGCTATGGGTGGTGTGTTGCTGCTGTGGCTCCAATACCTCCGGTACCCTGGTCTCAAAGCGGGCGAAGAAGATATTCAGCTCCTCTGCCAGCTCCAGGTCACCGTCCGCAGCTCCGAGATTGATCTTATAGTTGGTTAGGTGCTGGATGCCTTGCCACACCTGCCGGCTGGTATTACCCTTCAGATGGTCCTCAATCCTCCTCCTATAGTCCCCCTTTGCCTCTCTGATGCCTCTCTTCAGGTTGGATCGGGCTGTGGTGTAGTAATCCCTGTTCCCTGTTGACTGGCAAACATAGTGGAGGTGGACAGGTGTGTGGTCAACCAGCTGTTTTCAGCACACACCTCTGGTGTATTAATGTGCTTTATCCAGCAGAGTGCAGCAGCAGATTTCTATGTGAGTGTGTGTGTGTGTAATGGAAAGAATTCTGTATGCCCTTTGGCAGTGTCTGCACTCCTGATTCAGGAGTTTCGTACATGTGTACATCTGTAAAAATATATTTATGTTCCGGTCTGTCTGCGCTCTGCCTGTGTCTTTTTTATTGTGAGGTACGTATGGGACAAAACATTACACAGCACATGTGGTGAGTGATGTGGAAAACAACCAGGGGAAGGAAAAAAGAAAGAACCGATGGAGCAAAAGGAAAAATATAAAAGGGAATATGAGAAACAGGAAATTAAATGACAGAAATGGGAGGTCAGAGGAGAAAGAGAAAGCAAAATCTAAGGATGAAGTCAAATCACTCATGTCTGTCACTCCCACTCCACAGCTCCAACACTGTGGGAGAGGAACGTGCCGGGAAACTCAGAGAGGAAAGCAGCATAAAAATCCTGCCGACCTTAAATGACGATGTATAAATGATGAAAAACCAGAGGGATTATCAGCCCGCTTCTACCAACAAACATCTTTTTTTATTTTTTTTCACACTGTTCAATAAATACAAAATGTAAACAAGCTTCATATTCATAAACAACAAAGACAACGGGCATCATGAGATCTGACTGAAATTCAAAACAGGAAGAAGAATAACCAGAGCAGAGCAGAGAAGCGCTGAGATCGACTGGAGGTGTTTCAGACCTCTTGCTGTCGAGCAGCACTGATCCGTACGTGAGCGACAGCGGGTGGAACCACAACAATGAAAGCAGCAGACTGTGGCAGAGAGTTTTCAAACCCTGCCAACTTCACTGTCTTGTACATCTTGTATTGCTTATTATTTATATTCTTTACAGGTAAAAAAAAGGAAACACTTGCACGCGCACACATTCACACTGATTTAAGCTGTGCTTCACAAAGAAGCTCTGTCAGTCAAATACAACTAGCTCTCTCAATATTACCAACATTTAAAAGTCCAGCTGGATTTCTGAACACTGAACAGCGTTATCTGTTTACACCATTTGTCCATTTTTTGTTGAGCTGCTTCCAAAAAAATTACAATTAAAAATCCAACACATGATCAAGGCACGAAAATGAAGGCAGCATATAAGTAAATGCTGGTGGGTCGTCTCCGCAGTTTACATTCCTTCACTTATTGAGTCTTTTATTCCATTTTACAGGCCCGCTGTGTCCACGTTGCCTCGTTACAATCCTGAAGCTGATACAGGGTGGGTGTCAGGGGAGGGGAGGGAGGGAGGAAGGAAGACCTCAGAGAGCAGCTCTGGCTTTTTGTCCATCTTGGACGAATAAGGGAGGCTCAGGGATCAGTGGTGTCTCCAGGTTTGTCTTTTGTCTGGAGCCTTCATCACCATGTCATCTTCTTCTTTGTCATCTATAGATAAAAGCAAAATGTGCTGAGCACCCACGAAACAGGAAGTTGTGCTTTTACACTAACACTGTGCAGAAACAGCTTCCAAGTACAACGTTACCCAGCGAGAAGCAAATTCTTTCAGTGCAGATGTTTACATGTAATTAATAGCTATTTACACTCATCACAGATGTTTTATTACATATAAAGCGACCTTTCAAAAGGTCAAGAGAGTGTGCTTACCGAGACATTCGGGGCAGCAGGAGCCCTCTGTGCGGGTGATGTTGGAGCAAGTCAGTAGTGGACATTGTTTCCTCTGACACTTGGTCACACCATGCTGTGGAGAAAAAGGAAGGATTTGTGAAAATAAGCAACATGTGGCAGTAAAGGTTGTTTGTTTCCTCTGATAACATTAGATATACCTGCTGTATTTTCTAGCTGTAAACTCAACACTGAATAAATGCATTAATTGGGTCTCCTTTTTGATAATTTTTTCAGATTATCTGGCTTTTCAGCTACTAAGCACTATTTTCACTACCCACTCTAGCTAACAGAGTTAACTAACTCCATAAGCTAGAATGAGTACGTAGGATACAAAGTTTTTATTAGAGATCTTAACCGAAACCAGCTGTTGCCCACTGGAGCTGGAAATGAGGATGTTGAAAATAGTGAGAGTTGACCAAACAGATTAACCAATACAGCGAGCTGAGAGGTACTTTAAATACTGAACAGCAAAACTGGGGGATGACTCAACACACACACACGCACACACACAGCACACAGCACACAGCACACAACACACACACACACACACACACACACACACACACACACACAGCACATTCACATTACTGGCTTCAGTTCCTTATCAGATCTTGTATTCGGTTATCTTGAATACATTTAGTCTGAACTCTCTGGAAACTATGATTCATTTCCTTAGTTATATAATGAAAATATCATCTATCATCCATTAAGTATCAGAAAAACCATTAATAATATAAAAGTAACATTTTGGTAAAGTAAGAGAATTTCCTCTTGTGTCATATTTACTTACATCACACCAGCAGTTGATGCACTTCATCTCCCCAAAGAGTGGCACCCAGGGATGCCAGCTGTCGCTGTTGTGGTAGTAGTTCTTGCCAAATTTGCAGTATCTGGGGCTGTCTGCTTGCATCATGTCACTGTGCTCCAGGGCTGCAGTGGTCCTCTCCTCCTGGGGGCACACCTTGCAGCAGTCGGTGGGGTGACGTCTCACTGGGTGACTGCAGGTCAGCATTGGACATGTCACCTTCTCACAGTGAACCTCTCCTGTAGATCCCTATGGATAAAACACAGCCAACAGCAGGAGGTCAGCAGCAATTTTTAACTTCAGCAGCTGACTTGTTGCTTTTTCCACATAAATAGTTTGGACATATCCCAAGAAAGAACTGATGAGAAATGTATTAAGGCTTCACTTTCTTTGGACTCTAATACAAAACAAATGACCCATTAAGAGCCAGAAAGTAAAGCCAGCCAGATGTGAGGGGATTTATTGATATGTATTTACCTTGCAACTGCACACGGCACATTTAATGTAGCCAAAAGGAGGAACAAAGGGGTGCCATGTGGTCCCAGGGGCATGCATCTTCTGGTCTCCTTCGAAGTAACAACCTGACAGAGAGAAAGGGTTACTGAGGACAGTCAGTAAGAAAATCCCTGAAGGAAAAAAATGCAGCACCGAGACATGCAGAAATAAAGGCAAAATAAAAATGAAAGAAGACCTGTTACACGTTTTATTTTTTACATATGCTGTTATGGTAGTTTATCTTTTACACTCGTGTACGTACAAGAGCCTTTAAATGATCATTTTGGTCTGATTTTTGGTTTAGTAAGAGCAGATATCCTCAATATGATCTTAATGTGATCATCTCTGGCACATAGCTCTGGCAAAAACTGCAGAATCCCCACCCACCTGTTGCTCTAATCTCTTTTATGAGGGGCAGCCAATCAGAAAAAAAGCTGACTGAAAAAAAGAGGAGGAACAGAGCTAAAATGACTTTCACTCAGCAAATAATCTGAGGAGCTTTGTCAAGGCCCAGTATTCTTTCAACTCACGCAGAAGTACTAAAGTAAAGATTAAGAAAAAATTATAGGAGATGGAAACGAGCAAAAAAAAGGTCCCTTTTAAAGAATGAGAAAGAAAGAAGAGCTGAGTTATAGACAGAAGAAGTGGTCCCTACCTTCAGGATGTTCATCAACCCTCTCTGGAACTTTCACGTCTTTGAGCTCCTTCGTCTCTGTACAGGAAAAAGGAAATGGAGGAATTAGTTTGAAGCTTTATGATTGCTGTGGGAATAAAATAGATCCACAAAAAGCAGTATGAAACCTGATGCTGAACTAAAAACGGGCTAACTCACCATCACAGATGGGGCAGCATTTGCCCTCCGGTTTAATGGTTCTGGAGCAGGTCAACGCCGGGCAGATGACTGGATCACAGATCACTGTTCGCTTCTACAGAAAAAAGCCCACAAAGATTTGACACGGACGTGAATTTTACATGACCTGCTTTTTAAATGTTTTAACATTCTATTAAAATGATTCATTTAAACATCAAAAAAACATTTTTTTGTGTTTCTGGTGTTAACCTGGCAGATGCAGGAGAAACACTTGTCATAGTTGGGCGTCCAGCTGGAACCATGAGGGTAGTGCTGGTTCTCAAAGAAGCAGGTATGGGGGTCTTTTTTTAGCTCCTCGGGGTCCTTTGACAGAAAGTCTTCCAACTCCTCCTCCTCCTCCTCCTCTGCCTCGCTCCTGGTCCCAAACTCGCAGTTGTTTGGCACGTGGACCTGGTGAGAGGGAATGTGTGAGGAAAAGAAAGGAAGCGACAGATGGACATGGAGGCCATGAAAGAAAAAGAAGAAGGGGGAGGGGGAGAAATAACAAGAAAGATGGAAAAAAAAAGAAAACAGGAGAAAGCAAGGTTAGAGCAAGAGTGATGTTGGACACAGCTGACTAAAAACCGGTGTCAAGTCATCTATAGTTAATTGTTCTTAAATGGAGCATTTTTGTGCTCCTGAGCAGATGGCTGTTTATGTGTTGGACCTGTTTCCTATTAAAACAGCTGGATACTTCTGTTCCAAGTGTGTGAGAGAGATCACTCTTCTTAGTTCAACTGTTAAACAACATATTGTTCAACAACTACACCTGCAATGCTGCAGCTAGCTTTGCAAGCAGCTGTGGGCTATGGCTGTGAAAGTGTGTTGTTTTGTGTAGGCTAGTAGGCACTAAGTGGGCAATCACGCAACCTCACAAATACAAGGCTTCTTTAGATTGCTAAAACACATCCAAAATTACACTTCTAAATGTGAAAATCTTAGTGGTTCATCTTTTATATATGACCTGAGATTGAAGTGCCTGTTTTAAAAAAATCCAAAATAAAAACAAACCACAAATTGAGCACGCCAAAGTTGTACATACCTGTCCTCGTATTTCTCCTCTCGGGTTGAGCTTGGTGCTGACCTGGATGAAGGCTGTTCCCTGGTCCAGATGTTTCAGTAATTCAACACTGATGTCCTTTAACACTCCCTGAGCCTTGAGGAGACCAAAAGACAAAAACATTGAGTGGCCTTCTTTACTCCAAATACACTGATGTGCGTAAGGACACATTTATTGTGTACACTGATGTACCTTTGAGCCATAGAAGCCAGTGAGCAGCCTCATGTGGGTGCTATCATCTAGCTCTCCGATCTCAGCCAGTCCGTGGAGGCGGGCGTTCACCGTCAGGTCGTCAGTTTGGCTGAGGCCTGCAACAAGTATCTCATAATGCAGGTGGCAGTATTTGTCCACTGACACCCAGGCATGGCCAGAAGCACCTGTTCTTACTGGTGGGGACACAAAGTGGCCAGCTAGAGGGGTGGGCAACTCTGGAAGAAGAAGAAGTAGGAAGCAGTTCAGAATATTTGCATGCATATTGGCATGGTTTTTTACATTAATTTCACAACCTTAATCAATGTATACCATGTCTAGGTGCCTCTAGGCCACTATAAGGGAGGGCCTTGATCTGCCCCCGCAGCTCCCCCTCCTGGCTGTGTGCTGTTGCGACATTGATGAAGAGCTCATTCTGCAGCAGCATGTGCATGTGTCGGGCCTCCAGGCGGCTCCAGCTTCCTATCGCCTGCCCCGTGGCCTTGCTGAACTCTGGCGTTAAATCGCACAGGATGGAGCGCTTGTTTCTCCTACGTGGCTTCAACTCGATGGTGAGGCTGACAACATCGCTGGTGAGCCCTGTGACCTGAACCTGAAGAAGAGGAGAGAGAAAGGTTGAAGTCTAATCACTGTCAGTGTTGCCTGTTTTATTCTAAGGGTGAGGGTTACTGCTGATCTCTCTGTGTTTATGCTTTCCATGTATACATGGAAACATACAGGGTGGGGAGGCCCCAGAACAGAGTCACACTAAACCACATGGAAATAATAATCCTATTTTGACTAAAGTACCTTGACAGAAATGCAGCTGGACCTCTTGCAACACTCAAATAAAATTTGAGTCAAATCCAGTCAAAATATGTATTGCAAGACACATTTGTGAACAACAACAACCCTGCAAAAGTGAGCAGACTCATACCTGGTACTGCAGCGTTCCATTATCATGGAGGTTGAAGATAGCAGATCCCACACCTCCCGTCTTCCCTGGGATCAATGCATCACTGCTGGACATCACACTCTGAATAGCTGAGCCAGAGAAAGACAGATTCATATCAAAAGTCCACTTCAGAGCACATTCCTGCTCACACTACTTATCTAAAATCTGTCACATTCAAGTTTTCTGAGAATAAAAAATATTACAGCCACATACCCATGATTTTATCCATTTACTGAAAAAGAGTCATTGAGAGGGCAGATTAAATTGGACAACTAGTCAGGAGGCGTGTCTGCTTGTGTGGCACTCAGGCCAAATACATATATGTTAGCACACGTGCACACACACACACACACACACACACACACACACACACACACACACACACACACACACACACACACACACACACACACACACACAATAACCCACCCAAGATTTAAGCTTCAAAATGAGGTAACCTTGGCTGAATGCAGAAGGCTTAAAAGAGTGGGCTGAGAGGACAGAAGGGAATGAGTAAGAGAGGAGAGTGCTGAGAAAAACGTCTGAAAATGACACAGACAGAAAGAAGCCAGAGAAGAGGAAAGATTCCAAAGAGGACAGCAGATGATGGGATAGAGAAATGAAGGGAGAGAGAGTGGGAATGAGAGTGGGAAAAAGTGAGAAGGAGGGGGGGATTGGGTTTGAATTCTTCAGACATAATATCAAGCTGTTAATCACAGGACTGGAACACTGGCAGGGAAACCCACGTCCTGCAGACTGTGACCTTGGCAGTGCAACTGTGTGAGTGACTATGTGAGTGTAAATATGTTACAAACCAGCATCTTCATACATATGTGTCTGTGTATTACAATAAATGTTTCACGCTAATGTGAAATGTCCAAATATGCATTGCACTGAAAGACTGTGTGCATGCTTTAACTGTTTCAGACGATTAAGCTGTCCACAACATTCCTCCAGCCATTCCCCGCGCGCACACGCACACACACACACACACACACACACACACACACACACACACACACACTCTCTTGGTGGGCCACCAAGTCAAACAGAAGGTCTGTAAACATGGTTTTCCCCCAGCGATAAGACTTGAAAGAACCCAGACAGAAAAAAAGTATTTATAGAGGTGAATGACAAAAACAGTCCACAGATGGACGAGCAGCAAACCAACAAACATGTTCTCAGCAGCCTCATTGTCTGGTGCCTTAACACTGCTGGTGACATGTAGGCGAGGATGGACCGATTGCAGTAAATACTTACTATCACAAGATTTTCTGCCTGTGATGAAACCTGAGATTTGCCTGGGATCCTGACCCTCGGCGGCCACAGCGATCTCTAGCTGACCGCGAGATAACCAGAACAACTCACGACTCTTCAGATCTGTCAGCACCTCTGCAAAGTCCGGATCCTGCACACATTGAAAAGTACGAAAAGTTAAATGTGGATAAATATAAAACCATTTTCCTCTTAAAACAAATGCCTTTTCAAATGCTAGCAATAAAAATGTCACATTATGCCTTTTTGGATGTTGTTGACAGGATGTTGGTTCAACACTGGCATGTTACCAGAGTAACGAAACCTCAACTTATTTAAACCAGTTTCCAGCTAAAATAAAAAAAGTTTCTTCATTTTGGGATAATTAAAATGTGATCTGCAGCACAGAGAGCAAAAACAAAAGCCGAAAGACAGTGAAATTGGCTTAAGATAAAATAAATAGGGCAGTCAGAAAGGAATCACGAAGTCAGAACGCATCAAGGGCACAAATGGCTTTCTTACAGAAAGAACACAGATTTAAAATTGCCCCCACTCATACATGCACACTTAAAACTTGAGGCAAAAAATATGGCTTGAATTGCCTTAAAAAGTTTCATACTGAGAGAAATTAGATTTAATGCAGGCTGACCGGTCTCCAAGAAGACGTTGAAAAATGTTGGATTAATAGGACAGATGCACACGAGTGTTGGAGAAATGTTACTTTTATGACCTGTGGGGCCGCAGTTCAATATAAATACACATGTACCATAAATCCACACAGCGAGGGGCTAAAACAGAGTGGGAATGGCGGGGGGTGGGGGGGGTGAATGGACACAATTATGAGAGAGGAGGAAATGTGTTGTACAAATAAAGCCAATTATCTTCATCATCATTGCCCAGCTAGAAATAGTGTATGATATGTAATTCATAGTTAAAGTGTGTGTTTTGCGTGTATTTTTCATGGACAGTCTCTCAGAGAAAGAGAGGTGCATCGGCCCTTCACGCAATTCCTGGCAGAATTAAAAACAGGCCCGCCTTTCATCACTCCTCCTCCTCCTCCCTCCATCCATCTCAGCCCCGCAGACCACTAACCACTGACATGTGTGAGGAGTGTGTACGCAGTGCATCCTCTTTACCTCCCTCCTACCCTCCCCTCTTTTCGTCTCCCAGACGTCTCACGTCTGTCTCATGCAAAACTACTTGCTAACTTTCTCCCCTCTAGTTTCCTCTCCATCCAGTTTTTTTTTTTAGTCTTGTCTTTTCTGTGATCAGAGCAGCGGCAGTGGCAACATAACTAGGATGTGGTGACAAAACCACATCCATCTCTGAGAGAAGGAGGCGTGGGATGTTCTGTGTCCTAAGTTTTTTAGTGAAAACAACACTGCTCCTCCCCCAGTCACCTTTTAACTTTTAGTCTGTCTCAGATATAAATACATCTATTTTACTTTACCCAAAGTGCCCACTTATTTTACTTGGTGATGGATTGAAGAACATCTATGGCTCTTTTTGAGTACAAAATATAATACCTGTCAACATTTTTCAAAATCTGGCATTTTATTCAGTTCTTTTTCATTTAATTTTCAGCATAATACCCAAATATTTTGTGAAACTGTGACATTAAACTAAAAATTTCCCCTCAATATGCACAGTAACTACCTGTCACTTACGGATGGATGCATTATTTAAAAATAACATTTTTAAATAATTTCCCAGAAGAAACATGAAGAAGAAGTGAGTCTTAAAAAGGAGTGTTGCGAGGTGTGAAATGGTGGCTACACCAAGCTGGGTACTCACATGAGACGTGATGTTGGCTCGGATCTCTCTCAGGATGTGCTGCCGGCACAACAGTTGGACTCGGATGGGCACCAAAATGGGGTCTGAGAAGAGACAGAGTTGTCTCAGTGTCACTCTTTTACATTCCTTGACTTTCATATTAATGCATCTACATTTATAGAAAGATTTCAAGTGAACTTTCTCCTTCCTCTCACCTCTATCTCTGTGTTGGATGAGGCCCTGCAGGATGAGGATGAAATGGAGGTTGTTCTCAGTGTCACTCAGCGTCAACATAGCAATGCCTCCCATGGCTGAATTCTCTTCCTCTGACGTCAGTATTGAACTGAATGTCTCTGTATGTAACACATGTGCACATTAGATCTGCATTCTCTTACAGGACTTGTAAACAAAGCCGGCACATTTTAGCTACATTAATCCACGCGAAGCCTTTTAAGATTACATGAAAATATACACGGCTCTGCTGCTTTGTAAATATTGGGCTTCTTGTGTACTGTGACACAAAGACAAAGGCGTACACATGTCTCAAAAAAAAAAGAGCCATTAGAGAGCTACAGCATCCCACATGGATACACACCAGCAAACAGTGCTCTGTGTTTGATGATCCTTCCCTCCACTTCGTCTCGTTGGCCTGTGGACGTGGACATACTGATGTGCATCTGCTCAGACTGCAGCTGTCGCAGTAGAGGCTCAGCCACGTTCTTCCATACTCCACAGATCTACACACACAGAAGCAGGTAGGTGCTTAAAAGATGGAAATCATTTTATACTTCTTCAGGATAGCATGCATGTGGCAAAAACACATATCAGACACCACAGGCACATCTGTTGAATACATCCAACCATTGTATTCTCAATCCTGGGCTGCAAAGCTTCAACATAAAACCTCTCCCTGAGAGCAGAGGGAAGAAATGTGGCGTTGTGCCTGTGCCTCATAACTCAAGAGTTCAGTGGTAATCTCCATTTTAATTAGCGATGTTCTCTGTCCCCCTGCTAAGCAGTGATGTAACATGTGAAAAATCCTCTCTTTCCCCAAAGTTTTGCTTAAGCAAAACCCCCTTCCTTTTCTCATGCCAGAGTGTTTTCTCTAAGGTCCTCTGGCGCTTGACGCTGCCATTTATCTAAAAATAATAACAGGCCCAATTTCTGGGACCTGCATTTAGGGGGCTCCTGCCTCACTGAGCAGGCAGTTCAGGTCTGAAATGGAAAGTGGAGATGTGTGTGTTTTGATGGGAAATGATGCTTAGTGACAAGAGTCAGACCTCGAGGAGCATATGGACATGCATGCACATTTAATACTGTTACATCAACATATCAGTTTACTGATTTATCTGGATAATGCTAGCCTGCTATTAACCTTAAAAACCTGAACGGCCACGTGTTGATGCTAACCGCAATCAGGCTGACTCTGTCATGTTTAAGAATGGGCAATGGAACAGAGAAGAAGTGTCACCGCATGTGTATTTGGCTGTCAGCGAGTGTGTTTATTGTTTATTATTGCAGAGTGAGTTATGAGTGAAGAAGTGGCAGGGTGAGTGCTCATTACACCGGTGCTTAGTTTCCCTTTCTGTCCAGGAGCACTCACGCACATGTAACAGGATGTGAGGAGATGATTTTCTATTCTTACCATGTCGGAGTCTCCCTTGGGGACTCTGTACTCGAAAGCAGGGGTCCCATCTGAGTCCAGGAAGACAATCTTAGTGGGATGGCCCATTCTGGAAAGCCAGAGGGAAATGTAAGCGAAATGCAGGCAGAAAAGTTGACAAACTTTTAATTTATTGAAAATAAATCTTTTTTTTTCACCAATTCCAGTTTTATATTCTATTATACTGACTGCTACTCAAAAAACAAAGTTTGTTTTTACAAAAAATAAAAATATATTAACACAGGAGGTTTGTTTGGAATAAGCTGGAAAGGCGCTGGAATAGTTAGCAACAGGCACTGATATTAGCGTACCTGATCTTTAAAAAAAAAGAACAGAACGACATCTGAAGAGAAGCAAAGAGTCTCACCTCTGGTATGTGATGGAAAAGGTCAGGCTGCTTCTGGTCAGAGTAAAGCGAGCTCTGGCAACTCCACTGGAGCTGGGCAGCCACGAGTCCTTCAGTCCTGTCAGCACTGCTACAAAGTCTGCACCACAACAGAATGTTTCATGAGCTATAGTGTTTTATTCAGGCTCTGTGTCATGTGTGTTCAGGACAATTCTGTCTATTTGTAAGCAGGTGCTCCATATGTACCTGTGCGGCTCTCCCCAGGCCCCACGTCCTCAGAGCTCAGGTAGGATCTATCATTGTATGACTTGTGGAGTTCTTCCTCTCGCTCTTTGCTCTTTCGGGGGAAATATTCAAAGGAGTTCAGCACAGAGTCAATCTGTTTTTTACCACCTATAAAATAAAATAAAAACACTGAAAGTCACTAAAAGAATCTGTAAATTACTGTCAAATAGTGTATAAGCAAATAGACAGTTTCCCAAACTACTGTATTGAAATGTACACTGGCTATACACTGCAAATGTAAGTAATGACCTTGTGTAATTTCAATGATAATATAAGCATGTAAATTTGAAAAAAGTTTAAATGAAGAATGAAGGTAGAATTAAGTTATCTGTACTCTTTGCCTGCATTTATTTCATTTGTACTTTTTCTCACGGGAATAAGTTCAGTTAGGTTATGTTTAGTCTTCTTGTGGATGTGTAATGTGGTTTCCACTGTTTGTGTGGCTAAGAACACTCTAAAGGGTTAGCCAATAACACATGAATAGGACACATGCATGGGAAGAAAAATAAGATGTTTGTCTTTTAACACATAATATAAATCCTGTGTATAATAAGAGTGCAAAAGTTTAAAAAAAAGTTAAATCAAGTTTTTTTTAATTTGATATACTATAATTGGTATATTCTTTTGGAGGCAATGAGTCTGCATATTTTTAAGTAAAGTCAACGTGTCAAAATCGGACAGTGTGTGACTTATCCCACTTCAGTAAATACAAAAGTAAGAAAATGATGTAAATAAACATGTGGTGTAACTCAACTAAATACGAATAAGAAACATTAACTTAAGGTGTTTATTTTGACTTGTGAAATACTTCAGGATGATAAGTCATATGAACTGCACACAGCACGCCAGAGTAAAAGAGCTCTTATTTGAGCCACAAGTTCTTGCATAAGTGAAGCCAAGTCATCAAACTCTGGAAAAAACCCCAACTGCTATTAACTACTTTTATGGTACTGAGATTTCTTTCAGCATCTGCCTTTGAAACAGTGTCAGTACCTGGCAAGATAAACAGCATAAAGACAAACATTTGAAAACACATTGTGCCAAAGTCTGGTTCACACATGACAATAAAACACTGGCTGCTGTGTTTTAAGAATGGATGGAGTGCGAAGCATGTGGATAAAGGGATCGGACAGTGACAAATCTAGGCTGATCATGGCAGGTAGAAATTCCAGAAGAATGAGCAGAGACGGGAGGAAACAAATGAGGCAGAAGACGTCAGACGCCACTTATTTCTTGTTTCTCAGCACGAGGTTGTCTCTTGCAGCAGAGGAGTTTAAGGAGAATTGGGAGCGACACTGGCATGCGATCCTAACAATGACCTGCTGTTTCACACAAACTCTCCTGATGCTATGTGTGGCCTTCGCTGCTTTGCACACACACACACAGACAAAAAGTGACACATAAAGCCCTGCTCATTCAGCCAAATACAGCCTCTCTGATATGTTCTTTGAGAAAGCAATCCACACACTGCCTCTTACTCACTCAAACGCTATTTCACCAAGGCTTTTTTTCCCTGAGGAACTCAACTGGACTGTCTGCTGTGTGATTCACACACACACACACACACACACACACACACACACCACCTAAAACTCATCTCCAATCTCATAATTCCACTGCTCTACTGGGCACGCTGAAGCCCTTCTGGGCAGCATCACTCTCACTTCTCCCCAGTTGGTAATACTACATGCTCAGGTGCTCACACACACACTTATACACCCACCATTTTCCAACACTTACATAAATATACCAGGTGCAAGGTTGCCAAAGCTAAGACAAACACACTCAACCTTTTCCTTAAAGCTTGACCACAACAGACACGCACACACATATATAAACACACAGTGTCTCCACAGTGTTTTACCTTTACTTTCCATTCCATTACCACACATGCCATGGAGAAAAACACCCATGGAGAATAACACTGCAGCATGAAGGCCCACCCTTTGTGTGTGTGCGTGCGTGTGTGACCATGTGTAAAGCAGCTCTGACTCCCTAATAGGGTGAGACTGTGTGCGCAGCAGTGTGCAGACAAGGTAAGTGACTATGTGAGAATGAGGCTAAATAGGTGGGTGGTGCTTTCAGCTGAGACTGGTTGGAGAAAATGTCCATTTGATGCGGCTGAATGGAAAATCAATTGACTCGCTCATTGTATTCAGCAGCTGTTCTGACGGCGAACAAGCTTACCCAAGGAGGGAAGAAAAACAACAACAACCAAGGAAAAGTTATAGAGAGGAAGAAGAAAAAGAAAGAAATAGAAGTTGAACGGAATAAACAAAAAGAAAGTTGAAAAAATTGCTCTTGTGACAAAAGGGGGGAAACAACTGCTCTCTCCACATACAGTTTGTTTACTGAATTAAGAATGTTCATGCTTGTTTATTCAGCTGCCTGTTTTTCGTGTGTTTAGGACTACTAGAATGGCTTGACATCTACAAAAGCTGAGAGCAGCATTTGAGCTGAGAGGATGATTACCTTGAAGACAGGTTTTGCAGCAGTGACCCGCCAGCTGGACGGGATTGTCGCAGTCCAGGGCCGGACAGTCCTGTTTTATGTTTTTGCAGTTTACCTTTCCCGACACCTTACCACGGCGACTCTTTTGCTGCCAGAGAAAAATAAAAACAAACACACACACATTAGTCAGCTCACCTGGAGTTACAGCTTACTGCAGGGGAAAAAAGTCAAACACAACATGTGGAGTGAGATCACACTAAGCCAAAACTTACAGGTTCACAGTGGCACTGGACACAGTGCATGATGCCAAAGGGCTCCCCCAGGTCTGGGTGCCACTTGTCCTCCAAGGAATAAAAGCGACCTCCAAATGAGCATCCTGCAATGCAAACGGTGTTGATTACACACAGCAAAAATTAGGCGATTACAACCTCATTTCTTTGGCTCTTTCCAAAATAAAGAACTTGATTAGAAAAGCAAAACGATATGCTTAAAAAAATGTTTTTCTTTTTGAGATATGCCAAAATTAATTAGGGAACACAACAACAACAAAAAAACTTTTAAAAAAAAAACATTTTAAAAGATAAGCTGGACTTTCTGATATTTAGAGTTTTCCTACTATGTTCTGTTATAAGTGGTGGAACCTCATATTAAACATGGGCAATGTTTTCAAGGCCGAGCATAAGGCAAATAAGGATTATATTGAACGGAATATCATGCAAAGCTATTCTAGTAAGTTCTAGTAATAAAAAATTAAAACATTTAAAAATAAAAAACACACAACTTAAAAAATAAGGATAATACTCCACTTTAATAGCAAGAAAAAGACTAACTCATTTTTATGACAAACCACAGATACCAGACCACGAGTGCCATTTGCATACTTAAAAACAAATAAATCCCACACATGAGCTCACTGCCCAGACTTGCTGGAAGCTACCAAAACTCCCTGGATGCCTCAAATTTTGGAACTCGAGCTTTGCATCCTGTCTGACCTAAATGATCCAGAGAGAAGTTCCACTCAAACTTTTATCAGAGATTCCCAGATTCCCCAGAAACACACACACGTCTTAATTAATTCAGTGGGCATATTATAAAGATTATACAGTATACTGAACTTCTAGTGAAAAGGATTTTTACAGTACATGATGAGTTCAGTCTACTTTGAAATGAAAGTGAACAATGGGCTGCAACTCTTCCCATATTTTGCCCAAAGTGGATGCGAAGGAACTCCAACACTCTTGCAGAACATGTGAGCCTTTCACTTTAAACCCAGTGTGCTGGAGCAGAGCTACGGCTATAAAATACACATCCATGTCCTAATATGTAGGGACGGGGCTGTATATTGATGTTACAGGGGATAAAAATAGCTTTCAGTGTTGTTATTACTAGGCTGCACTCATAATTAAGTGTTTGTCACGCCGAGTTACCGCAGGAGTATTATAATTATTTTTGGTTAGGGTGACTGTATGTGGTGTGTGCACACACAAACTTGATGTTACCCTGGCCAGCTTCACTCGAGCTGATGGCTCTCCCCCGCTCACGGCTACCAAGCTGGTTCGCATTATTCTTTCATTAAAGTTACTGCACACTTTAAACAGTCCAGTCGAGTTAAAGGGAGAGAGCCTCGCCACTCCGCGCTGCGCTCAAATAGAGGAGGAGGCTCCGAGGAGCCAGCGGTTGTAATGGAAAGTCGATTGATTTGAGTTTCCAACATGAAATTACACGTTATAACGGGGTGGTTAACGTGGAGTTCCCGCTGCTCTGTGCTCCAGAGTAGTTACCTTATAAAAACCGCGGCAAGCTTATGTACGAAGGGGCTTTCACATATGAATCAAAAGACATCGACTGCGGTTATGACTCACATGTTTGCCGCTGGTTTACACATGAAGCAACCTGGAACCGGGAGAGGAAACTAGAAAAAAACGACTGTGTACTACTGCAGCGGAAAAAGCTAACTTTTAAATGTCGAGATTTAACGGTCTTTAAATGTTAGCTAGCTCCGCTATCGGCGCTGCTGTCGCGTGCACAGCTAGAGGGGTGAACTGGGGTCATAACCCCACACCCACGAAACAACTCACGGAAAAATAGACATTTTAACAGTAAGTAATTTTATATCAAATTATGCACATTTTTTAAATACATTCTTCATATAAAAAAAAGAAATAATTAATAACAAAAGTTTTAAAACAAACAAAACTTTTAAATTGTTAATTAGCTGCTGCTCAGTGCTGCCCCCTGGGTCACAAACTGTTTACACAGCAGGGGTTATCTGATTTGGAAGCCTGAAACTGATGCTAACAAATGCAGCTTAGGTAGCCAACTTCTTCAGAGGCTTTCAAAGCGTGCGGCCATTTTTATAGCTATTGCTGGTATAAAAAAAAAAAAACGAGTATACTCCAGCTGCCAGCTCAATTCTGCAACACCGCTTTTCTTACGTGGCTTTTCTTACGTTTCCAAAAACAACATACCTGATGTTCCTTTGAAGGGCAGCGGTTCTCTCTCGGGCTGGATGGGCAGAGAGGGAGACTTGAGCCGTGAGGCCGCTCCTCCGTGCAGCCACCACGCGCAGCTCAGCGCGCAAAGCAAGGAGTGGAGTGCGCAGGGAAGCAGCATCACAAACCTCCGCAAAGGACTCCCTTCAAAAACTTCCGAGAAACCGGCTCCTTTAAACCGGGAATTACAGTAATGAGAGGGAATAAAACGTTTCCTCCTTATAACAAAACGTCCTTTGTCGTTAGATTTGAACGTCCGCTGTTGAGAATCATCCGAGTTTCGGCCAGACAAAAAGTTTTCCGTGAGCAGGGCAGTACTTGCCCGTCTTTCCTCGGTACCAGCGGTCTCTTCGCCTTGTCTCGTTTGATTTTATAGGCTGCTTCCCTGACAGCTCCAAACAGCCGGGAGGAGGAGGAAGGGGGAAGATGAAGGGTGGGCCGGGTGATGGGTGAGGGGGTGGATGATGGACAGGGCAATCGACACCCCTATCAACTCAATACGCTGTCGAAACGACTGGGCAGTTACAGCAGTGTGTTTCAACACACATATCTGAGACGAGGTGACGGCATAAATATCTTTCCTGTCATTGAATTAGCTTGGTAAATATTTTTTTTCTGGTTGTTGTTAAAATAAAATAGCTTCTCTACAACACCCCCCTCCTATTTTTTTCATGTTGCATGTTTGATGTTGAGGTTATAAAGGACCGTGGGTGCTTTTAATAAAGTTTAATACGCTGCTGCTTCGATATTAAATGTGCCAGGTATAATTGTTTTTTGTGTGCCAATCCCGTGCGTGGGAGTTATGCTGCTCTCTTGATTTAGTTATTGTGTAATTGAATCAGTATTGGTGTTATTTAGCGGTGATTACCTATTTATCTGTCCGTTTCCCCAACTTTAATCATTTGGCCTTTGCGCACATTAAAGCGCTGTGCCGTAAGATAAAGTCTAATCTGCTCACCGCGATGAGCGGCACGCTTTCAGCCATCTGACGCCCACGGACATGAGCCACGAGCTCTGGGGAGAAAGTGGGAATCTCCAGCTCATGTACAGTAAGGAATGTGTAAGTGTCCGCTGTTTTCTGTTCCCTTATTTTTTCAAGTGCGTTTGGCGCTGAGACCTAAGTGACTTAACAGAAACAAATGAAAATAGTTGGAATACCTCATGGCAAATTTCTCCTGGCCCTTCTGCAGACCTCTGTGTCCCTCTCCCGCGCAGTTTCCCTTTGGCTTGTCTCGAAGCCATGCCTGCTTGAACGATTCCACTTAAAATCACATGTATTTTAAAATAAAATGTATTCATTTGTGGATGTGTTGGGGGCTATTTAACATAAAGTCTTTAAAAAAATTCACCACGTCAACAACAAGTGAATTTTATTAGGGACTATTTAGCCCTGGGAAATATCTCCATCAAACACAAGTAGCGGTTTACAGTCCAGTTCCTCACTGTGGTCCCTACAGAGGGGAGCCCAAAACAAACTGGTCAGGTTTACATTACAATAGTGCTGCTTTGGTTTATACCACAGGGTTCAGGAAAGGTCAGGCTTTGTCAGAATGTTACCAAGCTTTCTGTGTTCACAGTTCACCTGGTAGTTTGTGTCTCATTTTGCTCTTCTTTCCTATCAAATCCACACACCCCACTGATGCACAGCAGCATTGTGCACTCCGCTGTATATTATGTACCCCCTCCTATACCAGAAATCGACTGCAAGGGCCATTAATATTACCTCCATATTAAATCGTTGCGCAAAATGTGCTAAATCTGTATGGCTTCGCTGGTAGATGTGTTTTCGCCTCTACGCACCATTTCAAACTCCTCCGTGGATTACTTTGTCCACATATAGGCTAGAAAATGCATTAATATTGATAGCTCTATTAAACCATTACATTAAAAAAAAGCGCCAGTTTCATTCATTCCGTGCCAAAGGCGCAGGCAAGGTGTTATTTTTTTATACATGTGTCACATTACATGGCCTTTAGGAGCCACTTCCACCCGAGTGTGAGGATTTACGCGGCTCCCCCCATCGCAACTGCCCAACCCTCTTTCACCTCAGCAATGGGACTCAATGATGGGCTATTTGCTCTTCATGATAGGGTGATAAGCGATTCTTTTCTTCTGCGCTGCAAAGTGATTAATTAAGCAGACGGGATGGCAAATCGTCTATATAAAAAACCCCGCAGTGTACAGCCCCCCATACTGACAGCGGGTTTTTGTGTATTGGAGGTGTCCTGCGCTTAAAATCAGTCTGGCACCTCTGTTTCATAGTACTTATAACACGACATTTCTCTGGGGTCTCACCGTCATTCTTTTCGACCATCAAGCAAAAGATCACAAATACACATTTAAGTTTCAAGGTGTCCGCTCTGCTCTGAGCGGAACTTTTATTTTGATGGTTTGTAAGGCTGGCAGGGGGAACGCTGATCGAATAGTTTAATCCTTCGGTGAGTTAAATCAGTCCTCACCTGCAGTATTTTATTTTATTTTTATCAGGGGAAAATCGTCATATTTCCTAACTAAAATCGGACTTTTAGGTTCAGAAATAAAAGCAAATGATCAATAAAGTCATAATTCGTGTATGTTTTATCAAGAGACACATTTAGAAAAAATAAACCTGAGCATGTTTATAATGACGTATTTATGACCTGTTGCTGATAACTCGCAAAGATTCGATCGCATTGTAAATCTTTTTTTAACGAGTGTATCTTGGCCTCAGATCCTTGGATTCCCCTCCACCGCAGAATTTATAGGGTCGTGTAATGGTCATTATTCGGTATTAATTACAGATTGTTTCCTGGATAAAAACAATGGTCTTGGATTGATCACTGTCCCTCATTAATCTTTAAGGCTGGAGATGAGCGGACTGGAAAGGAGAGGCTCAAAAGTCTTAAATCATCTCTAATTTGCCACGAAAGGTTACAGCCCAATAAAAATCGATTAACCGTGGATATGGATGCTGGCAGCTCTGTGCGGTTCTGATATAATTAAAAGCAGACATGGTGCTCTCTCTCTCTCTCTCTCTCTCTCTCTCTTTTATTAAGATTCCCGCTCCGCTGTACGGGGAGCTTTCTCAGAAGAGTGCGTGATATGTGAGTGATATGAAACACTGCTGGCACGGAACGGCCGTGGATGTTTTTTACGTGACACCATTACAAGGACATTATTAAAAGTTCTCAGCGATCCTGCTGCGCGCGCCTGGGTTTGCGAGGGAGGGGGTGGTCAAGGGTGGGTATCGGCTGTCAGTCACGCATAATAAAGGTTTACCCATGAATACGCTCATGGATACTTTCCTCTGTAACGGAGAGCAAATCGCTGTGTATTTGCTCTTTTTTTCACGCCAGACGACCACAGCTTCATCCTACCCCCACCTCCACATCCAGACTCAGAGCGCTCACTCAAGGGGGGGGGGGGGGGGGGGGGGGGGGGCATCCTGTTTGCTGCTCGGAGTGACCGAAGGTGTGAATATCAGTCAGCCCTGGATGCCCCGCTCATGCACCTCCCTTTCAGTCACCACCTGTTCCCAGACTCGATGTGCCTCCACGCGCTCACATTGAGAAGCGTCGGTTTCGGAATTATTCTGTTTAGAGTCGTACACTCTGCGTGACCTTCCCTTTTTTGCCGCCATGCATCTCAAGACCCCAATTATTTCTGACTCATGTTTAGATACACGGCCCCTGTTGTAATTACGCGTTTCCCTTTTGGAATCCAGCGTCGTTTTAGGTTTCTATCAAGGGCGGACATCTGAAGAAGAGGTAGCTTACTTCGAGGTGCTGGAAACCGCCATCAACGTCATCAATAAAAAGATTTTTTTTTAAATCAATCTATCTATCTATCTATCTATCTATCTATCTATCTATCTATCTATCTATCTATCTATCTATCTATCTATCTATCTATCTATCTATCTATCGTGTTTTTAAAAATGTGCTCTGAATATGGTAAATTAAGACGCACACCATGTTTTCGCCCCTGCCAGTGTTATGCTGATGCTGATAATAATAAGAGGCTGTAGAGCTAATTGTGTACTGATGCCGGTAGCGGAAAAGGGGAGAGAGGGGGCGGGCGAGTGGGGAGTCAAATGGGCCCTTTGCTCAGTCAGTATGTGAATGTGCAAATGGAAGAAGACGTCTTGCAGAGTTGGTGTTTATTCATACAAACTGAATCAATTTGCAGACACAGTCGAAATTGAGGAGAAAGGAGCGCTGCTCCTGTCTTCTCACCGTCTCCTATTGTGGATCGGGGAGGAGGCGTGACCATAATTACTGCAGGCAATTAGCGAGCATAGGCTATGTCCAAATGCAGTGGAGGTGAGTGTGTGTGTGGGGAGGCTGCTCGGTTTGTTTTGACACCTCCGGGAAAAGACCTGTGTAGTTACAGGGGACGTTCCCAGCGTTTAGTTTATCACCAGGAGAAGTTTGTGCGTGTGTGGAGTAACAGATGATTACTAGTGGAGAGTCTACAAAGTTATGCTGAAATTATAAAAAGCTCTTCTTATTTCCAGCCAGCAAACTTCCCGACACTGACCTGTGCACGGCGGTGATTAGGATGTGGTTTTCAATGATCAAAATACTTATCAGTGAATAATTGTACTAAAATGTAGGTAGAACGATGAGCTAAGACTTAAAGGAAACAATAACGATTCCTTTTTATTGTAAGCATGTTTTTATAAGCAGTGGTTACTCGGGGCTAATTCCGAAGAAGAATGCTTTGTTAATTCCAGAGTGAAATCAAGGAGAAATATTTTAGAAGATTTTGAAAACAAATTATACTCTAAGTATTTATGCAATAAGCAAATTTACACAGTGTTTAGGTTAGCGTTTAGGTTGTCTGTCTGCAATAGCACTGAGCTTTATACATACATAGAAGTAACTTAAACATGACCTGCAAAGACTCAATTAGAAGTATAGGTCTGAATTTAATTACTCCGATATTCAAGACATGGTATGGTTGTGTTTGTCAGTCAGCACAAAATCTCAGATTGTGTGACTATTCAAGAGACTTAATTTGCTTAAAATCTGCTACTATTTCAACCCAGTATTGTAGAGACCTGACAAAGCTGGCAAGCTAAACTCAGCAGAATTCAGTTCAATTCAATTTTATTTCCAGAGCGCCAAATCACAACAGCTGTCACCTCAGGGTCCTTTATTCTGTAAGGCAAAACCCTAAAATGATAAAGAGCAACAATCAGATGACCCACCCATGAGCAAGCAGTTGACAACAGTGGAAAGGAAAAACAAGAAGAAAACGCCAACAGAATCAGGCTGAGGGAGTGGAGTCCATCTGCTGGTTGGGGGTAGATGGCACAGTATTGTTAAAGAAAGATTTAATAATTATATGTAGTGCGGTACTTTAAAGTCTGGCTATTTCAACAGTTAGTATGTTTCTTTTTAGGTTCTTTTCCTGTGTTAAATGCATTAGTCTGTTATGTTTTTCAAAATATCACTCTGCAGAGTAAAGGTGTATAGATAGATCCACAGACTCTGAAAGATCAGGTCAAGAATAAAGATATTGGCAGCTAGGTGCACTTTTGGGGGGCCTCTTTGAACAAGAAGACCATTCAAAGTAGCTACTTCACAGGATGCAAAAGACAAAAAGTGAACAAACACAAAGAACCAAAAGAAAATATAAAGAAGTATAAAACATAATGAGATCATAGAATAGAGAAGACGTGTTTGATTTAAAAGGTGAATAAAAAAATCAACTAAAAACATGCAACTGAAATGCTCAATTATAATTATCTCAAGCACTTGCAGTACTTGAGCAAAAGGGGGGAAAAGAAAGTCCAGCATCTTGCTGTGCAGTTCATGTTCAGAGAGCCAGAATACGACAGACGTTGCCAAATGTGCACACATGGCACGACATGTTATCCATCCTTCCTGGCAGACTCCCTTCCCGCCCTCCCCGCTCTCTCCTGTCGGCCCTTTGAAATCTGCATCACTCCGGTCTCATTTCTGTTTACAAGGCTCAAATTGCTTCCACACACTTTATTTGTAAAAGTCGATAGATGTGCAGAGGGGAGAGAGAAGGAGAGAGCGAGCTGTGCCAAAAGCGGTCACGGCACATGCATTTTTTACTCGCGCGGCAAATACCTCCACCGTTAAACATCAACACGCAGTCATCCTGATGAGTGGTCCGAGAGGCGACAGTCTAGCTTCGCCTGACTCATCAGTAATTGCCGAGTCTGGCCCGCTGCTTAACTGATTTCGTGCTTGCATGAAATGAATGATGCTCAATGTAAAGTTGGTCTGAGTTCCACTGCTACTCCTCCACCTCTTCAAAAGTGCCCCTGAAGAACTTCTGCTGGTTGATGCTTGTTTTAATTGCAAGGATTTTTCTTTTTCAATGAGATTTACTGTTTGGGTGGTCTGACTGAACATTGGAAGACAATGGAATAGGAAAGAAAAGGCAAACAATCGCTGAAGACAGGCAGGGAGGAGAGGATGGTACAGGAGGGAGTTGCGCAAAAGGCTTTATTGCCTAATCACAAGTCAAGTGGTCAAGAATGAATGTGAATATCAGCCGAGCCAAGAATAAATAGTCCTCGGCACCAGTGGTTCTTCCAGCGGGGCTTGGAGCCCTGAAGATTGAGGAGAAAATGAAGGAAAGTTTATGCTTTCATTATTTTCTTTGCCAGAGAATCACAAAATGAATCTTTCCCAAACTTACAAGTCCAGAAGTGTTTGGAACAAAGAAAATAAACAAAAAAGAAAAAAATTGAAAAAAGGGAGGTGCAAAGAAAGGAATAAAAACATAAAAAAAAATTACAGATTTGACAAATAAAATGGCAAAAACAGTACCACTTTCATTGTATAGTATGCAAAATATAGTATGTTATTAGTGTGGTGAGGCTATTAGTGAAACCAAGTGGAGCCAGAGACCTAACAAGGCATGAAATGTCCAAAAAACACAACTTTAAAGTTTTTTGTTGTTTTTTTTTAATCTGCAGATTAAAATGAATTTAAACACCAATAACAAAGAAATGAGCAAATAGCTGTTTCTGTTCAAAGAATGAACACACTTATGGCTCAGAATGGTTTCACACTGACGTGTGTAACATGGCCAGCTAGTATCATCGTTTGGTGTCTTCTTCTGCCTTCCCTCTTTCTTAAGTATTTTAAACTGTTTTTAAACTGTTCTTATGATGCTTTTCTGCAGCACAGGCTTGGGTCTTATTGGATGCAGATTCACAGATTGTTACTAATATTTTTGCTTTATTCTTGTGTCAAGTCAGATACTTTCTGTTAGTATACTTTTTAGCAGGATACAGGCCTGGCAGAGGTAGGAAGTGAAAGATTTCAAAGAGTATGAAAAAAAAGTGTGAGATTTGTCTAAAGACCCAGAACAATTGTCAGGACACAATGACTTGACCAAGTCAAGAATTGTAGATTTAAAGAAAACAATTACTGGAACCCTGCAAAGGAATGGATTGTGAGGATTAAGACCAAAAAAGAAAATTCTATTTCTACAGAAAAGATTAAATGAAACTAGAGATCTTTGGCCACAGAAACACTGCTTAAAAAGATGAGAGACATACAACCCAAAGAACAGTGTGCCCCACAGTGAAGCACGGTGGTGGGAGTATGCTGCAGTATGTCCAGAAGTGGGAATCACACTAAGGTGGATGTTTCATGAATATATAAAAGGATATGTGAAGATTTCAGGAGAAAACCCAAAGCGCTCAGCAACGAAACTGGGTCTAGGTCACTGGGCACAAATCAGGATTGTTCAACGTGTTGAGGTCTCCCAGATAACTTCTAAACCAGCTAAAGATACTAAGGATAGATTCTAATGAATGATTTTTATTTTTGAATATATTTTTCCATTCTGGAGAAGGATTTGTCTGCAAATAGGGTGGAAAAACTAAAATGAGCCACCAAGTTGGTCATATATCCAGTAAGAAGCCTTTGTCCAATCAGATGTCTAGAAATGCTGATCAAGTGTCCAAATATGCTCCTATCAAGACAACACACTTCTTTAGGGATTTGCTAGAGATATGAAACCTCAGTGAAATTTTAATAACCAGATTATGTGTTCAATTTCAGTCCCTGTCAACAGTTTTCAGACATATCTGAAAATTATGGTGTATGAGGTCAAATGCTGGTTTCTTTATTTGTTCTTGCTGTTGTTGCAGTAATACAAGTGGTCACTGAAAGAAGCTAGGACGAGTAGGAGATAAAAACTGGTAAAATCAAGAAAGAAATACAATAAAAATGCTTCAAAAGTGTGCAAACGTCTTGATGAATGCTCAATCATCCAGGTAAGTAAATCTCCAAAAGTTGATTCTGTTCCAGATGAACAGAATCAACGTTTGGAAAAGTGTGCAAAGTTTCCTCAAAATAAGGTTTAAACAGTGTTTGTCCCATGCCTTACAGTAAAACAATTGTGAATCTTGATGGCATTACCTTGGGACCCAATCACGCTATGAGGAATCTTGGAGTCATTTTTGACCAGCATACGTACTTCAATGCTCATATTAAACAAATCTGTAGGACTGTTTTCTGCCATTTGCACAATATCTCTAAAATTAAACATATCCTGTCTCAGAATTATGCCAAAAAAAAACTAGCCCATGCATTTATTGCTTCTAAGCTGTATTCTTATAATTCCTTATCCCCAGGATGTACTAAAAAATCCTTGACTGCTGATGTTTTCTCTGTATTATTGTGGGATCTTTACCTTACAATATGAAGCGCCTTGAGGTGACAGCTGTTGTGATTTGGCGCTGTGTAAATCAAACTAAACTGAATTGAATCTTTACTGTGCACATGTATCAGCGGAGAGGCGAGACAGATGCCATCTGTGCCATTTCTTCAATAGATTTGTCTTCCAAATTTATGTGTGTGCCACATCTGTCTTATAATATCTCAGACAGCTTAACATGCACATCCAGATATTTGCAAACAAAATAACTTTGATTTCAGTGAGTGCACAACACAAATATAAACCACTTTATTGTGAATGCTGAGCCGGCACAGCACATAAAGTAGTCATTAGACCTGTGACTGCAGTAATTGTGTAATTAATATAAAGTATTTTATAGCTAGGCTTTTAGTTCAAAAGACATTCCAGTAAAGTTTGGTTTTCATTTAAAAAAAAAACAACGCAGTAAACATTCCTCAGTGTGTGCTCTGTGTGAGAAGACTTTATGCATTTGTCTTAAAGTCTTGTCGGGTTTTAATGAAGATTTGACACTGTAATTAAATAGTGTTGAATAAAGATTGTTTCAATTTAATTGATTTCCCTGTTTGATTCTTCTTAAAGTTCAATGAGCAAATTGGCAATGTAAAAAAGTATGCCATTCTATTAATATACTGTATGCTGCCTTAAAAATATGGTCTGAGCCATTTGATCCATTAGGATGTCTTGGAAGTGAAAGCAGATGGGAATCACTCTCTGAGCTCATTCCTTTTTGTCCAGTCCATCACCTGTTGTCTTTAATTTATGCATGCTGTTTTGTCTTTTCCCTCTCTGCTCTTTTAAAGTCTTTAGAGGCCCTATGGGTTTCAAAGGGTCAGAAAGGGGCAGGCTTACTGTCCTATCAAAGACAGGCTGCAGGATAAGCATAGTATACCACCTGTCCTTGGTGCTCTGTGTCAACACTGCTGGTGTCGCTGTACTCATGCATCATCATCTCCACCCCCGGCTACTTGTACAGTGGTTCTTCCTATGCACGCAAACACACACACAAACACACCTTGAAATCCAAGACTAACTGAGCAAATGCTCAGAGTTAGTGCTTCTGCTCTCTCACACACACAAACAAATGTGCGCACTATGAGCACAGGACCCCTACTGTCTGACAACCATCACACAGAGACAAATCAAGGAGTCCTGCTGCTAAAAACCCACCCTTTCCTCACACTTCACATCACAGAGGACTCTTTCTGGCCCAAGCCAAATCTGTGGGGGTTGTTTAGCTGAGAAAAAGGTTGTCTCCTGGTGAGAAAGTCAATTGTAGGTCCGGGGGTCACGCAGGGAGTGGAGAGACACTTCCAAAAGTCTGTGAAGATTAAAAATTAGCCTTTCAAATGACAGCTAAAGTTAAAACTACACAGGTCATCTGTGGGAGTTTTTGTTTATCCTTTCATTGAAGAGGAGGTTTCACAAGCTCTTCTTATTAGGGTTCAGTTTCCTGTCCTGCTTTCCCTGACTGAAAGGTCCCAGGAACCCCCACATCTGGAAAGGAAGCCAAGGTGGAGCATGATGATCCAAAACTGGACACCAGACCTGAGTCTGAGTCAGAAAGTGCCAGCTTCTCAAACTTCTGGATCACTTTCCTAACCGACTGAAAGGGAACCTCTTGGCGCCACTCACTTCTGCTGTTTCCATGAGGCTCCCTGTAGGTTGAGCTCTTACTAAGAAATACGTAAACAGGTGGGGGTAGGCCACAGCGCAGTCTCAGTCTGCCCTGGCCCAGGCCCAGGGCTGGGACCACTCCAGCATTGCTGAAACGTGTTGGCAGTGTGGCGAGATGCTCCTGGGTTAGAGGGTTGTGGAAGCTTAGGGTCCCTCCTCCAATGTTTAGGAAGACCCCAATGGTTTTGATCTGAGGTGGGATGGTACAAAGTTGTTCACAGTTCCCATCATACACTGCCCAAAAAGTCAAACTGTGCCTCTCAAGCCACCAGCCATTAGAACCATCCACTGAGATCACACCTGAGGGAGACAGAAAAGTTTCAGTTTTCTCTGCACTTTTATGGATTTGGTTATGCATTAAAATAGTCTTTAACAATTCCTGGCTCTGGGGATAACACTTTGGCCAACGCTCAAATATCCCAATAGCCATTCAATTGATTTTTACAATATTTTATTTATTTATTCTCCTAAGACGATGCATCTATTTGACTTTGGTGGCTTTCTTACTTTTCCTCTTGCACCACCATGAGGTTGACATTTGTAGTGTTTATAGACACTATCAGATCATTAGTTCACATTGCTCAATACTTTTATAACGAGTCAGCTTAATTAATGTTATTCCCATCTGTGTGGCTAAGTTAATATAATGTAACTAAAATAAGCTGACAACTGTACAATAATTTAGGGTTGAAGTAAATAGCTTAAGGAATAAATCAAATGCTACTATAAACTGTAGGCATTTCATTGTGTGTTTGTTATTTTTGCTTAGTGGAAATTGTTGCTCTTATTTGTCTGTGATGTAGTCTGGATGCTGAGGAGGTGAGCCACCAACTTGGTGGTATCATGGATAAACAAGGAGAAGACAAAAGACATCTTTCCTTGAAACACCACAGATATACCCCTCCTGCATAAACGATACCCTCCGGGACCATCACCGCAGCCTGGACAGGAACAAGAAATGCTGTGATCCATAGTTATGAGTTACAACACTCTCAACGATATTGCTCAAAAGAGTGGGAATAACTAAAAAGAATATTTAAATCCAAAAGAAGTGTTGAGTTTTTGTTTAATGTTGTGGTCTGCAATGGTGTTCTGAATAAAATAAGTAAGAAACCAAGTTTCTTTTTATGTTAAATCTTTGTTTTGTTTTAATTTGACTGATTTCATTTCATTTCATTTTTGTGTTGTATTGGCAAACAGAGTGAATAAATGTCTTTACTGAGTGTCATCTACAGCTGGGTACTGTTCTGATACTGTGAAGTATAAAGTTGGGCGACTATGAAAAACAACATTTTAACTTTGTTACATGCATGTCCTCTACGAGTTTATATCTTAAGTGGAAAACTTTAATTTTTTGTGTGTTTTTTTTGTTGGGCAACATGGTGGTGTGGTGGTTACCACCATTGTGTCACAGCAAGAAGGTCCTGGTTGAAATCCGCTGGCCACCTGGGACCTCCCAGTGTGGAACTTGTATGTCCTCACTGTGCCTGGATAGGTTATTTCTGGATACTCGAGCTTCCTCCAACAGTCCAAAGATGTGCATGTTAGACTAACTGGTGATTCTAAATGAGCTGGAGGTGTGAATGGTTGTCTGTCTCTCTGTGTTAGCCCTGTGACAGATTGAGAGCATGTCCAGTGTGTACCCTGCCTCTTGCCCTATAATAGCAGGGATAAGCTCCAGCCCTGCCTTAATCTTGGATCGGTTGAATATAAAAAGATCCAATGATGTTTATTCAGAAAAACACCAACAAGGAAACCTCAGTTACTCACATCACTGCCGTTGAATGTGATTTTAACCACTAGAAAGCATCTGATCTGTCACACACACATATATCCACAAACACAAATCCAAATGTCTTGATGCATGCTCAATCATCCAGGTAAGTAAGTCCCAAAAGGTTGATTCTGTTCATCTGGACGTAGCGTTTTCAGTGAGAGAAATGTTTCATCACTCATCCAGGTGACTTCTTCTGCCTCAGCTGACTGCAGGTTTCTCCAACCTTATAAAGAGTATATTGCACAATGACTGAAACTAGCATAACTGAATGAACAATAGGCTGTGAAGTCAGTTCCTTGATCATTAATATGTACATTCTCATGACCATTTATTAACAACTACTGATCAAAGACCATTGATCATTGATCAAAGACCACTGATGGCTGCAATCACAGCATTTTAAGATGGCGAAAGATGTACCCTTAGGCCCCCTCCTCAATTCAGACATGGTCTTTCCCTTTTCATCTGACCGAAGAATGATGGACACCATACATTCTTGCCAGTCATACAGTAAAACATATCCTGTTTTCTTGCCCCTTTTTAACTGGGGAGACCATTATTGACCAAATAAGCTTCATGTTGTATTGTATAAGATTTGAATTTAGTGACTGACAAATAAACTCATTACACTAGAGTTTACTGAGGTCAAAGTGAAAAGACAATAAGGGCTGTTTTAATATAAACTTGTGTCTAAAGACACTTCTTGTTCTAAATGGAAGACTTGTCCTCTGTTGGCCATTTAAAATAATGCAGATTTAACGTTTGGCTGTCTTCTCAGTTCTCCATTGTTATCAACCTGCTTGTACAGCACAGAAGAAAAGAGGAGGGAAGCTGTAATGCTACTGATTTAGACACTGTGTGTGTCTTCCTATGTGTGCCATGAATAATTAAGTTGTTGTTTTTACCAATCTTGTAGATGGAGCTATTACACACTTCCACCTCCCAGTAGTACTGCCCCCGTGCAATTACTACATCAGCACGAATATGATGGAGAGTCCCTGGGTCTGAGGTCATCACAGGTCTTCCAATTTTGCCTTCTGGAGCTGGTACAGGGGGATTCTCTTCGTGGTAGGTGACAGTTAAAGAGGAGTCAGAAAGACGGAGAGATGGTGGGGCAGTTGAAGCATCAAGATGATCCAGAGCAAAATGCAGTCCTAAATTAGGCCAGAGTAAAAATAGGACAGAGCAGATCAAGTACAGCATGTAAACACACACACACACTCTCTCTCTCTCATATATATATATATATATATATATATATATATATATATATATATATATATATATATATATATATATATATATATATATATATATATATATATATATATATATATATATATATATATATGATTACCTACCAAAGACAGAAGCCTCCATTTCCTCCTCCCGGAGATCTACAGCACCATCCACTGGTGTTATCGTGGAACTGGCAACACTGGAATCTGGGCCAAAAGAGGGAAATGTCTAGGTTACCTTATGAGAATCTTTTGGGTTGTTGCTTGAAAGTGAGGTTGCTATACTTACAGTATAAACTGGTCTGACCTGTTACTTTACTGCTGTCCTCCTAAATGTGGTGATGTGTGGTGAGAAATAATGAAATACAGAAGAAAAATGCCAGAGACATTAGTCATACCGCATAATAATCCATTTATTTATTTGCACAATCAAACTTTCCATGACTCTCTGACATCTCTCTTATTTAATCACAGTACCCATCTGAGATTCAGGATGAAGCATGTATTATTTATCAAATAAATATGCCAGAAAAACCAAACACATTTTATTTGCAGCAGAGGTTGTTGGATTGGATTGTTAAGTAATAACATAATGATCCTATTAATAATGACCATAATGACCCAAGTTTTTAAAAACCTCACAATGTTTTATTAATGAAAAGGACGTCTTGGATAAAATTTCAATATGGACACTGGTCTTAGAATTAAAACCTTTTCATTACAAGAATTTTTGTACTTGTTATTAATCTCTGTCTCTCTTCCACAGCATGTCTTCTATCCTGTCTTCCTTCTCTCACCCCAACCGGTCGCAGCAGATGGCCGCCCCTCCCTGAGCCTGGTTCTGCCGGAGGTTTCTTCCTGTTAAAAGGGAGTTTTTCCTTCCCACTGTCACCAAAGTGCTTGCTCATAGGGGGTCATTTGATTGTTGCGTTTTTCTCTGTATGTATTATTGTAGGGTCTACCTTACAATATAAAGTGCCTTGAGGCAACTGTTGTTGTGATTTGGTGCTATATAAAATTGAATTGAACTGAATTGAAGAAATTCAAACTGAACAGCAACATATTATTGCTGAAACTTCCCCTTGTCTGAACATTTGTCCATTTTCATTGCCTTTTTAATCATAGTGCCTTAAAAAAACCCTATCTGCCCCCTTATTGATTTGGGCTTTTTTTTTGCATATATGTCACACTTGAATGTCTCAGATCATCAAAAAATATTGGACAAAGGTAACCTGAGTAAATATATAATATGATATATAATATATAAGCATTTTTCACTGATAAGTAAATACAAAATCATCATTTATAAACTGCATTTTATGTTTACTCTTGTACAGGAATGACACTGTAGGGGTATAAAATTTTCCTAAATCACAATTAAGTTAGTAATTGTGGCATTAAACCATTAAACCTCACCAGTTAAAACCTGACTGGTCTGTATTCAAAATATAGATCTGTTTATTGCTAGTACATATATATAAAATGTTGATGACTCCACCTTTTTTCAAAGATGTTGTCCCTCCTTCTCCAACCTCACCCATTCTGTGCATCTTAGGTGACAGATGACAGGTGGGTAGTCGCTTCTCCTGACTCTTGACTTCAAGCCATTGGTATTAAAGCTTTTTCACATGACTGTAGTAGTTCTAGTTCCCAGTCTGTTGATCCATCTCATTCATCTTTTTGGTTGTACCTGTTTGTTTTTGTTTTTACTCTACATCAGTCAGACACTTTAGTCTATAGTGCCAATCTTGTTGAATGAATGGATAAGGGGATTGAAAGGGGTTTTATAAAATCAGTCTTGCTGTTTTTATATTTGCCTTCATCAGAGGCACTAGTAGTTAAATTACATTTCAAAAAGGTTACCAAAGGGGATTTATTTGACTGTACAAAATTAACCCATAAGAACCCACGGTGACACCTTTACACATTGAGGAAAGTTCCTGTTACATTTTCAACGTTGACTTGCTCGTAGTTTTCCTGACACTGGACCTTTTATGGGACATTGAGTATTTTATTTGGGGTAGTGTATATTGTCTATGAAACAAAATATCCAATGCCCCATAAAAGGTCCAGTGTAATGTAACAAAGCAATAAACAAAACAACAAAATACAAAAAAAGATTTAAAAATGTGCTTATCACTTCCCACAAATATGATACACAAAAAGGGTTGAAACAGCAGGCGGCACTTAGAATTGGAGATTATGTATCGGAATTTCAGGAGCAGGACCACGTCTCCAAACATGCTCCTTCCGGCTGTCATCTGGGTTCCCCCAGTTCTGCAAGCTGATCATTCTTGTTTACGTGCCCCACCCTCCCTCCCTCCCTCCTTCTTCTCCATTCTTCAACTTCTTCAATTCTATTTAGTACACGGGGATCTGCCAGGCCCGGGAGCCATTGGCAGTCCCCTTCGAGGCCTTCCCCAAACCGCAGCTCAATTCATGTCAAAGCATTGACTTTTACCTAGTAAAACACTGTCAAAGTTAAAATGAGGACATGGGCCCAGCTAGTGAAATAATAGATTTGAAGAAGTGTGCATGAAGAGAGAACATGGAACAGCTTTATCAAGTAATAGGCTACAGCTCTGTTAAAGACACTAACTAAATAATAAATAAATACATAAATTCTACTGTAAAAACATTTATTTAAAAGAAAAAACCCTGTAATTTTAGTAGGCCAAATCTGATCTACACAACTGGCGTCTGATCTTGTCATAGCTATGTAACGCTTGCAATATGTCACAAATACAACGGCAACTAATAACAGTGACGTGAGCAAAGTTACCAAATCTTAGGTCCAGAAAAGCTTTTGCCGTTTGTATTTGTTAATTTATTTGTTAATTTATGTCAACAGATATTTTTTTTATAACTAGAGCCTGAGTAACATTAGCTTGAATACTTTAAACAGAATATGTTTTGACAGTAGTGCCAGTGTGACACTCAGCACTGCATGCTAACACATGCACTTGCTGTTGTGCTTATGGGAGCCTGGCTAGGCTCACAGTTTTCACATAAAGCCCATCCCTGAATGGGTAATTATCTCAACAGGAAAAAAAGCTACAAGGTATCTTTTGATTTTGAAAACTAAAGCAGTGATATGTAGAGATGGACCGATCCGATATTACGTATCGGTATCGGTCCGATACTGACCTAAATTACTGGATCGGATATCGGAGAAAAATAAAAAATGTAATCCGATCCATTAAATATCACGAAAGCACCTCACAAAACTTGCAACACTCCGTAACTCACCTCAGAACGTTAGCACGTCGGAGCAGTATGCATCACGTGATAGAGCGGCTGTGGCATGCAGGACCTGTGGTGGTCTGGATAGCATTTGGAGCTTCGCTAGCAACCCGGCATTTCATCTCCGACAAAGTTATCCCCGAGAGAAGTAAAGCAAGTGTGTAAGTCCATCTCTGAATGTAAAGCATTCCTGCATTAAGCTTAACAAGCGACTGCCTCTTCTTGCTGCTACTTCAATCATGAAACTGCTTAACGATCAGCTGATCGGCTTTTCTGTGCGAGTCTGTGTCTCTAGTTTGCTTTTGGCCCACTTTGCACCAGAAAGAGGAAACCAGCGGCTGAACAACAGCAGCACGTTTAAGCTTGATCAGCTGTTGTTAGAATTTATTTATTATTACTTTCTACACCAGGATCTTTTTCTACGTAGCTGACGGCTGGTAACTGTGCAGGGGCGGATCTAGCAAAGTTTAGCCAGGGGGGCCGATAGGGCATTAACAGGGAAAAGGGGGCACAAAGACATACTTTTCTTTCTTATTCTCATTTAAAATGTCTAGCTTTTAATAAATAATTATCTGACAGCCAAAGTTTTAATTTGATGCAAAATGAATAGAAGTCCATTACTGTATATAGTAACTATTAAGTCTAATATATATACCCTAGTAAGCTATAGTACTTTTTCCTTTGTGAAGGTACCATCTGTGCAGTCTGCAATTTTGTTGAAGAAAGATGTTGAATCTATTTAATATTTCTTGAAAAATAATTGATTTCTGTGCATTTTTTTTTCCACACTGCATCAAATTAAGGTTGATTACGTCGATTAAGCATCATGAGGTGGAGCGTGAGGGGTGGTTCCCTATTTTTTATTTATTTATTTTTGTTGTTGCTGGGAGTTGGAACCCTATTAGTTAGGTTGCTTAATATATATGCTAAGTACTCTTTAAAATACCAGAATAGGGAGGATGGTGTAGGTTTAAGTTTATTAGATTGATCAGTATTGCTGAACTATGAAATATTTTTTTTGGATACAGGTATAACAGAATAGCTTTAGTGTAGTTGTTGTTTTAAACTTGAGTATGAACTTATACAAAATGCAGCAAGATATTTAAAAAACAGTTTTGTTGATTAAAAAACACTATATCGGATTCATATCGGTATCGGCAGATATCCAAATTTATGATATCGGTATCGGACATAAAAAAGTGGTATCGTGCCATCTCTAGTGATATGTGGAGTAGCCAGACTAAGCTAGCTTAGTTACCAAAAAAAGTACATACAATAGTAAAGTACCTAACTCAAAACTCGTCATACAGTTAACTTTATTCCTGTAGATGTTTATTGATATTCATTACTTACTTGCTGGCCTTGATGTGCCATAAGAAGGCAAACAGTATAGATGTTAACTTTAGGTACACATTAAATAAGCGGTAACCTGAATTCTAGGCATGCTGGCAAGTGTATTTTGTTTTCTCTTGAAACACTCAGACTTGTTTCCATAGGTTTCAAGTGTTTCTGTGCTGAGCCAAGCAATGCTGTTTTGGCTTTTAGTGTACCTTGGAAGTATTAATAATCTTTTAATTTAATTAATCTAAATCTATCTATCAAGAGACACTTGTTCGATTACGGGTTTTTGGCTACTAGTGTTGTGCAGGTTTTGGTATCGATCCAGTGCCAAGTAAATACAAATTCAGTATTGGTGATACTGATAATTTAAACTTATGTAAGGACTTATGTAAGGAAGAGTAGTGTGTCAAGATTTATGAATGACAGGGTAGGGACAGGCTTAGGGCGTCGGGGGGTTCCCCGGAGGCATCTTCCTTGGGGGGCTCAACCCGGGGTAGCGGTCACGTCCGGTTGGGGGCTCTGTTGGCTCTCAGGTGACTGTTTCCTCGCGGCTGCGTGCAGCGGGGCTAGGGGAGGGTCTGTGCTGACGGACGTGGGTTACTGACCTGGCAACCTGGCTGCCCCTGGGTGGGTCCGGGATGGGCGTGAGGTTCTGGGGGCGCTCCGTCTCTGGGCTGGGGCCCGGGCCGGGCCTCGGGGGCTTGGGTCCTGGTTGGTGTGTTGCCGGGGTTGTGGGCGGGTGGGTGCATGGGGGCCCGGCCCTGGAGCAGGGTGCCGCCGGTGCGTCGAGCCGCCTGGGGGGCTCTTCAACTGGTGGGGGGGATGGTCACATCTTGCAGGAGCTTTCTTCTCTTCAGGAACTCTCTGCAGGAGGGGGAGATACAGGAGAGGTGGAGGAAGATCTCAGCCTGGGCGTTTACCGTCTTATGTAGTCTGGAAGATGTGTGGATGGTGGGGTGGGTGCAGTTTTCTCTGTGGTGGGGTTGGGTGGACTGTCCAGGGCTCTGTGGAGCCGGAGGGCGCTACTGCACTGGGCCCCGGTCTGATGGGCCTGGGCCCCCCTTCCCTGGCGGGTCGCGAAGGGTGGGAGTGCCTACTGGGGTCAGCGGGGGAGCTGGCCCCAGGGAGGGGTTACCTGCCCCTCCCTTCCTTCCCTCCCCATCTCCAGCTGCCTCCCTCTTCCTGCTCCTCCACAACCACCCACACATGCAGGGCCTTGGAGTGGGGGTATGTCACCAGGGTGCAGAGGAGGCTACCCCCCCCCCCCCCCCCCCCCCTGTCCCCTTCTGGCTGCCTCTGCCTCAATTTTATCCCACAACTTAGACATTCACATTATTCACACTCTCATTACACATACATATAGGATCTTGGGGGTGGGCACAATCACGGAGTCCAAATTACCATCAGGGTGTATACCTCACCCCTGACGTCGTTGCCCACCTCTCAATTTTAAATACACTTAGTCATTGAGGGCTAGCAGGAGGGACTATACGCTTACCTGCTGCTCCTTGGCAGGTAGCTCCATGCCCTCCTGGGTTTTAATTGCACCTTAGAACACATATGCATCAACACTACAATGAGCGGGTGGAGGGAGGTTTGGAGTCTTCTCCCACCCCCATTCTCTGCGGCCTGCTGGAGCGGGAGGGCTAGTAGGAGGAGTTGGCCGTCCGACTGCGGTCTGGGGTGTGGGGCCTCCCTGCTGCTGCGGAGTCGGGGTGGTCTGCCTCTCCCCACCGCAGGGAAAAGGGTAACACCACCTGGGTCTGGGTGCAATTCCCCCCTCCAGGGGCAAGGGCACCTAGACCCGGTTTGTAGAGTACGCTTGGGGAGTGTGATCGTGTGTACAGCGTCTCTTTATGTCTGTCTCCACGTTGGTTGAGTGTGGAGTAAGTGCATATGAGAGCATGAGGGTGGGAATGGATGTTTGTGTCTGTGTGTGCCTGTATGTCTGTGTCTATATGTCAGGTTGGGTATCAGACGCCACCTCTCTGGGGACACCTCAGGCCCTCCAAGGTTTGGAGGCCTATCTCCACCCACCACCACTTCCCCTGCCGGTGGCGGACTCCCTCAGGTGTCGGTGTGTTGGTGGTTCTTTGTGTCTGGGGGTGGGCGTCCGGGTACACACCGGCTCACTCCTTGGCGGCCGCTTGTCGGGGCCTGGGGCTCGCTCGGGCCCCTTTGGAGGTGGGGTGCCCCCGGCCTCTCGGCCTGGGGCTCGGTCACTCAGGCACAGCTGGGGGCCGGCGGAGCTCACGGGCGCGTCACTGCAACTCCCCCTGACTTCTGCTCCGCGGCTGCTGGGCGAGCCCTCATCTGGGACTCTCCTCAGCTCTTACTGGAACAGTGGCGCGGCTGCCCCTCTGTTGGTCTTCCATGGTCTCTTGTGTTCTGGGGGCCTCTGGATGTCTGGAGTTTTGATCTCCTCCATACCCGCTTCACACCCTGGAGGACGGGGCTGTGGCCCCCCCACACTCCCTAGCAGATCATTACATGGAGAAACCTTTGGAATGCAAGCGCGCTGATCCACACAGGTATGCACACATGGGTATTCACAGACGCGGACTAAAGCTTTCTTGGCTTTAAGACATGCATGCGCTCAAAGCACACTGTGCGCTGTCTATCTTGCGTGCTGCACAATATCGTTTATTATTTAGTAAATATTGATATCTATGACTAGCTAGTTTATTGTGATGGTGCTTTGTTTTCTCTATTATTATGTTGCTCTTTGTTGTTTGCTGTCTCCTCTGTTTGTTTTTTTTGTTTGTTTGTTTTTTTTTCTCCATACAGGTGACCCAGGAGTTCTTTTTTTTTTTTTTTTCTCTCTCTTCCCCCCCCTTCTCACCGTCTCTTCTCCCCTTTGGTTTTCTTTCTTTCTCTCCCCCTCTTTCTCTCATTCATTCCCCCTGTCCTATTTATTAAAAAAAAAAAAAAAAATGACAAAGGATGAACTGAAGCTCTGCCATCACGTAATGTCACATACTGCTGTTTCTGATGTCATTTAAAAAAAAAAAAAAAAAAAAAAAAAGATTTATGAATGACTGATGAATCATCATTAGTTTGCCAATTATAAACACACTCTAGGGACCATTAAATACCGGTGAATGTACTTTGTACCATACTTTGTTAATGCAACAAATTCCAACTTTCAGCTTTTTATCAGTTTTTTGAAGACCTGAAATGTAAATTTGTCTGTCTTTGAAACACTTCAAATACATAATGATAAAATAGAAATAAATAAATAGGACAGAATATGTTTCTGTTCTAATACAATAATTAATTCATTATTATATGTATTTATTAATTTAATCTACAAATGATACAATATAAAGGTAATCAGTCTGTTAAAATAACAACTATGATGACCAATAATACGTGAGTACAGAGTCAGTCTCTGTGCTGGGGTTCTAGAGCTGCCTGAGGGATATCTTTCCTCCTGTTCGTTTCTTTTTTGTGTGCTCCTTCATATCTTTATATAAGTTAATAATGGTTGAGGGACCAGGAGAAAATTTCCTTCCATCTGCTGCGCTTTCTTACTGCAGCCTACATGTTGCTACTCAGAGCCGCTGAGTCACATGACCGCAGGACAAATAAACACACCAGAACAGGAAAGAGGGTGACAAAACAAAATGTGCAAGCATCGGTCCTCTCGTGCAGAGAACTGGTGATTGCACAGACATCTAGTGCTGTGTGATACTGCAGATTTTGGTACTGATCTGATACCAAGTAAATTCAGGGCCAGTGGTGCTGATACCAATACTGATACAGATACTGATACATTTAACCTATAAAGGCAGCATGTCATAAATCATGAGATAACTCTTAGTCAATTTGCAAATTCTGAACACATTTTATTTAACACTGCAAAATTATGAGTTTTACTTTCCACAATAATGACACCTTGCAGCTTTTCATGTATTTTTAAACTGGGTTTTCTAGAGACCTGAAATGTAAATATGTCTGTCTCTAAAGCACTTAGGGTCAGCTTGCTGTTTAAATGCTCTATATGGTATAAATAAAATAGTCGTGACAGGTAACACAAAAAAAGATCAGACATTTTTGATAGGGCATGTTTGAGGTGTATTTTTTCATAAAAAAAAAAAATAAAGAAAGAACTTTGAAAATCAAAACAAAGTATTGATCCTATCCCTCTAGTATGAATCTTAAACCAATTCAGCATTGCTATCAATACAGTTGGATAGATTTGAATTGGATAATTGGTTTTGCTTGACTGGTGATTCAAAAGCAGTGATGCTGTGAGACTGGTCATTGTGTGTTTCGGGGGTTAAGGGAGTCTCAGCACCAACTGACAGACTCTTCTGGCTTTATCTGTTTGTTTTTTATTAGCGCTGTCACATTACAATTCATAATAATGGTGGTCAACAAAATCCCAACAATATTATTGCAATACATTTGTGAAATGTGGAAAGGTATAATAGCTAATAAGTTTTAAAGATATTAGGTATGATCTGTAAGTATAACTGCACAAAAGCTTACAAAAACAACAGTGATATAATCAAGTCATGATCTGGGTTATAAATGGTTATTGTCAGTGTAGTATTATCTTACCAACAGTAATAACTCCCTCTTGTGAATGTAGCATTGGAGAGTTAGGATTCGGAAGTGGGTTAGACAATCTATTTTTTTTTTAAATGTGCTATCAGGTTTATGGCTACTATCCCAGACCCCAAAAGGCAGAGTACCTACCTAGCCTACCTAGACCACATTGTGTTTAAGTGGAAATGCCAGAATTTCCCTAAAGGACATCTGACCTGCACATGTGGCGGGTGATCCTCAGGTGAGGCCTCTCTGTTGACATGATTAGATCTCATGCTGGGATGTTTTGGGAGGCAAGATATGGCAGATGACCAGGTCAAGCACGGCAGCTCCACAGGATGCCGACAACAGGGGCACCGCACAGAGCACATGGGTTGACGGCGTAGCCTCGCTCCCTCTCCAGCTGCTACACACTGACCACACATGGTGTGAGAGCATGGCAGGATCAGAGTGATGTCATAGTCTTGTTTACAAGCTGGACAGTGGGGGAACTGCTGCAAACAATCTGTGTCTTTGCCCTCATCCTCTCCCCTTCTGCATCTTCCCACAGTCAACTCCTTGCTCGTTATTTCAGAAGAACCGTGTTTCATTGCTATTTAGGTGTTCTGTCTAAATGCAATGTCATTGTAGATACACTACATCAATTTTTTGTTTGAGATCCACAGCTGTCTGACTGCATGTACACAGCCATGGTCTTCACAAGGCATCAGTCAGTAGAAGCAGCATTCGAAATCCGTTCTTCCAAACAAAAGGGACCACGCGTGCAACGTCTGTTTATAAAGATGTCCTTTTAGCAAACCGCAGAGATGTTCGAATGGGAAGTGGTATCCTCCTGTGGCCTTTCACAAAGTGAAACTGCAGAATAGGAGGAGCCCAGCTGAATAGATGTATTCTTGTTGTGGTGTCCAGTATGCCTCCCAGCTGGTTATGAAGGGGTGAAACCGGTGGAATGACCAAGCAGATAAAATATGGAAAGAGAGAGACAGACAAAGAGAGAGAGAGGGAGTAGGAGAATATGATTAGTGGGGAGCAGGAGAGAGGAGGCCAGCCTTTTGAAAGGTACTTATTGCCTGGCGTTGCCATGGTTATGGCTCTTCCTGCAGAGACTCACAGCTGCAAGATAATGCACCACAAAAACCCACTTGTGCATGCAGGCACACACACACACACACACACACACACACACACACACACACACACACACACACACACACGTGCACAAAAGCTTGCAAAAACAACAGTGATATAATCAAGTCAGGATCTGGGATCTGGGTCGAATTTCCCAGAGGAACCCACCCGAGGGATTAATAAAGTTCTATCTTATCTTATTATTTTGCACTAAAAGATCAGTGTTTTGTACGTTAAAACAATAATTAACGATGACAATGTGTGTGATAAAAACATCTTAGACAAGCATGAACAGACTTCTGTGATCAGTGTGATTATCTGTTTTGGCAAGGTCCCCGGTATTCCTCATGGGAATTCCTGTGAACCACGATCACATAGTTGCAGTATTGCTTAACATAATACCAGAGAAGTTTGTCAAAGCCTGTAATCTCAAAGGGCTCACACAAATGTATGAATTTGTTACTGTAGCATGGGAGAGTTAGGATTCAGAAGTGGGTTGGACTAAGCAAATTTTTTTCATATTCAGAGAAGGGTTTGGGGGGCTAGTGACATATGGGTATTTTCTGTCTTTGCGGAGCAGTCAAGATATACAGGAAGGTGGGGACAGAGAGAAGGGAAAGGGCCGTAGGTCAGACCCGATCCCAGACTGTTACGCATCAGGCAAGTGGCACATGTTCCCTCGCTCACCCACTGAGGTAATTGGCGCTCAAGAGGAGTTATTCGATTGCTCCAGTGAGCCAAATTCATACATTTTGAAAATACTACACCATCTGTCCATGGTATCCCAGCTACCATGGGGTGAGAGGCAGGGTAGAGACAGACAACAGACAACCATTCACACTCACATTCACGCCTATGGGCAATTTAGAATTACCAGTTAACCTTACCCAACTAAGTGCATGTCTTTGGACTGTGTGAGGAAGCCAGAGTATCCAGAGAGAACCCACAGAAACCTGGGGAGAACATGCCAACTCCACACAGAAAGGCCCCAGCCAGGTGGTAGAATCCAACTCAGGACCTGCTGATAATAATATATTGCGAAATAGTACCGAAGTTCACGTGTAGACTTGTTGTTATCCCATAACACTTTCAGCTATTGTACTTGTCCTTGCTGATATTTCTTTCAACAAGCTCCACCTTCTTTCTTAATGACTCACTTTCTCAACTGCTATGTGAAACAGTGAGCCTGGAGTACCTGAAAAGAATGCTCCCAAAGTACAGGTAGCACACCTGAGGACCTGAAGGTTCAAACCAGATATTCCCTTTAAAAAGAACTGTCTAACAATGCCTCATGAAAATAGGGCACATCCATACAAAAACATTGACAAAATATTTAACTACATATATTTAGTTTATTTGAGAAAATACATTTATGATGAAAATATCTCTTGCTGTCTATTACACTCTACATGTGTGACTGCAGTGACAATTAAATGACCTGAGTAGTGTGCAAAAAATATTTTTGCATTTTGCTCACCATATAGAGATCACTCGGGAAAGGCGAGTAGTGAGTAGCTTCCACTGCTGAATTTTCTTGTCTGTGTTTCTAGTGTAATGGTTTACACAATCATTTAATAAACAAAAGATTCACAGCAGGAGACACAAATCCCTTTGGGGTTGTGTAAGGAAAGGCATATGGTGTAAAAAACAATGGTTTCATCACTTTTATTTTGGTATCTTTTCTTTCTATGATGGTGATCCAAAACAAACTGGATTCCTCTATGAGCAATGAACATGGCTTGACCATTACTGGATGTGCCAAAAGCAGCAGTTGAAACAATGTTGTTGTCACAAAAGCCTTCTCTAGCCTAGTGCCTTATGACCCAAAACAGAGCACTATAAGAGCGAAATTAACTACAGTATTTCATTATGAGTTCCATATGTCTGCATCATGGTGTCATAACTGGTTACTATAGTCTGGGTCTATGTGGTGCCTCTCTGGTCTTATTTGCACTGAACCAGAGTCAAATATTAACTTTGGGCTAAGTCAAATACACAGACTTCTTTCTCTAAAGGTCACAGCAAAGCCACGAGCCCCTCTCAATACACGCTTTATTGCGGTGAACAAGTGAAAGAGAAAATAGCTGAATGGAATCTTGATGCCAGTATTTCTGGGACTCTGCTGGAGCTTTGTAGACTGAAAAGAGACTATATGATTAATACGAAATGATTTCTGAACATATGCCCTAATTTTTATGGCAACAAAAAGAAGAAGAATGGAGGTTGAGGAACCATAGTTAAGGAAACCATGCGTCCAGGAGCGGGTTATGGCGCATAGCAGTAAGTATGCTGCTTGTACTCGCAGAGAAGAGGAGGAGATAAAACGACAGTGAGACTCATAGTTACTTAGAGTGGTGTATAAATGTGTTTTATATCAAACATGGTGTGGTAGTCTCGGCCCTGATTTTTTTTTAGGACTCCTGCTCTGATGTATTTCTCCAGAACCTGAGAATTTCATGCTTTTTCTTCGGAACAGTGATTCATGACATCATTGTGACTTATGTAATCAGCAAGAAAAATAGAAAGCTAAATGAAGATACTTAGTGCTTTCACACTTTTACTCACCCCATCCTAACTTTCACACCTAACATAAACATATGCGAGTAGAACACATGAATGGAAATGGGTGTAAGGCTTGTAAAGACGCGACGGTATTTGGCAGAATCAGACAGCGACGCATAAATGGGCGGGCTATGCTACATGCTGCTTACTTCACTGAACTTTCCGCATCAATGTGGATAAAAGAGGGGAGGAGATATAATGAAACAAACACAGATAGGTTAAATTGTGTCTGCTGTTGCATGAATGAGGTAGATGGCTCGTCAGTCATCTCCGTTGTGTGCTCCTCCAGGACTTCTGCTGCTGCTGCTGCTGACAGGAATGATTTTTACCCACCGACCTGAAGTTCATGCAACATCACTGTCTTTGCAGTTCTGCAAAAAATGTGTTAGGGATGAACTGATGAATAGATTTAAAAAGCAGGTGAGGAAATGATTTCTGCATTTTATCAATCTACCAAAGTAACATTAAAACAATGTAAATGTGGGGATGCTGATAAGCAGTTTTTAAATGTACACATTTTAGGAGGCACAATTATAACATTTATTTATATATTTATTTTGAATTTTTATTGAAAGATCTTGACTCTTTTTGTTTAACAAAGTGAGTCATTTTCATGACTGCATGGATAATGTGCTGTTGTTGATGTACTCAGGTACTCAAGTGCAGCGTCTCAGAGAAGCTGCCCTCTTCAGTACGGCTATGTACCGCAATACGACCCGCAGAATGGAATAATAAAACTGTAAGTACAACCGAAGTATGTTTAGCAAAAACAGTTTGTCAACAAATATAAGAGTAGGCTACCAGACATCCTACTCTCAGTAAATGTATGCGTCAGTGGCCACTGACCAAGTCTCATTTTATTTTGTCTGCAAGTGTACAGTCTAACTTCAGTTATTTCTTACTTTTAAACTTTTTTTTCAGTTAGTTAACTGCAATAAGCTTCACCAAGAATACAGAAGACAATTAAACAAAGCAGCATTCTTGTCTTCTGTTCAAACAGCAATTTCTACTTTGTTAAAAAGTTCAGTAACAGCTTGTGTTTTTAAGGCTGTCTCAAGGGCTTAGAAGAGGTTTAGAAGAGATATAATGTAGTGGATCACAGTCAGTTGTGTCACATGCACAAAACTAGACAGAAAAAGTTCTGGCACATACTGCACAGACTTCCATGGAAGTAATATACTCCCACTACGTTGCACTCGCCAAAATCTGCTGCTATTCTGGTCTGACAGCATTGTCAGTGTTGTTACTGGTAACTATAATAGATTTTTACTGTATATACACTCTGCCCTGACTCTGCCCATAGATTTATAGATTATATATTTGAAAATCTGCAAAACAACGAGCAACGAAGTGACATGTTTAAGGACATCAAGCAGCAATTCTGTGAAGTGTGTATTTTAAGTTATAGTCTATCACTGGTAGGGATGGGTATTGATAAGATTTTCACGATTCCGATTCCATTTTCGATTCTGTTTAACGATTTGATTCTTTATCGATTCTCTTATTTTTTTTTTAAAAGAACACTAAGGTTGATTAGCTTAGAACTTTGTTTTATATCTTCTCTTTGAACAAGATAGAAATTTAGGAGTAACATGGCCTTACAAACCCAACAGTGAGATCTTAAGAGATCCACAGCCTATGGCTCTTCAATGGGGTGTCACAGGGTCCTCAGGAAAATAAATTGTAAATGTAAAATAATAAAATAAATATTCTTCTGTAGCAATAATAAAGTATAACATAAATTATTCAGTAGCAATTACACAAGAATATCCAGTAATGTCCCTGCCTACAATTAAACACATTCACTTACTGAAAATCATCTGCTGTGGCAAATGGGTGCAAGCCTTTTACCACAAACTTAGTCACTGCTCGGTGACATTCGTCTATCCTGGCCTGAAAGGAGACGCTGCCGGTAGACTGCAGTGAGAACTGCCAGCATCTGAGCCAGCCAGACTCTGTCTGTCTCTCTCATCATGGTCACCTAAACGCACAGTAATGGCAGGTTTTGTAATAAGGCAGATCGCGCTAACATAATATGCACTATTAGTTGATTATTTACCTGCCATATTAACGGGAGAGGACGTGCAAACGTTACCGCTGCTGCTGGGTTGAGATTCACGAGTCCGGAGCGGAATTAAAAAACACGACATTCATTTAAGGTTATCACGTGTTTTGTGAGCAAATGCTTTTGCATATTCGTAGTGTTTCCTCCCTTAAATGAAATATCTACTTTGCAAGTATTGCAAGTTGCCCTGTTGTCATCCGTATAATCAGTATAATCAAACTTTTGAGCATTTGAGCCGCCATGTTTCCTGCCAGGTAAATGACGCTCCGCAATGTGGTGACATCATTCGGGGCGACTGGAATCGATAAGGGAATCGTTTGCAAAAATGGCAAACAATTCCAAGGAATTGAAACAGTGGGAACCGGTTCTCAACAAGAATCGGTTTTCGATACCCATCCCTAATCACTGGTCCTGTGCTATCAGCGAATGGCATTGTGCATTGTAAGACTAGCAGTACTGTAGCCCAACTGCATCAATAGGTAGGCACCTGGGAGGCCCAGTCATGTCTCCTTGCATAAGCCCCTGCAAACACTGCTAACAATAAGAATGCGGACGTGCTGACAATTTGTTCTAAACACAAAACACACCTGATTGTTGGAATTAATATTAGGTCTGCAGATATATTACTAAATATCAAAAGTGATTAAAAGTAAAATGCTTTAATAAAAAATCATTGAAAAAGCCAACAACAAACATTTTAATCATTTCTTATCAAATGAGATTCACTGAACTGCGATAACTTCACATCAGCTGTAAGACTGACTAAAATGTGCAGTTCAAAACTCTCGAAAGAGAAACAAAGGCCATAACAGCTAAGATAAATCTGATAAAGACTTTGGAAGGAAAGAATTTAGCATGACCCCGCTCAGACTGCCTGCTGCTGTTCGCCTATGAGTAGGGCTGAACGATTATGGAAAATAATCTAATTGCGATTTTTTGCCCCAATATTGCGATTGCGATGCGATATGCGATTATTTTTTAAGGTCTTTGTCTTCTGTATTATTAAACAAAGACAAGCAATACATCATATAGTATGGCCAATACTATATTACATTAATTTTAAACTGTTCTTTCCTGGAAGACAGACCTCTGTTATGATGACATGAGGTGATGCATGAATTGATGACTGACATTTTTATTTAACTTCTTCAATCACAACAGTATATTTGAACATACACAATAGTTTATTTTTAGCTTACAAACATCTGAGCATAAAGTGCTGACAAGGAACCCTGGTGTAAACATTAAAATGAAAGTCAGTACAATGTGCAGATTGCAGAAATATACATAAACAAAATCAGTGGCTTTACCACACTCAGTTTTTCGACATCTGTGAACTACTAGACAGTCATTAAATTAAAAAATAATATTAAATAAATAAAACTAATAAATAAAAAATACACACATCTTACTGATCTCTGCAGTCAGTAACATTACACATAAAGTGCAAACATAATAGCAATTGTATAAACACACACACAAACACGCCTTTAAAATTTAAAGGCGTGAAATTGGACGGTCTAGTTCTGATCTGCGTCACCGCTGTCTCGGTGGAGTTTAATAAACTCGGCCGTCTGCTTCTTGCTATCTAAAATATAACCAGACACTGGCGTAAATTCTCGACTGTCTCATACTTCTGTTTAATAAGTTTTCTGTTTGACGTTTAGTCAGCTGTGTGAAAACCAAGGAGGAACCCACCCGGGGGATTAATAAAGTTTTATTTTATCTAATCTAATAACTTTAATCTCAGCCAAACCGATTTACTCACGAACAAACAAAACACTGAAAAAAGCCCAACAATAACATTTTTAGGTTGTCTAAGTGACTTATATATTACGTTTAACCCGAGCAGCGAAACTCCGCGGTGATCTGAAAATGATGTGCCGGGAGTTGTGCCGTTCTCGGCCGCATCAGTAACCCTCGAGCTCCCGGCTAGCTGTCGAGCTGGTGGGTAGCAGACGCCTCTGAAAACGTCGAAGCACTTTTGCAAATATGGGATATCTTGATAAACCGAGCAGATATTTGATGTTTACACAACTACTTTCTCGCCTGAAAATATGTTAAAAGTTTATTTTGTGACCCTGAAAGATTAGTATGAGTAATTTTAAAACTTAGTAGCGGCCGCCATTGCTGGAAACTGGAGTTTGTCTGGGCCGCGCTATGAATTCTGGGATATGGTAGTAATTTGGACAGCCTTCGGCGCGTTGCTGTGACGTAATCGGTCTACAAATGTGGCCTCAGGAGGATGCAGCCCATGAATTTGGACATGTCCAGAGTATAATCGCAGCCTTTGCGGTTAGAAAATTGCACTTGATCATGTCGCGATATTATCGCAAATGCGATATATCGTTCAGCCCTACCTATGAGTGAGAGGTATGGCATGGAAGAAGCATCTAAAAATAAACTTTGCATCATTCATGTTCATTTATTCATATCGTACATGGGGACATGATGATATGAATAATGAGTGAAATTCTACTGAACTTAATTCCTTTTCAAGTCCTGAATGAAATTCATCAGAAATGGACACAATCCAAAGTTCACATTGCCAACATTAAGATGCTGGCGTGCATGATGGTGCAGACAACTGTAGGCCTTTAGTAAACACATATTGCCCAATCTGAACTTCACTGTGGGAATGATAGGAAGTAATAACATGCATTAAGTGGACAGATAGACCTGAAAGAAGGTGGCACTGCAAATTTATAAGGCATGATATTTTTCCAGCATTACTGAAATGATTGTTTTAATGATTTTTTCTGTTTAATATTTTGATTTGTAAAACTGAGGCTGCAACATTACAACTCAGGCTTCAAACGATCTTTCAGTTTGCTGATTCCAGTATAAGTTTCACATACAAAGCTTTACTATTTTCCCCTAAAAACAGGTCATCTGGATGTTGATATGCTCTATTTGTATTGTTGAACATTAATGGGACCACGATACCGTCACGTATGTTGGGATTGTAACCGATAGCAAAGTTGTAATCGTTTTTGTGTTTGTGTTTGTTTTTTTTTCAAGCTCCAGGAGAAGCATGCTGACGTACTGGCATCCCTCCAAATGTTACACGACGGTTTAGAGCAGGCTAAAACAAATCAGAGCTGCTTGGTTGACCTGCGTGCTATTGTCCGCAATTATCTGATACTTGTCAAAAATAACCTTCAGGTAATGCATCATAACACTACTTTTCCTAAATGTTGTGCAAATTTTTAAGGCGATAAAAGTCAAATAAGGACCTGCACCTTCTTGAATCTATGCCACAAAGAATTAAGGCAGGGAGGAAAAGGGCGTCCAACCTGGTACTAGTAAGGAACAAATGAAGTGGCCAGTGAGTGTAGGCTGTGTATATAGTTTGTTACAAATACGGAGAATTCAAACTACTTGACAACATATACCCTTGGAAAAGACAGAGAAAAAACAGGAATATTTAGAGAATGAGTACAAAGGGGACACCATGTAAAAAAATACTTGACTTCATCTAATTAATTGAAGAAACTCACTTGTTTCATGTAACACCTGAGGTGCCCTTGGTGTTGCTTTTATGATTAATGAGACCCAATGAAACCATCTTTAATTTTTCAACATACTGCGTCTTATAGATGACACAAATTTTACATATAGATTTGGACACATGCATGCTATCAGCAGCCTTTATATAGAAATGTTTGTAGTTTTTCTGAAAAAAAAAAAGCCAATGAATGCTTAACTGAGTTCTTCTTACTTACAGAGTGGTCTGGTGACAGCGTCTCCTTCGGTAGTGCAGCACTGCTCAAATGAAACCACACTGAAAAAAGTGCTGGCTGGCTCCAAACAGCTACTCAAAGGAAAACTTGAGCTCTTTGCTAAGGAGTGTCCACAAGTTTCACTTAGTAAAAGGAAGGAATCTGATCCTGATCGAAGATGTGAATGAAGTACGCTGAGAGGACCCAGGAAGAAAAGACTGGGAGTTGGAACATTGTGACATTTGCATTGAATGGAAGGATGTTTAAAGGTAACAATCTGCGAGTGCTCTGAGTGCAAATGGAAGATGTAAACCTCATATGGAGGAAATGCTTCTGCAGAAAAGTTTCCAAAAGGCAACAAGAGCAGTTTTTAAAGACTCTAATTGTACAAGTGAAAGAGAAACCTACATCGGTGCATGGAGACAAGTGCTAGCATAAAGCCTAATAACATGCTCAACATCACCGTGATAACAAGCTGGAACTGACCAGGTATAATTTTTTATACACTGCTTTGCATTTGAAGAAGAACACACAGCTTACTAAGGCTGCCTTTAGTTCTGCAGATATTTAATCCTAAATCACAATAGTGGATAAATTGAAGTTTGGACCTCATGCTGGCATGAGAAAATGTTTAGGGATCACTGCAGTCAATATGCTCAGATCATCCAACTAAGTTGGGAAATGTGAGAGTGTACTCAAGTTTGGAGCCAAGCAACTGACACATCAACAGATTGCCACGCATGACTAATATTAAGACATTCCATTCACCTTGAATCACATGGATTTAAGTGAAGGAGCCGACAGTGACTGATAGTAGAGTTGATAGTGGTGGTGGCAGTGTGCTTTAGATCTAAAAGCCCACTGTTTGCCTTTACAAAGATATATTGCGCAACCAACTGTGCCAGGAAAATTCAAATTGGCTTTTAAGATGAGGAAATCTGACTAAAGTGCTATTTACTCTCCTGGCCCACAGATGAATCATGCAAGGGAATCTGTGTAATGACTAGCTACCTACAAATGAACAAAGTCTGTCTGTGTGCTCATACTTGTTATGGCAAAGTGCAACAGAAACTGTGACTGTAGCACCCTCTGTAGGTATGAGGTTGCATTAATCGTATTGTGTGTCAATATGCATCAGATATTGTTCATCACCGTCACCACCTGTGGATGGCTCCCAACTCTGTGTACTTGGCCTGGAGTGCAAGGAATTGATTAAGTTTATGAGAATTTTGTATTCTACAACAAAAGTGATCATAATGACTGCACTCATGTCTCATGTTAATAAATAACAGATGGATGTGTATGGATGCAGAGAGTATGTGGTATTCTGCCTTATTTCTATATATTCTGCACAAAATGTATGTATGTGTTTGCTTATTTAAAACATGTAAAAGTGCTGCTCAGTTTATATATATGTATACTCTAGCCAATTATTGCTGAATGATTGCAGTGCCCATCAAAGACTTTGCTAGAGACACTCTGTTTTTTGTTATTTATTTATTGTGGAGGACTTTGGACTGTCTGTGGCAGCAGTTGGACCACTCTGTATTATGTGGATCGCTTTAATTATTGATATTAAATGAACTTTTAAAACATAAAAAAGCTATAAAATGTAATAGCTTTTTAAAAAAAATTCTATTTTAAAATTACAGTGTAAAAATTTTGAAGGAGCATGACTGATCTGTGTTCATCAATGTTCAGTGTGCCTTCGCCAATTTCAAAAAATAATAAAGTATATAATAATAACAATAAGCCTGCATTTAGTATGTTTTCTGTCATAATTTCAAGTTTAGAATGGTAACTTTGCATTGTAACATTGTAAGACCTTGAAGGTATCCAGGTTCACAAGCGTAATAACTGGCTAACCTGATGCAGCAGGTGGCCGGAAAAATGGACTGCTGTGATTGGCCAACCCGGTCATATGACCAAAGGCAACAGGCAGGCACCAAGGGGCGCTGGAAAATCAGAAAATCAAGACGCTGCACTGATTGAAAACACAGGACAAAACCGGAAGTTGTGCACATTGCCTACAAAATAAAACATTTGTATAGTCGTCTGTGCTGGCATTAAAAAAAAATCATGTTGGTCTTCATATGACACGCACACATATGAAAACCACACGGTAGCTCTTCATACACCTGCCTGCCGTTTGCATCCGGGGTAGTTAGGCATAATTACATTACGTTCTCATTACGTTCCCTGTGTTCTACTGTGGGAGTTTTAACCGGAAATCACCGCTATTAAGACAAAATGACATTCCCGTGTCACATGACATTCTTCTATATAGTTGTATGAGATGTTACGATACAACAGTCGCTTGATGTGGCATTTAACAGAATTATAACGCTATAGGAAAGGCCTACTCGTTTTAAAATGTAGGTTTAACACGCATTTGTATTTTAGTTTTTTTTTATTATTAACATAACCACTGCTTTGCTATGTAGGTAGGTAAAGTTGATTCTTTTTGATGAGGACTCGCCACTGATACACTTGCTTCGGTTTTTGAAACGGTTGGAATACGCTCATTTGTACGCTCGAAGATATTCCACGAACCGGGCAGACTTGAAAATTTAACTCTGGTGTCTGATCGCTCAAATTTATCCGGGACACTTTTTTTAATGAAGTTTTGAAATCTAGTCCGGGAGCAGGTTTCACCATGACAGAGCGGACTCCTCTCCTCCACTACCGCCTCTCTACCAGCGTCAATGAATCCGAGCTGCGGTCACAGGCGGGCCGGCAGGCCCCGGTTCATAACCCGGGCAGCCAAGGGCGGAGGGCTGCCCAGCAGAAGCAACAGAAGAAACTCTCCACCTTCTTCGGTGTAGTCATCCCTACCTTGCTATCGATGTTCAGCGTGGTAGTCTTTCTCAGAATAGGTGAGTGCTCATTTAGACGGACGTGCGCTAATCACCTGTTTGGTAAGAGCGATGCCAAACTCTTTAGAGATTTTTAAAGTTGTGCACTTTTCAGCAAAGTTGAGGGTGTATGTCTCGACTGTGACCCCCCTTTCACGTTAAATCCCGTTATGTTCCGTTACTTGTCACTGTCACATGTCACTTCCGTGACATTCCGGCTTTGCAGTACAGGTGTGACAGCATATGTCCATTACCTGTATGCACGGCATTCATTCATTGATATCACGAGGAGGAACATCTATAGCTTTTTTAAATATTCAAACCCCAAACTGTCTCACATAGTTTTTCATATAACCTGCCTCTGTGGATGAATGACGTAAGAGAGATTTTCCCACCTCACTGATGTACAGCCTTTGCTTATTTGCTAAAAAGAGCTTTAGATAGCCAGGAATTTAATGTTATACAAAAGTGAGTAGATGTAAAAATTTCCCTCAGTGTTGTTAAATGAGGGAAGGTGTAACTGAGTGTTCTGCTCCGATTAAAATCCTACAGGTTGTACTTGTTTGTGGACCAGTTGAGACGATGAATTTCTCTCTATATATCCATGAATCTACCAAAGAATTGTGCCCTTACAGTTAAGACTAGATTCTAGTGAAGATCACAGTGGGCTACAAATCTATTTAGCCCTTAGTCACGAGAGGAAAAACTATTGGTACTAGGGAGAAGGACTCCCCCCCCCCCTTTTAAGCAGAGAGGATGCAAAAGAAGGTGAAATGGTCTCCAAATATTAAACGACAGATAACATCTGCGGTCAATCTCATCGGAGGTATGCTAACACCTCCTACCATACTCAATAATGCTAAAACAACATATTTGACAAATATAAAAAATAGACTATACTATATTAAGTAAGGAGCACTCTGAGGTCATCCACTGTTTACCTTGCTATGAAAATAAGCAGATATTTATAATTTAATGCACTTTCCCCTATTTCTGTGTTTAAAGCATTAAAAGAGGTCACATCTAACTTCACCTTCTCTTTTCTCTCATCACAACCCCTCATATCTGGGCATTGCTGCTTGTGTTAGTTGTTTTCCCCACCCCACCACCACTACTGTCCCCCTCCCTCAGTCTCGTGAGACGTCAGCTGCTGTGCAGTGAGGATTCCTAAAACACACACACACACACACACACAGGGAAAACACAGTGTTGTGTCTGTTTTCAGACTCCTTGCACAGGAACTGTTAGGGGTTTCATTGTGGATGTGAAATTACTATTTTATCAGTCTTGACAACTGGCGCAGATAAGGATGAAGACTTTGACTAAAATATGCCCTACTGACAAGATAATAGTGACAAGAAAGTAAAGCTGCATTCATTAACCGTGCCTGCTGCATTCTTAAAGAGATTGTAGGTCTGGTCCTTGGAGATCATGTGAGATCCACAGCAGTACTGGTCACAGTGTATGAAACCATGGTGCTTTTAATGCCTCTCAAAGGTTACAGCAGAAACTAGTGATAATGTGGTAAATGTGTGTCTAGCATGGTGTAAAGTGAGCTTAATATCCTGTCCCAAATGTATTTAGATGCACATTCATTCGCTTTTGAATATCAGAAATTTTAGTTATACTTATTGTTGTGTAAAAACTCGGAATTTCTTTCTGTCAGGAACCATTCCAACCACAGATGCTATTGTGAGAAGTGGGAATTTTCTTCCAACATGTGATTCCAGTTTCGCTTTCACTGAGGTTGGAATGTTTTGATGAGTCATTTTTTAAGCCGAAGACAGAGCTGCTTTCATTTTTCATTTCCTGAAGGAGTTTTGCAGATGTGTTCATCATACAGTTGAAGCAAGCATGAATTTGTTTCTGCAGTACAAAAGGCCATTTTCATGATGGTTCCGCTGCTTGTTTGGGGGAATTATCATGTTACTCTAAATTGCTCACATTTTCGATACCACATTTGGTGGTGTCACCAGTGCAACACCACATAGGTAACTTCTGCTTTCAGACAGTTGAGCACAGGATTAGTGGCTCAGTGAGGGAAGTTCATGTTTAAAAGTATTTTTCAAAGATGGTTCACTTCTTACTGGGGTTCATCTCCAAGCAAAGAGAATTTTGTCTACTGGCTTTACAAAAGACAAAAAAATAAATAAAACTGAAGTCTTTGTTTTTTATAGTCTGGGTAATATTTCTCAGTGTCACTCCCTACCTTGGATGACTGATAACTGACCCAAAGCAACACATTAGGAATATGAGCCACACCTCGATTTCAACCAGCAAGTCAAGAGTTTAGGTCAGACTTTCTATGTACAGATTACAGATGTTACCAACATCTAGAGCTGGGCGATATGAGATTTTTCCATATCACGATATGTTTTTTTTCATTTCAGGCGATAACGATATATATCACGATATAAGCCAAATAACTAAATTTGTAAGATTTAAATGTGCCGTTGCTCACAAGTAAAATGTGAAATAATCAGCCGCTTGTTTTGATTTAAATATTTATTTCCCATAATAAGTTAAACAGGGCAGATGTACTTAAGGAAAATGAGACTTCAGTTTCAAATAAATAAAGGCAAATATTGCAAACTAAACAAAAAGCAGCCGCTAAAGCGTTTAAGTTTGAAAATAGAACAAACAAAACAGACTACTAAATTGTCACTTCCACTTAGAAACAAAATATTAATTCTAAAAATAAATCTTAGTTTTTTTTTTTACAGAAGAACAGACAAAATTGACTAACTTTTGTCAATGTCAATATCAAATGAACTGAGAACTAAAAGGAAATTCTCACTCTCCTTGTTGTATAGCTGAGCTTTTCCAACAGTTTTAAAATAAAGATGCTAACAGAACATTCTTTAAATCCTAGGTACACATCCAAGGTGCAACACACACACACACACACACACATATACATATATATATATATACACATACATATATATATATATATATATATATATATATATATATATATATATATATATATATATATATATATATATATATATATTGGTAGCATGTCTTTAGCAAGACAGTAGGCTATGGCATTCGTTATGTCGCTATGTCTCTTAGCTTTTTTGTCATATGGTAAGACGCTGGAGAAAGCCGACTCAATTGACTGTTGCTGCTTCGCAGGGATTCCCCCGGTTGTTTTCGATGACAAATTAGCACTTTCAGTCAGAGATTGAGCGTGCTCTTGTGGGTGGCACTGCTTCAGGTGATGAAACAGGTTAGTTGTATTTCCAGTCTTGGTGGGAACATGCTGTCGGCACAACTTACAGTGCGTGCTACTCTGTTTTTTGTCGGACTTCAAATAGCCGAAATATCTCCACACTACGGAACTTTTCCGGCCCTTCCTTTCGACAATCTCTTCGGCATTCGAGCTGTCATCTGTGTTCTCTTCCGTTCTCTCGGTTGATTTTTCTCTACTTGGTGCACTCATTTTCTCCATCACCCAGTCGACACGGCGGTTAGCTGCTAGCTGCTTCACAAACAAATACGCACGTGCGCCTTGGCACTTGTGCTGTAGGTAACAAGTCACGTGACGTGACGCTGCGGCTGTGATTGGTTTGGCTCTGCGCTACTTAATTTGGATTGGATGACTTTTTTTTTTCTTTTTTTTTTTTTAAGAGGACAAGAGCGGCGAGGTCTATCGCGATAGTTTAATTTCTCTATCGAGTAAAAGTTATATCGCGATACATATCGTTATCGTTATATCGCCCAGCTCTACCAACATCTGAACAATTCTCGACAGTTACTTAAGTACGTATCTGCGCCCTCATTTCTTCCCACATTGAGTATTTAAACTCACTGTGTTGCCTGCGTATAGCTGCACACAGCTGAAAGGGTACTTACTTTCACTGGCTTCCTGTTTGCTGCAGAATTCAACTTAAGGTTTTATTAATTACTTTGAAATCACTACATGGTATGGTTCTGCCTGATATTGCAGAATTTTTATACCCTTATGCCACCCCCACCCATACAGACTGACTTTTGTATGAATTTTTTAAAAAACTTTTCATCTTGCCCTCATTAATTTATCTGTTTTTTCCTTGCATGCTCGTAATTTATGGGTTTTCTGATTCAGGTGCCGCAGGGTAAATTAAACCATGTCTGAGAAAGAGATCCTAGATTTTTCTAGGTCTCTATTGTTTCTAGTGCTTCATCTCACCATGTTTGTGCTTTCTGACTAGGACTTGCAGTGGGACAGGCTGGGCTCTACCAGGCTATTGCCATGTATGTTGTGGCCTACATCATCATCTGTATGACCGTGCTGTCTGTCTGCGCCATCTCCACCAATGGAGCCCTTGATGCCGGGGGAGCTTATTGTATCCTCTTAAAACACACACACACACAGAAACGCCATCTGCATACGACTGTAACAGTGCCAGTGGTGCAGGCACTAAAAGAACAAAAACTAGTTAAACAAATATAATCTGTATGTTGGTGCAGTTCAAGACTTGTCAGTGACATTGAATGGACCTAGGGTTGGCGATTATTTGTACTAAAGACACCTTTAAAGTATCATGTTTATTTTGGGTCCTGACCAATAGAACCATTATAGCCACATTTATGCTAAAATGTGTAAATAAGCCAGGATTACATTTTAAGTATTTTTGCTTGAAGGTAACTGTGAAAGAATAACACTATGGATTTTGGTTCATTTGTAGTATCTGGGCAACTTAATAAAGCCTTCTAGCAATTTTGCTTTTCCAATTCCAATTCGGATTTTCTCTCATTTTATTTGTGCCATGACCCTAGATGAGGCACTGACTTGGCAGGAGGAAACTTGGGAGGATCCAGCCTTCCAACCATGACCATGTCCACGGTTCTAAATGGTGCATTTCCAAGATTATTCAAAATTCCTCTTAGCCTAGCTTCAACAACTCTTTCCTACATCTTCATAGCATGGCTTATCAACTTTATACTGCAGCTGCTACAGCTCTGCCCTTCACCTGTTCACCCTACATATCTGTATATCTCCATTTCTCAGGCATTCTCTCTCTTTCCTCGATTGTGTGAAACAACCTGGTAAAAAGTCCACTGCCCTCTCTCCTAAACATTTCCATACCTGCACAGCTATGTTATCTGAACCACCTGCCTTTCCACTTTTCATCCTCTTCATAGCAGCCCTTACAACTCCTAACTAATCCTCTGCACTTCCTAATTCATCTTTTTTCCATCCATCCTCTTCTCTCTCTCTATTTCTTGGTTCATCAGTTCCTCAGAGTACTCCTTCCATCTTCTCAATGCACACTTTTCACTTGTTGAAATTCCCTCTGTCCTTAATCACTAACGCATATCCTTTTCAGATTAGTCTCTGTCTGTCTAGCCAATTGATGCAAGTCTTTTGATCTTATCTTGGTGTCACTATAAATTCACCGTAAGCCTTTTCCTTTGTCTTTGCCGCTTCTTGCCTTTGCTGTATATCTAGCCTCCCAGTATTCCTGTCTACTTTCTTTTTACGGCTGTTTGTTTAAATGTTGTTAGAAGTGGGTGTTAACCCACATGGAAAAGATATATATAAATCTTATAAAGTTTGTATCTGTCTTGTGTAAAACTTGTATGAAAAGCATATGAGAGTGAAAACAGATATAAGATCCCTTGAAAAATTATATAATGAAACTTGTATGTTTTGGATACTTACTAAAACAATGTATGAAAGTAATGAGAAAGTGGCCACTTTCATGAGTAATCACATATAAGTTTTTACTATTTCTTTTCCATATGGGAACAGCCAGTATGCCTCGGTTTAAAAGGAACACAATCCACTTACCAGCACTCCCAAAACTCACTAACTGGTCTTTGGACAGCTTGCTACCTATTTTTCCCAGCTTGAAGTCTTTATGCTAAGCTAAGCTAATATAAACCAAAAAAACTACAAGGGAGGTAATGATATTGCCCGAAACTATTAGACTACTATCCGTAGAGAAATGCACATACATGTGAATGAATGAAACAAGTGTGCTTTGCCTTAATGGCACTCAGACATGATCAGCCGAGCATTGGGACCAGAGTTTGGTGGCAGCATCGGCATCATGTTCTTCCTGGCTAATGTGTGCGGCAGTGCTCTGATGGTGCTCGGTCTGGTTGAAGCCATCTTGTCCACATTTGGAGTCCCTGAAGGTAACTTTCACTTTCATAGTTTGTCTCATTAGCATAATTGTGTACTTTTGTTTGAAAAACTCACATCAGGTTGGGAGTGGTGTATTTAAGCTTTCTTAACATTATTAAAATGGGTCTCTCATTTCATCCTTCTAGCTGGGAATGTAGCCACTTCTCACTACCAGGTTCTTCCATCTGGCTACTGGTGGTCTCTGCTTTATGGCACTGGGATTGCCCTACTGTGCCTGCTGGTGTGCCTGGTGGGAGCCCACATTTATGCCAAAACCACCTTCCTCATCTTTGTGATTGTTATTGTTGTCCTGATCACTGTCTTCATCAGCTTCTTCGCCGTGCACCCTCAATCTATCACGCTTCCTGACCTGAAGCCCAATGCGACGGGCCCCACCACAGCCAATTTTACAGGCTTCAAGTTGGAGACACTTCTTGGGAACGTATGGGGTAAGTTAGAGGACTGCTGGGTCAAAAGTATAAAAAAAATTATACCACCATGTTGGTATGAGCAATAAGTGTCTTTTATGCTCTTCTGTATGTTTACTGCTTGTGTACATTGTGCATAATACCCCTACACTCCCTATAAAAGAATTAGCCACCATGATGTCAAATATTGGTTGGCCCATTGTGAAGCCTTAAACTTTTTGGTAAATTTAGCTACTCGTCAGTCACTGGGTAAGCTCACCCAGCGATTGTTATCCTTTTTACCACAAAAACACCACGATGTCCTATTTAGAAAAACTTGAAACTACGGACTGAAGCCATCAATTCATCAGAACACTGCTTCCAGTAGATATCTTTCAGTTTTTAGTCATAACGTTATGTGCACATTGCTCAAGAGTTGTCTGCCATAGTGAACGTTTCCCTAGCCCCGGTTGTTTGGAGATGTTTTCCCTGAATAGAAAAATTCACTAGCTACTAGCCAAAAGTAAAATTTCAGTAAAAGGTTCACCTTCGGCGCAGGTTTAGCTCACTGGAGTCAGTGGTTGTCAGCTGGTCGCAGACCACTCTATTGGACTCTGTGTGTGGAAGAACTCTGGCTTTATTGACTTGATCCTATGTCACTATAGAACTTCGTCTTGGCCTCACTTTGATATCCTGAAGATATCTACATACATCTTTTACAGTCTATGAAAGAAAGCTCAAACAAGCCAGAGTGCTATATATAAGATTTAATAATAACCAGCTCAGCTCTGGATGACGTAAAGTGGTCTTTGAACTGTGCAAGGGACAAAGGTGAATAGCAGGAGGTGTGGACAGAACTGATTAGCATTAAAGATACATTCATTACATAATAATTACTTACTCAGACAGAATCAAAGGGTTTGCCTGATTTAGCCCACAAAGCATTTTAGCAATTTACCTTGGAGAGCTCTAACAAATTTTTCTTTATTTTTTTCATAGATTTACTATTATAACGGTGGTTTTCTTTCCAATATTGCCATTGTTGATTGCCAAATTTCAAATATCAAGGTCGGACCCAAAATACTTCAGAATGCTCAGTTTCAGACTGTTCTTTCTACACTTGGATGTGCATCGTGTCAGAGACAGTGCATCCCTAATAGGGTTATATTTTAGATATACAGAGGTGGCTGTGAGCACGGACGCTCAGGAACCTGCTCTTCAGATCATTTGTTTGTAATAACCAGCTAACTGGAACAAATAACTAGTTAGCGCTAGTGCAAATATTATTTTCTGCAGATATTAGAAGTATTCAAATGGTAACAGACTTGTGTTAGCACAATGTTACCTTGATGACTCATTTCTTACTACCTGAGCCCTTTCATCAGGAACAGCCACCCTTCTCATTGCTATATTTAATTTTACTGTCACTTCCTGTAGTCTTAACTTGTTACCTGGCAGTTTCATGGAATAATTCTTCAGGAAGATGTTGTCCTGCATATATCACTCCTTATAAAAAGCTTCTGTTGGTCTTATGTAATGATTAAGCAAATTAATTTCATGGCCCATTATTTACAGGATTATAACATCACACATCAAGCACTTAAAAATATACCAACTTCTTTCCCACAGAACAATATCAGCTAAGTTAATAACATATTAACTGTTGACATGCACCCGGTTACCAGTGTCCTGTCGGCCTGGGGGTTACAGTTATTGCAAATGTGAATATTCCAAAGCAACAAAAGCAACTGCAAAAGAGTAAAAGAATGCAAATGCAGATAATTGTTCCCTTATAAATAAGTTAGAAAATCTGAATGATCATTTTAATCATTCATGAGAATCGTGGGTCAATCATTCCACTTGGTCATGTCTTCATGTTATTATATGAAAGAATAATAAAAACATCCCCATACAGAGATACTCTTTCAGTTTTACCTTTGTAATAAAATGTATCCATACTGATCTGATTTGGGAAGAACAAAAATAAGTATTTTTGTTTGATCTGGAAAACACTGGGAATGATTCACAGTGATCAGAGACCATAGAAAGTAGGGCTGAACGATATATCGCATTTGCGATAATATCGCGACATGATCAAGTGCAATTTTCTAACCGCAAAGGCTGCGATTATACTCTGGACATGTCCAAATTCATGGGCTGCATCCTCCTGAGGCCGCATTTGTAGACCGATTACGTCACAGCGATGTGCCGAAGGCTGTCCAAATTACTACCATATCCCAGAATTCATAGCGCGGCCCAGCCAAACTCCAGTTTCCAGCAATGGCGGCCGCTACTAAGTTTTAAAATTACTCATACTAATCTTTCTGGGTCACAAAATAAACTTAACATATTTTCAGGCGAGAAAGTAGCTGTGTAAACATCAAATATCTGCTCGGTTTATCAAGATATCCCATATTTGCAAAAGTGCTTCGACGTTTTCAGAGGCGTCTGCTACCCACCAGCTCGACAGCTAGCCGGGAGCTCGAGGGTTACTGATGCGGCCGAGAACGGCACAACTCCCGGCACATCATTTTCAGATCACCGCGGAGTTTCGCTGCTCGGGTTAAACGTAATATATAAGTCACTTAGACAACCTAAAAATGTTATTGTTGGGCTTTTTTCAGTGTTTTGTTTGTTCGTGAGTAAATCGGTTTGGCTGAGATTAAAGTTATTAGATTAGATAAAATAAAACTTTATTAATCCCCCGGGTGGGTTCCTCCTTGGTTTTCACACAGCTGACTAAACGTCAAACAGAAAACTTATTAAACAGAAGTATGAGACAGTCGAGAATTTACACCAGTGTCTGGTTATATTTTAGATAGCAAGAAGCAGACGGCCGAGTTTATTAAACTCCACCGAGACAGCGGTGACGCTAATCAGAACTAGACCGTCCAATTTCACGCCTTTAAATTTTAAAGGCGTGTTTGTGTGTGTGTTTATACAATTGCTATTATGTTTGCACTTTATGTGTAATGTTACTGACTGCAAAGATCAGTAAGCTGTGTGTATTTTTTATTTATTAGTTTTATTTATTTAATATTATTTTTTAATTTAATGACTGTCTAGTAGTTCACAGATGTCGAAAAACTGAGTGTGGTAAAGCCACTGATTTTTTTTATGTATATTTCTGCAATCTGCACATTGTACTGACTTTCATTTTAATGTTTACACCAGGGTTCCTTGTCAGCACTTTATGCTCAGATGTTTGTAAGCTAAAAATAAACTATTGTGTATGTTCAAATATACTGTTGTGATTGAAGAAGTTAAATAAAAATGTCAGTCATCAATTCATGCATCACCTCATGTCATCATAACAGAGGTCTGTCTTCCAGGAAAGAACAGTTTAAAATTAATGTAATATAGTATTGGCCATACTATATGATGTATTGCTTGTCTTTGTTTAATAATACAGAAGACAAATACCTTAAAAAATAATCGCATATCGCATCGCAATCGCAATATTGGGGCAAAAAATCGCAATTAGATTATTTTCCATAATCGTTCAGCCCTAATAGAAAGTGAAGTCTATTAGGTGACCTCAAGCGACTATGGGCAAAATAACTGCTGATGACGCGATGTGCGCAGGTCCAATGGGCAAGTGAAGAGACTACCAATCAGAGTGAAGAAAACAGTTGACGTATTACTTGTTAGTAAATACATTAGGGGGTAACCTAGGCAGCTGAAGCCTTGCATGTCCGCAAGAGACCTACTGGCAGCTTCAAAGCGATGCATAATCAGCAAATTGCTTCCACTGTGTATTCGGCTTAAGTTTTTTTTTTTTTCTTCTTTTTTTTTCTTCATTCCAAAATCTCGGAAAATGAAATGCAGCATGTTAATAAGTGAGCTTCATACATGCTGGTCGGCAGGTTTTGTTACCTTTGGACTGATTTGACTCTATTCCCTGCAATCTCAGCCAAACATGTGAAGTGTAAACACCAACCAGCGGAAGTCGCTGTTGTGGAGAAAATGGTGTCATTCTTCTGACAGTGGCTGCTTTCCTAAAAGCACATTAATTTTTTTTTTTTTTTCATTTTACTGCTGACTGAAAAGGAAAGCTTCGTAATTAGAGGTTATACATGTGTCCAGGATCTTAATATTCACAGAAGCCAAACCAAGCGCTGCTCTGTGTTTGCACTGCCTTACTGTAAAGCACATGATTTGTGAGCTAATTGCTCTAACTCAGGCATGCACACGTGGCAGCTATTAAACACACATCTTTGGATAATCCCTGTTTTCAGTATGAGGACGCACATGCACGCACACACACACATGCACAAATGCTTGTAAAATAAAAGGTTGTGCTAGGATTTGACTGAAAATTGTTCTGCAGCAAAACATTTGACTTTTTATTCCATCAGTGACAACATCAGTACTGAGCTTTTATTTGTTGTGTACCTCCCTGAAAAGGGACCCTGTCATGCTCATTTCCAAGTGGCAAGGTTTTATTTATGGAGCCTACTATAGTGGCTTTGCATGCCTCACAGTTCAAAATAGTGCATCACTTTCTTATCCTGGGCCTTGGTTCAGCAGCTCAGTTGATTGCCTCCTTTCTGCTTAAGACCTTTACACACCAAACATGTTAAATCTGTGCAAATAATTTGTGCATTAGAAATATTTTTTGGACTTGCCTATTAATGCAGCCATTCACACCGACTGCATGATGTCGCTGGATGAATTTGCAGCGTTTATTTTTTCGAACCAAGCTTGACATCATTGCTTGATGTGAACTTCATGTTTTTTCACGGTTCATTTTTTTAGAATGAATGCTTTCGGTGTGTACATCCGTTAGATGACAAGTTTGCATCCAAAAAATTTGGAATTTTGTGTTATTTTTCACACGTGCTTGCTGTGCAATGGCTGTTGCATTTCTAACTAATTGGCTGCCCCTTGCAGACAGAAGTTTTAAGCAGCAGATGCGTGCTCACATTGAGCACAGACCAAATAAGTGCTATCCGCCCTCACTGAGATTATACAGAGCAAAGGCCAGGAAACCATTGACACTGAGCTTTTATATCACTGAACGGTGATCACAAGTCTGTCTTGTTCTTAGATAGGATGTGCACTCCCAATTGTTTTGTCTGATACAAATAGAGAAGACAGAGAATAGATGTCTCACAGATTGGAGCTGCAAAATTGAATTTTTCGAAATAAATCATGTGATAGATTTGATGGCGCTCTGTAAACAGCAGAGAAGCTTTACAAAGGATTGCTTTCTCTAATGCTCCAAAACATGATGAAGCTGGATGGGCAGGCAGGTGCAGCAGATTGAAGTTTTCTTTGAAGAGTGGTGGTGTCGATAAAAGCATTGACTCCAGGGCTGTATCTGTTCATATGTCTTCCTGCAGCTGATTACACTGTAGATTACACAACGCAAACCACGATGACCTTCGCCACCGTGTTCGCCGTCATGTTCAACGGCTGCACGGGGATCATGGCCGGCTCCAACATGTCAGGTAAGTGAACAGATGTTGTGTGTGTGCCGCCTGGTTACCTGTGTCAGAACATACACCATAAAACCTGCATTATCCATCAGGTGACCTGAAGAATCCCAGCTACTCCATTCCCCGGGGCACCATCACAGCCGTAATCTTCACCTTCATCGTCTACATCATGCTCAGCGTGCTGGTCGCCTGCACCTGCGATCGGTCAGTAAAAACGTTGGTCTGAAATTATTACTTTTGAATGGAATCTCAACCTGATTGTAACGAGATATGAGGTCGTTTGGTAATGTTCCTGTAGTGCCAGTGAACATGTAGTTTATTACCACAAAATAAATTTTCTGGAATTGTCATGGCAGCTCACACTGAAACAGGCAAACTCAAATCTTTCTAGCTTGTTATGGACCCCGTGAGGCCACAGTCACCTCTACCAGCCCTTTAAACACGCCCTCTGCATCACAGTGTTACTATTAGAGAAAAGTGCTCACGGACGTTTACAGTTCCAAGTTGCAGATCAGGCTATAGCAGCCTTCATGAGACACACACTTCATATCCACTTGGACTGTGTTGGATGGAAGCAGGTGAAAAGATAGTTCTACATGTTTAAGCTTGTTTAGGTCGAGTGCTCAAAGAATTTAGTTGGCTTTTATCCATGAAGGTTTTGATTGAACTTGGGCTGGCTGTAGCTCAGGAGGAGCTAGAATTTGAAGGTTTGTGGTTTGATCCCTTGCTGCTCCAGTCTGCATGTCAAAGTATCCCTGATACCATGTACTGTTCACTGATTTGCTCTACATTCATCGAAGTGTGAATGTTGGATAGAAAGCTCCCGCATAGGAAAAAAGCCTGTGTGAATGGGAGACTGAGGTTTTTAGTATATAGTGCTTTGAGTTGTCAAATAGAGTAGAAAAACACTATACAACAACCACTCTATCTACCATTAAAAAGCTTTACCAGTAAACATGTGACAGTGTTTTTTCTTGTTCCCTGCATGTAATCACTGAGAATCTGTGACAGGTACTTGTGATCAGTTAGGAACATTTAAAGACGTGTTTTAAATCAAAGCCAACTCTGTCCTGAGTAGTAACCACAAACAGTATAAAGAATGTTGGTGACGTTAGGAAATTGTTTGTGAAGTGTCGTCGCTTTTTGCAACCAGAGGTATTGCATTTTTAGTTTAGTTAATCCCATCAAGGCTCTGGTAAAGGAACCTCTCATTCATGTAGCTCTGTTGTCTTAAAATATTGGATCAGCAGTTATCAGAGAGCTGTAAACACACAGCAACTTTACATTTGTTCTCGACCCTGGTGGCTTTGTATAAGGAAGAATTAAGGTTGCATGAATAACAACAGCAGCAATACTATGGTACTAACCAGTATGGTGGTTTTTTTTACCAGTTTCACACAGTGCCTCAGTACTCATCCCTAAGTGTAACAGCCCAGTGTTCACAGAGCCGTTCATATTGCTGAAATCTTTGAGTTCAAATGCAGTGCTGTAGTAGTGGACACAGCACATTTTCCCTTCAGCGATCCAATACTCATAAAGTGTCAGATAATGCAGAGAGGGTTCATTTTCTGCTTCACCACGCAGAATTGGAGCGTCAGAGGAGGCCGATTTCAAAACCATTCATTCCAGCGAGATGTTATCAATACCAGGTGTCAGTTAATCAAGCCAACCATTATAATGGAAACACATTTGGGATTCTCATATCTTTTATATGTTGTTCAGTATGTTTGCTCTAGTGACTGATGTTACTATATAGTGGCTCAAGTGTGATTTTTTTTTTTTATAAAAGTAAAAGCATCATTAAATCCAGGTATGTTGTTAAGTGTGAAATGTTTTCATTTCATACTTAAGGTTAGGTACATTAAGTTCTTGATGTAGCAATTACCACTTGCTTTTCTCTGGTTAGCTGTCCTTTGTCTTCCTCACTCTAAATGTCTCGTTCTATCTGCCTTTTGCTGAAAGTCAGAGTTCAGAATTGATGCAGCTTTAAAGCGAATGTTGCCAAGGTGCTAAACTGACATGACAGGGCTATAAAAGAGCATCGGAGATCAATACTGCCACCATTTACTCTGCTGCAGCGCCCTCCCTGTATCTGCCTACCATACACATATACTTGGTGACAAGAAGCTTCTTAACACACTTTCTCTACATCTGCACTGTTGAATGTGTTTTTCTAGAATCACCAATGTTCATATATCCTTTTCATGATGTAGCTATTTAAATGCACACATATTGTGTGTTGTATTATAACAAATTATGACAAAGGTAACCTTGTGTTTATCACTAGAGTAGGCCATTCTCACATGACTCGTATCGGGGATGAAAACGTGTATGTTGGTGGTGACGTATTCTCTGATCTAAATGTGTATGTGTACACAGTAGGAATACAGATTGATTGTATACTGAATGAACACTGAATACTAGCTGAAAGTAATAAAGAAATGAAACGGATAGCTTACTGAGTTTTTGTAAGTGGCTAATATTTAATAGGGAAGTAAGAAAACTGCTAATCCACTAGTGTACATCCTTTTTTTGCTTTTTTTTTTTCCTCACTGCTCATCTGTTTCTGGGCTGTGGGGGGAACAGTATGAGGAGAGAGCCCAGACCTCCCTCTCCCCTGCCTACACCTGGAGCTCATAGAGTTACACTGAAACTGAAACTCTTATACATGTCCCGGGGTGTCTTCAGGCATGTCCAACTGGGAGGACCCACTTAGGGGACCCCAGTTGGAAATGCCTTAAACACTTCCCTCAAGAAGAACCCAGGAGGTGTCCTGGTCCAATGCCTGAGCTATCCGAACTGACTCCTTTTGATGTGGAAGAGTGGTGATTTTACACTGACTAACTTGTACCCGAGTACTCTCAGAGTTGCCAATTCTCATTCCCGCCACGTCATTACAATGTAAAGTTTTTAGACTACTGTGGTAAATCTTAGAACGTGTGACGTAACAAGTGTAAGTGGCGATGTTAATTACCAAAACTAAAAGTGAAGACTAAATCCTCAAAATAATTAAATGTAAGTAAATTGTTAAAAGTTGTTTGCTTAATTGACAAACAGGTAGAGCAAGCCAGTTAGAGCAAGCTATAACTCTGATTAAAGGTAAAACGTTTAAAAAGGGTCATCAAAAACTTTTCAAACCGTTAGCCAAAAGAAAATCAGTTATTCAATACAAAATAACTGATGTACAAAAAAACCTCCATGATGTTATAAAATGAATAAATAACAATTAAAACAATTAGATTTGTATGAATTGGTCACACAGGGCTGTCAGGTGTGTTCAAACCAAAATGTTGGTGACCACAAACCAAGAACATATATAACTGCACAAACGTGTAACATAACTGACGCCTAGTTCTGAGTTTTATGTACGACGGACGATGTTTATCAGTCAGTGATGCACTTGTTTGTACTTGTTTGCACTTGTTTGCACTTGTTCTTAGAAACCTGGTCATACGACTTATTTCTTCACTGTACAGAGGAAGTGCAAAGGATTCCTATGAAAGGACAGTAAAAGGAACAGATGAGTGAGACAGAAAGTGAATCATCAACTTATTTGCAGAACCGTGCAATCTTTCCAACAAAGAAGGAGACATCGGCACACGTGGTGTAAGGTTGCGTACAGCAGGTTTCATGCCTGGTAAATCATTTCTTTTATTTTCGTTAGTTTGCTTAGGATCATTTGGTTTATTGAGGTTAATATGAAGTCATTTCCTAGAACTGCTGGTATTTCTGTTCCTCCTTGTGTGGTTCAGGTATCTGACTTTGAGATTTTTGACTTTAAATGTGTTTAATTGTGGAAAACATGGAAAAGGATGGTTGCTAATTTTAACTTTAAACCAGTTGCATACTTTGGCATGTTGGCTTTTCTCATCCTATTGAAAGAAGTAGTTTTTTCACGTTGTAGTCTTTTGCCTGTAAGAAGCTGGAATTCACTGTTTGTACTTTCCACAATTTATGCAATAGTCTGTGCAATCTGTGGTGTGGGGTGGGTGAGTGAATCACCAGACCAATGTTTTGTGCAAACTCTTAAGACTGTATTAATTTGCTCACTAGTTGCTACCATCAGCTAATTAGTGTGCTTGTGGTGTCAGGGGACACTGAACAGTCCATTTTAAGATTCAGCTTTCATTTTCTCATGGTGCAAACAGGAGCTTATAGACATTACCTGCTTGTAAGTAGTGAGCTGCCTTGTACATCATCTCCCGCTTGCAAAAAAAAAAACCCATTTATTTTAAACCTTCACTGCTATTTCTGCTACATTAAGCTGGCTCACTCCTTGAAAAATATTACCAACAATACCTGAAGTGCATCATAAAACTTTATTGAATTTCTGCAAGGAAATTGCTGGAAGACCCATATTTATCACACTGCGAGAATTCAAGTAACATCTATTTTTCAAGTGCAAATGGTTCCAGAAATGAGGGAAAAAAACTGCCATCCATTATGAATGCAGGTCTCATACACCTATTCAGAGTGTATACTTGGTGAAAACTACCCCCAGATGTTGTGATGTAACTACAATAACTATGTCTTCATTTTATGGTTTAAAAACAAAACAAAACAGACTGATTATTATCAAGATACTAAAAATCCTCACAAGTTATTCACGTCAAGTCAAAGTCAATTACACTTGTTTTTTTTCTGGCTAGCCAAATTGTCCTGATCTGAAATATATTTGCTTCAATTATCAAACACTTGATAGCACTTTGTTAATAAATTATGAATTTTTAGTTGATTAAATTTGAGTTAATTGTTGCAGAAAAATTAAATAAAGTCTACTAATTGGTTAAAAATAGTTTTTTAATCTATGAACATTATCTGGATGGTTATTATGATGGTGCAGCTATTTATTAAACTTTGTAGATTGTCAATAGGTAGTTTAGCTTAGTGCATATATAGACCTCATTTGGATGGATGCTGGATCTCAGGGATGTCAGAGTAGAATTTCAATTTTTCTTTTACTCTTACTAGCTTGACTTATACTACAAAACTGCATATTAAAATTTATTAAAACATTGTGGCTTTGGTTAAAACATGATGACAGAAATGTCACATGATGCTAAAGGAGACCTTCTGTATATCTCTGAGACTAAATAGTATTTGCCACCTTAAGATCTAGAAAACGCTCACTAATTGATGTAACATTTATCCCAAAACAGCGATACTATTGCCCTAGGCACCATAAGCATTGACAAATGCACTCAGCTAACATTTTATTAGGTACAACTTGCTAGTACCAAGTTGAACCCACTTTTGCCCTGAGAACTGTCTTAATTCTTCTTCGCATAAACTAAACAAGGTGGGGGAAGATTTTTGTTTATGTTGACATAATAGCATCTCACAGTTACTGCAAATTTGTCGGCTTTTCATCTATGATGCCAGTCTCCCATTGTATCAGATTCCAAAGGTGTTCTACTGGATTGAGATCTGGTGACTATGGAGGCAATCTGAGTACAGTGAACTCATTGTCATGTCCGAGAGACCTGTTTGAGAACAGTCTTAGAAAATCAGTGTACTGTGGTCATAAAGTGATGAACATGATCAGAAACAATACTTGGTTTGCTTATGGTGTTTAAATAATTCTCACTGGGCACTGAAGGGCACAAAAAGTGCAAAGAAAGTATGCCCCACATAATTAGACTATCACTACCAATTCAAGGATTCAAAGTGTTTATTGTCATATGTACAAAGAAAGCATTTCTCTGTGCAATGAAATTCTTTTTTTGCTGTCCACACACAGATGCCGGTTAATATATACAAATAGAAGAGATAAATGAAGACAAAAAATTTAAGTTTGAAGTGGATGTGTGTGCAAAAGAGCTATTAGCTTAATATACTGGCTTAATATGCAAGATGACCTAATGTGCAAAAATTATTAATGTTGTTAAAAATAGGTCAGCTGTTCAAGAGTCTGATAACAGTGGGGAAGAAGGAGTTGTTGAGTCGGGATGTTCTAGATTTCACACTTCTGAGCCTTCGTCCCGAGGGCAGAAGACTGAACAGTCTACAGGGAGTATGGGCTGAATTATTAGGCAAGTTGTATTTTTGAGGAATAATTTTATTATTGAACAACAACCATGTTCTCAATGAACCCAAAAAACTCATTAATATCAAAGCTGAATGTTTTTGGAAGTAGTTTTTAGTTTGTTTTTAGTTTTAGCTATTTTAGGGGGATATCTGTGTGTGCAGGTGACTATTACTGTGCATAATTATTAGGCAACTTAACAAAAAACAAATATATACCCATTTCAATTATTTGTTTTTACCAGTGAAACCAATATAACATCTCCACATTCACAAATATACATTTCTGACATTCAAAAACAAAACAAAAACAAATCAGCGACCAATATAGCCACCTTTCTTTGCAAGGACACTCAAAAGCCTGCCATCCATGGATTCTGTCAGTGTTTTGATCTGTTCACCATCAACATTGCGTGCAGCAGCAACCACAGCCTCCCAGACACTGTTCAGAGAGGTGTACTGTTTTCCCTCCTTGTAAATCTCACATTTGATGATGGACCACAGGTTCTCAATGGGGTTCAGATCAGGTGAACAAGGAGGCCATGTCATTAGTTTTTCTTCTTTTATACCCTTTCTTGCCAGCCACGCTGTGGAGTACTTGGACGCGTGTGATGGAGCATTGTCCTGCATGAAAATCATGTTTTTCTTGAATGATGCAGACTTCTTCCTGTACCACTGCTTGAAGAAGGTGTCTTCCAGAAACTGGCAGTAGGACTGGGAGTTGAGCTTGACTCCATCCTCAACCCGAAAAGGCCCCACAAGCTCATCTTTGATGATACCAGCCCAAACCAGTACTCCACCTCCACCTTGCTGGCGTCTGAGTCGGACTGGAGCTCTCTGCCCTTTACCAATCCAGCCACGGGCCCATCCATCTGGCCCATCAAGACTCACTCTCATTTCATCAGTCCATAAAACCTTAGACAAACCAGTCTTGAGATATTTCTTGGCCCAGTCTTGACGTTTCAGCTTGTGTGTCTTGTTCAGTGGTGGTCGTCTTTCAGCCTTTCTTACCTTGGCCATGTCTCTGAGTATTGCACACCTTGTGCTTTTGGGCACTCCAGTGATGTTGCAGCTCTGAAATATGGCCAAACTGGTGGCAAGTGGCATCTTGGCAGCTGCACGCTTGACTTTTCTCAGTTCATGGGCAGTTATTTTGCGCCTTGGTTTTTCCACACGCTTCTTGTTGACTATTTTGAATGAAACGCTTGATTGTTCGATGATCATGCTTCAGAAGCTTTGCAATTTTGAGACTGCTGCATCCCTCTTCAAGGTTCAAGGTTCAAGGTTCTTTATTTGGCACATGCATAGTTATACAAGTATAACACACAGTGAAATGTAGCCTGACATGCTCCTCGACATGTACAAAAATAGGGGGGGGGCTGTAGAGGAAGAACATTATTTATATATATATATATATATATATATATATATATATATATATTTATATAGTATGTACATTGGGTGAATGTGCAGTAGTAGCAGCAAGCAGGTGAATTCTGTACATTAATATGAATAGACATCTGACTATTTTACAGGATAGACAATATAAACATATTTAAAATTAAAGGAATTTGAAATGTACATTGTTCCTTGGTTTAGTGTCTGGAAGAGAGTCCTGTCTCGGTCAATTATAGATGATGTGAGATGATGTGAGCGGGCGGGTGTGTGTGTTTAAGGCATGGATGGCTTGGGGATAGAAGCTCCTCTTGAGTCTCTCTGTCCTTGCCCGGAAGATGCGGAACCTTCTACCAGATTGCAGAAGTTGGAACAGTTTGTTGCCAGGATGGGACGGGTCCTTCAGTATCTGCGCTGCTCTAGTCCGGCATCTCCTGGTGTAGGTGTCCTGAAGCGGGGGGAGAGCAATCCTGCAGCAGCGTTCTGCTGTACGGATCACTCTCTGGAGAGCTTTTTGGTCCTTCACACAGCTGTTCCCAAACCACGATGTCATGTTCTGTGTGAGGATGCTCTCCACAGCGCCTGTATAGAAAATCCTGAGGATCTTTGGAGAGACCCTGAATTTCCTCAGTTGTCGTAGGTGATACAGGCGCTGCCTAGCTTTTTTGGTCTGGACCTGAATGTGGGCAGCCCATGTCAGGTCTCTGCAAGATATCTCACTATTTTTGACTTTTCTGAGCCTGTCAAGTCCTTCTTTTGACCCATTTTGCCAAAGGAAAGGATGTTGCCTAATAATTATGCACACCTGATATAGGGTGTTGATGTCATTAGACCACACCCCTTCTCATTACAGAGATGCACATCACCTCATATGCTTAATTGGTAGTAGGCTTTCGAGCCTATACAGCTTGGAGTAAGACAACATGCATGAAGAGGTTGATGTGGACAAAATACTCATTTGCTAATAATTCTGCACTCCCTGTATGTTGGGGGTTGTGGAATCTTTCAGGATGGAGGCAGCTCTCCTTTAGACTCTGTGATGGTAGATGCTCTGCAGAGAGGGCAGTGGAGTCCTGATGATCTTCTCCGCAGTTGTTATCATTCTCTGCAGGCGTTTGCGTACCATGCAGTGATGCAGCTGGTCAGTGTGCTCTCCACAATGCAGCTGTAGAACCTGTTGAATCTCAATTATTGATGCAATGCAGGATGGATTCATGCTTTGTGTGGTTTATGCTAAATTCTGAAACAGCATTCTGATTGTTGTAACAGAAATTGAGACTCATCAGACTCAGAGATCAAGACTCTTGCCCAATTTTAGTGAATCTGTGCAAATTGTATTCTCTTTTTCTTGTTCTTAGCAACTGGAGTGGCACCTAGTGTGGTCGTCTGCTGCTGTAGATGATTATGGTTCAACATGCTGAGCATTCAGAGATGCTCTTTTGTATACTTTGGTTGTAACAAGTGGTTGTTTGAGCTACTGTTGACCCCCAGTCAGTTGAAAGTATTCTGGCCATTCTCCTTTGATCTCTAGCATCAACAAAGTCTTTTCACTCAGACCAGTGCTGCTTACTGTCTGCCACCAACAACTGTGCCATGTTTAGTCTCTTAAATCACCGTTCTTCTCTATTCTGTAGAAACATGAGTAGGTCATCTTGGCCATGTCCATGTCTGGCACTAATATGGCCAGGTTACTTTTCTTTGAAGTTCTCCAATGTCTGTCCATAAAAGCAAAAACAGAACACCCTCTGCCTGCTGTTCCACAAGTTGTCCAAAGTGTGGCAGTGACGCTCTCTCTACAAACTGCAGCTCTTCTTTGAAAGATTTCGACAGACAGACCAACCTTTACACAGAGCTCTTCTTCTAAATTGCTACCCTCTGCAAATTGTAGCTCTCCATCATAGCTTTTAAAAGCCAAGCAGTTAAGATTGTGAGTATTTAAAAGTAAATGTTAGGGAGGTGAGAAAAGGGCTGTTGAAAATGCTTCTTGATAGCTGCCTACCTGAGTCTGTGTGTACCGCTCTTGCAGCATCTCTCTTGTCTTAGGTGTGAGCGATCGTCAGCGTGTGCTCATTATAACGAGGGATAAGATCATTCACCGTGGCACTGACAGCTTCAGATGGTTCAGGCTCGGTTTTAACATGAACTAATGTATGATGTGCTTCAGCTAGCTGAACTTTTCTGTTATGAGCTGTAGGTGGAGGGCTCACAGATTTTTTTTTTTCTTTTTTTCCTTCCTGTAATTTCCTAGCAGTGTGATCAGTCACTTCCATGCAGAGAAAGTAACTGAGTTGGATTTTTATTTTAAGTATAAATCAGAATGGACTTTTGAAGTTTGATGGATTCAGTTATTATAGTTTAGCAATGCCACATCATTATAAAATATTTCAAAATATAAAAAAGTGCGAAGGCCTTCACTGAAAGATTGACTTTGCATATGTACTTTTTAAGAGCACATTTTGTCCTTTGCAGCTATTAGCACTGCAAAGAAAATGAAGCCTATTTGGATGGAAAAACTGTCCAACTGTTTTTCAGGTCACCATTAATCGAGCGGCTGCATTTCGTCTGTTTTGAGATTATCGCTGATGATATGCCACTATGGTAAGAGGGGCTGCAGATGATGGCGATGTAGTCTGAGGGGATAGGAGATAAAGGGGAATCTATTAACCTCATGTGACCAGCCAGCCAGCCATGACAGATTGCCCTGTCGCTACTTTATCAAGCTCTTTTGGTAATGTGTGTGTGGATAATGAAATGCATGACAACTCAATGTGCTTTTCCAAGCTGATGATGATGGTTATTATTATTATTATTATTATTATTATTGGGCTGAGTCTTAACAGGTTAAAGTCATGTAGTCGGGGTTTCTGTCTTTGCTTGATTGACGTCTTTGTGTTTGTGTGAGCGCAGCACAGTGCATGAGTGACCTGTGGGCTAATCCGCCCTATGCTATAGAAGCTTTTGTATTAATAACCGACTTGATAATTATATTAATTTGAATCTGCTGGGCCTCCTTTTGTGGTGCTATCTCTGACATGCAGCTTTGTAAATGCATGCGCAATCCATACACCCCCTGAAGTGCCTCTCGCTCTCATCTAGCTCCTCTGTTGTCCCCTCTACTCTCTCGCTCACACACACACTCACACACACAGTGTCTAATTCCCCTCACTTTTCTAGAAAACACATCTTTCTTCACAGAGCTTAACACTTTTTTCCATTGGCTATTCTTCCAAACACTTCACTGTATGTCTGCGGTCTCTTGTCTTCTCCCACGCACTGCCAATTTCCATTCTACTGCCTTCCTATCCTATATTTTAACCGTCCCTCCCCTAGCGCGGATTACCTTTCATGCTTGTGTTTACTTTTTTAATTATTCAATATCATCTCCTCTGTTGCTTCTGCACCTTCTGTGTAGATCAAGTCCTACAACTCAACTTTTTTGTTTTTTAAGAATTGAGGGTTTTTTACTGTCTCCCACTAAATGACTGTGGCCTAAGGGTGGGCCACAAGCTATTAAGATAGAGTTTGCAAAAGCAAGTGTGACTGATCAGAGAATTACACAGCTCTCCATTTGAATATTGGCACCCAAGCAAACCAGCGTGCTACACATGCAATTTCAAATTTGTGCTTAAAGCCAGCACGTGTAGGATTTCAGAGTTTCGGCTTAGGTGTCCCACAGTGGAAGTATCAAGAAGACAGACACGATTTAGCCAAGGTACTCAGAGTGGTCAAGCAGAATTTCTGTTTTACATAAGGATTTTTGTATTGTGTCATGACATGGGGAGGGGATATCTTGAAATGGCATTTCAGGCAGGTGCATGAGGCCTATCCAATCAGAAGAAGTTGGCTTAAAGGGGGGGGGGGATTTATTTAAGTGGATGAACTGAGGGGCTGCACACAGTATTACTGTAGGATTAACAAAGTAACTCTAAATTATGCAAGTATGCTCATTTAGAGTCCAAGATCACATATACAGAGATGGAAACAGAACTGAGGGAGCTCAAACTAACCTAATCAAATGAGAAAGTGGGGAACATAGAGGTCTAGTCTTACCAAACAGGACATGATGCATGTTGTGGTACATAGAGAAAATCATGCCTTTGAACTTCAAAACACCTAAAAACCATAAAAAGAGAGGTACATTTATAGAACTGTAAAGACAGTATGATGTTGGCATATGCATTTATGGCACACTAAAAGTCCAAAATGGAAAGCTACAGAAGAATTTCATCTGATCTGACTCTTGATTGCAGTTTCTTTTTTCCAGCTTTGGGCAAAACAGTCACTTTTTAATATTTAAAAAAAGATACAAAGTCTCTGTAGTAAATATCAGTCATTTAGCTAATGGTAAGGTTTTTTTTGTTTTGCTTTTTAATGTTTGCCAAAATATCTGAGCTGTCTTGTATCTCATTCTGTTGATGCAAAAGTAAAAAGACTAGAAACCACAAAAAAGACCACAAAAACTACACTTATACTTCCTAGGCCCCCTCTTTGTGGCGGCGTTGCAAAGCTAAAGTATACATGAGCTTACATATGCTTATTTCTGTAGTCTATTAACTTATTGTGTGCTGATTCTTGTGCTTGTTCTGGCCTTCTCTTCCTCATTGTCCACTGTGTAGTCACTTCCTTATGCTCTTATCCTCACTCACCTCCTTCTCCCCATCCCTTTCTCCTGGTGCTATCACCCCACAGCAGCATTCTTGGCTTCCATTTCCAGTTTCTCTCTCCTCCCTGTCTATCATTCATTCATCCGTCCACACAGCTGCATTCCCTCCTTTTGTTAGTCACCTCCTATCTCTCTGCCGCAGAGATTCCAGTCACTTTCGCCCACTCTCTCTTCTTTTTCTCGCTGCCGTCCCAGTTTTTGAGGAGGTGGTAACAATGACGGCGGCACAGGCCAAGTTTTCGACAACATGTCCTCTCGGGATAAAAAGCTACAGCAATGGGAAGGAGAGACACAGGAGTAAAGGGCTTTAGACAGAGGAGAGAAAGGGAGGATTTGGGTCACAGAGAGGTGTGGACGCTGGGCTTTTCATTTAAAATGGTTTGGCAGGCATTTGTGTTGTCCGTGATGGATATGAGGAAGCTCATTATAATTGATGGCTACCTCACCTGTTGTCTGTGGGATGCACTAAACTTGAATTATAAATAATAATAATAATAGTTTTCTTTTACTTACACCATGGTACAAGTACAGAGGTGAAATATGGACTCTTATGCTAATATAGGATTTTATCTCATCTACTCAAAGTCCATATTTCACCTCTGTAACTTGTACCTTGTAAGTAAAAGAACATTTTCACTCCGATAAACTGTTTAAGCTCATTTGTGATAATAGAAACAATAGAGCTGTTCTGGAGCTTCCAGGGTTTGTTTGAAATTGTATCTGTAAATTTCTGCTCATATTAGATTTCATAAGGAAAAGAAACAGAACTGATTTCTTTATTTTTAACTAAATTTCTATAGGCCATTGTATTGACTTTTTGAAGCTATTACAAGCAGCCCGACTTAAAAATTGTTACCAACAACAGCAAAAGCTGCAGTTCCTCAAGTGGCCCTTTGAGGTTAACTCCCAAAGTGAGTCTCATTAACATAGATTCCCATTTGAACGGCACAACTTTATAGTAGAAACAAGTCTGGTATGAATTCCAGTTTTGGTTAGGGCCAGGGTAGGCCAGCTAGGGTTCCCTAGGAGTCATAAGGTTAACAAGGTTAACTGTTACCTTGAGTGAAAAGTTGCTGCCAACACAGGTAGCTAAATGAAATGGCTGTCTGTTAGGTGTCACCTTAGTTAATTTGAAAAAACTGGACCTCAATACCATGTTTGTGGTGTGTGGCATTTTAATGCAAATGTCTGATGAATGAATTGGCTGTTTGTGTGATTAATTGTTCTAAATGTATATAGTACCATGCAAAAAGTTGTTTGCTTCTGTTATTTTGATGTATTCCTAAAATAGTAACACTGTCTGCTCTCTGTGTCTAGGCATTTCACTCATATAGCCACTGGATGCACCCTTTACTCAAGCTTACTGGCTACCAAGCTGATCACTCAGTCCTCTTGTCCATAAATGGTTACTTCTGGCCCCCCAAAAAAATGTAGATGGCAATGCCCTAAATTTTAAATTCAAGGCCACTAATTGCTCATTTGCCTTCATTGTTGGGGAACAGCAAAGTTTTGCAACTAACTGAAACAGGCCCACTCTGTAGCATCTCCTTTTGTAACAGTATATTTCCCTGTCTGGGTATAACCACATCACAAACTGTTCAGTGAGTTTATTTAATGCACATCACTTCAAAATGTTAATTATTCACTGGAGTCTTTTGCAATCCTAATAAAAAGGCTTTCCCCTCACCATGAACCCCACATCAGTCATGCTTTGTTAAAAGCATCAGTTGCAAATGATCGAGTAATAAAAACAAGACGCTGGAAATTGGAAGTTGGTGCAAAGAATGACCGAATAAAAAAACCCTGAAAATTGGAAATGGAAAATGAAGAGCTGCTGCAAAAACAAGATGACAATGTTGGAGGGGAAAGGATTTGATAAACATTTTATAAAAGAAGATGATGGTTCCTGAAAAGGCTAAGATGTGCCGAGAACGTGTGAAGGGTTGGGAAGAAAGGGAAGGCAGGCGACTGAGGAATTGATAAGGAAAAAAGCGATGGAGGTTGTGTGTGTGTGTGTTTGTGCACGCAGAGGCCTTGTTAGATATTGATCCCATTTAATAATCCTTAACCACAGTCTACTCCCCTGCGGGCACTTAACCATCCTCCCCATCTCTTGCTGACTCTTACGGCCCCTCTCTTCCTCCCTTTATACTTTGTGTTCCTCTCCTTCTCGGCTGTTGCTTTGTCTCTGTGCATCTCTTTCTCACTCCTCGTGTCTCTTGGATGTGCTGTAAAAGTACATTTAAGGTCAAGATGAAGGGAGGTTGAAGACCAACAGTAAATCCCATCTGCAAACGGTAATATTTTAATAGAAAGTCAGGGTTAAAAATGGCAGTACATGTGGATTTTGAAAGAAGTAATTATTTAGATGTTACTGCTGTTGAATGAAGGATGCTAGAAATTAAAAATCAGGATTTCTCCATTGCTCCTGCTAATCAGTCTCTCATGTAGGTTTTGCTTTGTTGAATGCAACAATTAACTTAATTTTGTTCCTGACTGAAGTGAAAGATGTTGTGCAACACATGTGCTTAAAGATCCACTGAAGTAGGGACTTGAAGTTCATGGAAAAAGGTGGATCATCAGTAATGAGCTCAAGCTGCACAAGTCCAAGTAACATAAAAGCCTAACACCTTACTAGGTCATGTGGAGAAACCTAACAATTTTCTCCTTGGGCAACACTTGGCAAGACTGGAGAGGGAAAAACTTCTTTTAACAGAATGCTCATCTGACAGAACTGAGCCAGGGTGGCTGCTGACCCAGAGCAGTCAGGTCCCCTAGGTTAACTGATTTGAGGATGAAGAAGGAATGAGCCGCTGCCTCACAATCTGCTCTTTTTCTGTACTTCTGTACTTACAAGTCGCTTCTGCTGAAGTGTCTTAGCTGAGTGAAACACACCAAATTGTTCACTTCTGGGGACATTACCATCAGAAATGAAAGCAAGTCATTGGGTCCCAAATTCCTGAAATGGCAGGAGTGTATGAAGACATGGCAGTGTCATGTGGGCAGAATTTGAAGGTTGGAAAACAAAAGTAAGTAGCTAAGATGTTAAAAACAGTACAAAAGTGAAGCGATTGTCTGGGGAATAAGGTTAGACATAGCCGTTATACTTGAAGAGTTTCATATCCACTTTAAAGGTGTTCTTGATAGTGCAGGTCTTGGAATTTGTTTTTGCCTGAAAACAAATTGAATTAAATGTGTTTCTGAAATCTAAAGGAATAAATAATCATCACCTATTGTCTTTAATTAAAAGTCTTAGCATTACATACCACCATCTCTGTTGCAAACAGAGAAGTGAATCTCTCTCCATCAATGTTACAGTGAGATTCTACAGTGATGTGCAAAAGTCTTGAACCACCCCTTGTTTCTTTATATTTTGCTTCCAGATATCCAAAGCAAAGGAGTAAACTGCACCAGTGTTGCAGCTACACATAAAACACAACTTGGCAAAGAACCAATTTAAAATAGGCGTGTTAGGCATGTTGTTACCAGCCCCTTTTTTGGAAAGAAAACACCCATGTAATTTCCTTCCGTTTCTTTACTTGAAAACTGCCAAAGATAACAATTTTAAAGGGTATCCTGAAGAGCTATTAGCCCAAAATATGTCATATCTCAGCACAGTGTGCAGTGTGTCCTTGAAACATTTGGGGAAACTGAACAGGTGGAGGACACTTAAGGCTCATCAGAAATGGTCTCAGTGGAAGAGCTGCAGTAAAGAAGTCATTCTTGCAGAAGAGAAACAAGAACAGGTTGATGTATGCCAAGTTATACAAGAACGGGACTCCATCACTGATGAATCCAAATTTGAAACTTTTGCTGCACATAATGGTTAGTTTCTACAGCCATCTAAAAAACATGGTGGAGGCTCTGCCATGTTTTGAATCCTGCATTTTCAGCCAAAATTGATGCAACTGTGAATGTGGAAAAAAAGAGTACCCTCAGACTCTAATGCACCCTGCAATGTGATCCAGAAAACATCTGATTGTCAACGGCTTCATTTTTTCTGCTTGGCAATGATCACAAACACAGTTCCAATACAATAAAAGCACAGCTGGATAGAAAAACACACAATTGAACACTATCAGCCATGGACTGGCCTCCCCAGAGCCGAGACCTCAACATCATTGAAGCAGTGTGAGATCTTGTTTACAGAGAATATGACTATGTTGGTTTTAGTCATTCAGGTCATGGTAGGCTTCCATGTCTGTTAAGATATGGTAGTCTTTACAGGCCATCACCAAACAGACGTGTTGACACCAGTTAGCACCAGGACCAGGTTATTCGTGCTCTGGACATGGAGGAAGTGCAGCTGCTTTTTGGGCCTTTTTCCCAGGGCATTTGTGTTGTGGTTCCAGGTGAGGTCAGCAGAGATGTGGGGACACAGATTTCACTCATTCTCCATTTCTAGTGAGAGAGGAGTGGATCTGTGTGTGCCGCCTGAAGTCCATTATGAGTTCATTTGCTATGAGCACATTCAGGTTATTTTCTGAGCACCAGCGGGTCAAGTTCTCTACCTGTCTCAGTTCCATCAGAGACGAGCTCAACCATGGTGGTGTCATTGGCATACTTGAACGCAGCCACTTTGTGGATCCGGTGCTGAGTGACA